>NC_058134.1:176206492-176215567 GCF_016433145.1 Gracilinanus agilis
CTTAGGTGCTGAGTCTTGATTATTATTACACTGAGAAAAAGATTGGTTAAAGCAGGAGTAGACTTGGGACCACCTAGTAAACAAAAGGTAAAATTATTTTCCCCCAGAAAATATCTGGAGGCTTTGAATACCATATGGAATCAAATCTGGATAAGTGAAGGGATAAAGAAGGAGGCCTACATTTTTGGAAATTATTACGAATATCTTTGTTGTAGTATTCATTAGAGTCATTACCTTATTTTAAAGGACCATTTTTTTCAAAGGAACACTTATTAGCTAAAACCACCAGCATAATTGACTGTAGCAATAACAAAATGAACAGAAATCATATGATTATCTCAATAGACACAGAAAAAAGTTTCTGATAAAATATGATATTCATTCCTATTAAAAACCTTAGCAAATGTTGGACTAACTAGAATAATTCTCAAAATGATAAATATTATGTATCTAAAGTTATCAGTAAGTATATCTGTAATGGAGATAATCTAGAAGCCATTCCAATAAGATCAGCGGAAGTGATTCTACATATCTATTGAATAGTGTTGGTAAGAAAATGACATTTCTATCTGTTCTGCCTTTTTTTTTTGCAACAATAGTAACAAGATAAGTTTTCAGAATTTATTTCTGGGTAAGAGGGAAAGATAGTGTGGGTAAGGAACAGAAGGTCAATGACTTCTGATGTTGAGGTGTGAAAATGATTACTTGAAAAACAGGGGAAGAAAGTATTATAATGAACCTCATGTTTTTATCAGCAAAGCCAAGCCAATTGTCAGAAGCTAATGGGCACATATAGAATAATAGTTAATAATAAGATAAATAAAAGTTAGTTTGGCAGAAGCAATGATAGGGTAAGGAGACTCATACTATATGTGGCTTAGTACAGGTTGAAAACCTAGTAATTTCCTCTAACAAGGATTTAATCTAAAGATTTGGCTTATAGAATCTGTTGAGGAATTTTTAATGGAAAGAAAGGTCCTCCAGGTCTTCCTTTGTGCAGATGACATTTTGGTTATTCCTCTAATCCCTTGGAATATTGAAGATACTTCTAAATTATATATATACATATTATATATATACACATAGAATGTATATATATACATACATAATATATAACATGTAATCATTCATGATGATTTAGGCCTATTTACATAAGAAAAAAACAAGTGGACAGTGAATGTCTATTGTCTTGATTAAGATATGCAATTGAATTGAAAGTTGATAGATGTAGCCATATTCACCTAGAACTTGAACCACCACCGAAAATGGACAGTGGACTGGGGGAAATGGAGTAGGTTAAATTTGGAAATATTTATAGCATTTTCCACAACCTCAAGTTTTCTCCTAGAACATTTTTTAAAAATTTAAGTCAGTATTATTTTAATAATGTTTGTCTTTTATTCATGAAATAGCATAATCTCTAAGCAATAAAAATTTGATTTTTATTTGATGTTAGACAATAGGCAGGTGCATGATGGATGTAAATAGGCTACAATACATATTTGGGTAAGTAGATGTATACACACATATATGTATATATACATGTATAAGTATATATGTTATACAGTACTTCCTCTCTCACTGTATATGTATAACTCAGAGATGCCTAGGTCAAATAATATACCAAAAGTTTTAGATCTCATAGTCAGTATTTGTCAGAGGCAGGATTTTAATCCATATCATTCTTTTTTTAAAATTGTATTTAGAACATTTTTCCATGGTTATGTGATTCATGATTTTTCCCTCCCCTCCTCTCTCACCCTTCCTGGAGCTGACAAGCAATTCCACTGGTTTATACATGTATCATTGTTCAAAACCTATTTCCATGTTATTCATATTTGCAGTAGAGTGATTTTTTAAAATATAAAACCCCTAATCATGTCCCCATCAAACTACATGATTAATCATATGTTTGTTTTGTTTTGTTTTGTTTTTCTGCGTTTCTGCTCCCACAGTCCTTTCTCTGGATGTGGGTAGCATCTTTCTCATAAGTTCCTCAGAATTGTCCTGGGTCATTGCATTGCTGCTAGTAGAAAAGCCTATTACATTCAACTGTGCCACAGTGTATCAGTCTCTGTGTACAATGTTCTCCTGGTTCTGTTCCAATCACTCTGCATCAAATCCTGGAGGTCTTCCCAGTACACAAGAAAATCCATACCATTCTAACTCTTGGGCTAGCTTTCTACTTATTATGTCACATTGCTTCATTAAGGCATATCCTTAATAATGAATAAAGCACAATGCAGCATAAAACTATTATCCAAGAGATGTTATGTCTAAAAAAGGAAATAGGCTAATCATGTACAAAAAGCAAGGGAAAACAATTGGACAATCTATGGGCTTAAAAGGCAATCTCATATGAAGACATCTAGAGAAAAGATATCTTGATGTTTAATGGAACTTTTAGAGATTATGAAAAAAAGAACATAGAGAAAAGTTATACAGGATGTGAATTATTCATGGACTGTTTTTGACAGTCGTTAAAGAAGTACCCACATTGAAGAGATCATACAACTGATAAAAATATTAAGGTACAATTGAAAGATATAATCTATCATGCATATTATAGTTTTATAATTATCATATTATTCTGCTTATAATTACTATTCAAGTTTTTTATAAAAGTTTATAGTTTACAAACTTCCTTCATAACAAATTGTCATTTAGATAATAGTATAACTGTGTTTATTACCCTTTTTTCCCATCTAAGTGAATAAGGTCATGAGGACTGATATGTGCTAGCAATTAGAGCACTTAACAGAAAGGACAGAAATTTTCTTAGAAAGAAGAAACACTTTAGTGGCTGTAGGGAGACATTCCATTTAAGCAATGATATATGAAAGAATAAACAAAACCTATTCACTGGTATAATTGAGAAAAGCTCAAAAGGAACTTTGTATGCAATATTTGAATAGTTTATTTCTAATGATAAATGAGCCCTCCTTTGTCAAGAAACCCTCATTAAGATTATTCTAAAAATTTGCATGCACACATGTTGACATCTACCCTTCAATTTTAGAATATCAAGAGAAATAATGAAAAAAAGATAAGGAAGGTGGCTTAGCAGTACCAGATATTAAGCTATACTTTAAAGCAGTGGTCATCAAAACAAGATGGTACTGGCTAAGAGATAGAAGGGAGGATCAGTGGAATAGACTTTGGGTAAGTGACATCAGCAAAACAGTGTATGATAAACCCAAAGAGCCCAACTTTTGGGACAAAAATCCATTATTTGACAAAAACTGCTGTGAAAATTGGAAAAGAATATGGGAGAGATTAGGTTTAGATCAACATCTCACACACTACACCAAGATAAATTCAGAATGGGTGAAAGACTTGAATATAAAGAAGGAAACTGTAAGTAAATTAGGTGAACACAGAATAGTATACTTGTCAGATCTCTGGGAAAGGAAAGATTTTAAAACCAAGCAAGGGTTAGAGAAAATTACAAAATGTAAAATGAATAATTTTGATTATATTAAATTAAAAAGTTTTTGTATAAACAAAAACAATGCAACCAAAATCAGAAGGGGAACAACAAACTGGGAAAAATCTTTATAACAAAAAATTCTGACAGAGGTCTAATTACTCAAATATACAAGGAGCTAAATCAAATGGATAAAAAATCAAGCCATTCCCCAATTGATAAATGGGAAAGGGACATGAATAGGAAAGGAAGATCTGAATTCATATTCAGCCTCAGACCCTTACTAGCTGTGTGTCCTTGGGGAAATCACTTAACATCCTTTTGCTTCAGTCTCCTCAATTGCAAAATAGAGACAATGATAATTAATTGCTTCTAGATGTTTTCAAGCAAAAGGCTAAATAAACACCTGTTGAAAAGTTGTAGAGGAGATTTCTAATCTTGTAGGGACTAGGCTAGGAACTTTGAGATTCTATTAAACTCTGAGACTGGTGATTGTGAGCTAGGAAAACAACTTTAATAGTATGGCTAAAGAGGCCAGGGAATTCCCTATTTTCCTCACTCCTCAATAGGAAATTCAGATAATTCCATCATTTCACTGGTCCCAATTATCCTGTCTTTTCCTGTGGCTGATGGGCTTTTGGTCCAAAAATGGAATTAGAATGTCATTATATTGTTGTATTATGAAAACAATTCATTGAGTGCTACCCATGGCTTAAGAACAATGGAGTCTGCACGTTGAAGAGCTTATTTTGCATCAGCATTTGTTCTATTCCTCCCTATGATATCCAAGTGTGGCCCCTGATGCTATTCCTCTTAATTTCTCTCTCCTCCTTTATACTGAAATGCTTGCTATCTGTTTGACTTTGTATAAGTCACTTAACCTTACCTCAGTTTATTCTTCTGTTAAATGAAGGCACTGGGCTGCATTAACTCTGAAGTTCCAGATCTGTTATCCTCTGAACTACTTCATAACAAATATAATGAATTTTTACAAAGTGAAGTGAGCAGAACCATAAGAACACTGTAAACACAATAATAGCAATATTGTACAAGAAACAACTGTGAATGATTTAGCTATTCTCAGCAATACAATGATCCAAGATAATCCCAAAGGAGTCATAATGGAAAATGTCATCTGCCTGTGGAGAAAGAACTGATGAAGTCTAAATGCAGAATGGAGCATATATTTTATTTTTCCTTCATTTTTGTGTTTCTGGGATTTTTTTGTTCCAATTTTCTTCCACAAGATGACAAATATGGGAAAAATGTTTTACATGTTGGCACATGAAAAATTTATATTAAATTGTATACTGTTTTAGGGAAGGGGTAGAGGAAAGAGAGAGAAAAAGGATTTAGAACCAAAACTTTAAAAAAATGTTAAAATTATTTTCACATATAACTGAGAAAAGATAAAATGTTAAAAACAAACAAACAAACCCAAAATAAACTGTAAAATATGCATAGGCCCTACCTTAAGACCAATACTAACTGGGATGTCTCTGTTGTATTTCTTTGTATGTTCTTGAAGGGATGTACTACTTTAAAAAATGTCTTTCACTCTTAATACTTAGCACAGTACTTTCACATAACAGGCACTTAATGTTTGTTGCATTTGGACTGGACTAGGTCATGAAAAGTCTAGGAATAGCCCTCACTTTTGTCATATTTTTCTACTCATGCACCTTGTCAGGTAGGTTGCCCATCCCATTTTACAAATTAATAAAAAAATCTTTCCATATCAATCATCTAAAAGCATATATAAATTATTATTATATTCCAGGCAAACAAAGAAAAAGCAAAAATAATCCCTATCCTCTAGGAGCTTACATTTCGAAGGGTGTGTGAGCACACAAATAAATTAGTACATTGCAGATAAAATACAAAGTAGATGGAAGGTAGATTTAGAGAGGAATCATTAATTGAAGAGAATGCAAGGGCTGGGTAATTCTGTGCATAGAAAGCCAGGCCTAGAGAAAGGAGGCCCTGGTTTCAAATCTGGCCTCAGATATTTCCTGTATGACCCTGGGCAAGTCACTTAACCCACCCACCCACCCATTGTCTAACAAGTCCATAACAAACCAATAAATAATACTGTTTCTAAGACAGAAGGTAAGGGTCTAAGAAAAGAAGCACATACCAGGAAAAGTCATCTACTAGAGGTGAGACTTGTGTTGAGTCTCCAGGTTTACCAGGAATTATATGATGCTAAGATTCAAAAGGTGTAATGCAGGATTTATGCAAGATCTCTTGCATTTGTAAATTACCCTAGGCAATCCTGGCAGTTAGGAGAATGGAACTTTGACCCAGCAGGTGCCAGTCCCAAGACCTGACAGTTTGAGCTAGGACTATAAATACCCCTGCTGAACCAACCTGGGGGTCTGATTTCCTTGACCTCACCCAGACACCCAGCTACCCCTGGACTTTCCTCAGGGACCACGGGTTGATTTTGGGTAGGAAATTAGATTAGGTCAGCGTAGCAACAGGAACACCCCTAAACCAAATCATCAAACTCATCTGTCTAGCTGGTGGATCACTTAACATGAGGGCAGTGGAAATTATCCCTGGCTGAGGGGCTGGTTCCCTCAGCCTGATCTTACCTTCTAGTTCCATTGCCAACACTGGACAGTCACCCTTAGCAACAGCTTCTCCAGACCCTAATCCCTCTTTCCTCAGTTTTCCCTCCTGTGTTTAAATAAACCCTTATCCTGAAACTGTGAGCTTCTGTAGTTAATTATAACATCAACCTAGGCTAAGGGGCTGAGGAGAGGGGAGAATAGCAACCACTTGACTCCAAGGAAGTACTGGCCAGGCATCTATTTTATTCAGGAAGTGTGTGAGCTTCACTTCCTGTTGAGTTCTGCTTTCACTCCAGCAGGAAGGGGTTCCTCATTCTCCACCTTAAAGGAGCCTACAGACAGCAGAGAAACTGACTGGGCATCACAGCTTAGGCCACACATCCCTGGCAGTCCCAAATCACCAGATACTAGTTATAAGCTCCCTGGCCAGGTGACTTCACTTGGTACCACCAGCTCCCCTGTTATAAGCCACATTACCCCCTTATTACAAAGGACAGCACTCAAGGCATGGGGGGAAGCCAGTTTAGAGGTACGAAGATAGAAGATGGGAGTGTGTGTGTGATAGACAGCAAGCAGGAAAATATTGCATAATCATAGAGTGAAATGGTTGGGGGTAGCATTTTAAAAGACAAAATATTGAAAGGAGTGAGGCTGAAGGAAGTTTTAAATATCAAACAAAGTAGTTAATATTTTATCCTTGAGGTAATAGGAAGCCTTTGCAGTTGATTGTGTGGTATTGCAACATAGTCAAACTTTACTTTGAAAGCCCTATGAAGGATGGATTGGTTTTGGGAGAAAACTTGCATAGGGCAGTCCATTGGGAAAGCTGTTTCATGGCTTTTGGGAAAAGATGATGAGAGTTTGATTGAGAGTATGAGTGAAAAGAAGGGGAAGTATATGATAGATGTTTTAAAGGAAAGAAAAATGACAATATTTAGCAAGTGACTGGCTAAGTGGAAACAGTATGAGAGAAGAATCAAGGATGTTAGTAAGGTTGTGAATTTGGGTGATTGGAAGGATGGAAGTGCCCTAGACAGTTAAACCATCAGGCCTTCAATCTTATTTAGGTATGAAAGGACAAGGTGGTGGGTCTGGGGGTGGTGACATTGAAAGCTCTGGAGTTGAGCAAATAGGTGCAGTGGGAAGAGGCAAGAGAGATATAAATTTCTTCTTGCCCTAAAAATCCTGCACAGGTTCCAAGTTACCATAGGAACCTTAATCTGATGCTGTACTTCCTACTGCACTGTTAATTAGTTATCTAATATTAATTATAGTAATTACATACACACCTAGCAGTAGCACTATTAAATAGCTGACTTTAAAAAAATGAATCAAGATGTTTTTTGATGTGGCACCGCTAATCAGCTAACAGCTGTTGATGGCCACAAAGCCGCTGGTTAACACTTGAAATACTCTGCAAGGGAAAGGGTTTAAAATTCAAACTAATGACAGTGCCTTATAAAATGAATATTAAGTGATTTCTGTGTTTGTTCTTTTTTCTTTAATCGGTGAACAGGATGACATGACCCAGTAGAAAAACTCAGAGAGTGTTTTGTATGAGGAGAAATTGAAATAGGAATAAGGAGAAATCTACTCACTCCCAAATTAATGAAAAGAAATACATGTACTCCATATTACCTGGGTGCCTCCAAATAATGATTGTAGCTAACACTTCCATAATAATATTTTAACGTTTGCCAGGTTCCTTACAAACACTATCTTGTTTATTTCTAACAACAGCTCTTCCAAGTAAGTAATATTATTATCATCTTCATTTTATAGTAGAAGAAACTGAAGCAGACACAAGTTAAGTGATTTGCCCAGTGTCACATAGCTAGTCAGTGTCTATGATCAGATTGGAACTCAGGTCTCCCTGACATTAGGTCCAGCACTCAATCTACTATGTCACCTCAACAACAAATATAACTCAAGAGTAGTTCACTCTTGTGAGTCTAATTAGTAAGTTCCCATGTTTTAACCATGGAAGACCAATAAGTTCTGCTATTTTTATGTTCTCTCTGAGAGGACTGCTAGTTCCTTCAATACTAGCACTATTTCATTTGTATTTTTATTCCCCTTATTGATGACTTCATGGTAGACATGATAAAAAACTTTTTCATTGATTCATCGATGAGCAAAACATACATAATTTAGTGAGTAACTCAGTGTGTAAAAGGCCTTAGAAAGGAAGAGGAAGATGTCTGAGGCACAGAGAGGTTAAATAACTTTCTAAGGGTCATAAAGTGAATATAAGAGTCAAAATATGAATCCATGTCTTATTGGTTCAGAACCACTTGGCAATCTGTCCACCAGGCCATGACTTCATATTTAGTGCTCATAGAGTTTGTCAAATGTTTTAAAATAAATAGACATCCGTGTCAGAATCTTTCAGAAAATCTGGTTTCTGGATTCTTTGTAGAGAGGCTTGATTGGGATCCATGCTCATTTCTAAAATGAAATAAACTCTCAGATGGTTTTGCAGTTTACTGAATCTTTCACAGACATATTATTTCTGTATCCAGCTTCTATTTCTTCTAAAAAGAAGTCGATTATATTCCTTTCTTCACCTTAGAATAATGCGTATGTTTCTAAGTGTAGTCCAGGACCAATACAAGTGTTGCCACCTATAGGCAGACAATTTGTTACCTACACTTTGACACAGATGAAAAATATTATAAAAAGAAAATTAATACTTTTCAGGTCAAAGAAGGGACATCAGAGAGCATTTAATCTATCTACTCATTTTATAGGTGAGAAATATGAGGTCCAGAGAATAAGTTGGCCAAGATAATGCAAGTTAGTATCATAAAAATATCTAGTATCTAAGTCTCTAAACATAATCACTTCTAATTTTAACCAGGTATATAACTGTAATAAAACAAACTCCCTATCATAAAAATGTATTGTTGATATTCTTTGTTTTTATCAATTTCTTTTCTTAATATATACCTTCCTGGTGAGTTATCTCTTCTAACCAAAAGGGTTGGGAAGGAAAGAGGACAGTGGAAAACAATTAGGAAAAATAATGAACACATCTATCTATCATTTTTGAAATATATATATATATTTAAA
>NC_058134.1:176218493-176235947 GCF_016433145.1 Gracilinanus agilis
TTTCTTCCTTCCTTCCTTCTTTCCTTCCTTCCTTCCTTCCTTCCTTCCTTCCTTCCTTCCTTCCTTCCTTCCTTCCTTCTCTCTTCCCTTTCTTTGTCTCTGTCTCTGTCTCTGTCTCTGTTTCTCTCTGTCTCTCTCCCTCCCTCCTTCCTTCCTTCCTTTTTTCAACTTTGTTTTCACAGCATCTAGCCCCATGGATTTCTTAGAAAGTGCTTAATAAATGCCTATTCATGTTTTTACTTCATTTGTTTAAATGCATTACAAGTGTCTGAGGTGCAGCTCTAAAACTAGCGCTGTCTTGATTCAGTTTCAGTGTCGGGAAGTGATGAGGCACTCACAGAACACTGAACAGTTAACACACTTCCTCTCCTTTCAAAAATAACTTCCATCCTTGACACATTCAGTTACAGTTTAGCATCTAATCAAAAGACTCCTTTTTCACAAGTAAGCAGACCAGAAACTTTACTTAAGCCCACTCAAGTTCATATGGGGATTTCATTAGCAGATGACCCTTAGCGTATTCATAAGAACTGAATGTCTCCCTCTCCCCTCCCTAAAATTTTACCTTAAAGAACTCAGAGAGGTTATTAGATATCTTTCTCCATGTTTATTTCTTGGAAGATTTTTGGAGGACAATCAAGTTATTCATGTACAATTTTGGTGGTCTCAGAATATAACTGGCCCTACTCCCTTTTTGGTCTTACTTATATTTGAGGTTCTTTCTTGTGCATAAATCATCTCGGGTAACATGTATAGGACCTGCATTTTACTCATGTGGCTCCTTTCCTCCCACCTACAATATGGGAAGATAAAGAGCAGGTCTTTGTGAACTTGACTGTTTTAGAGAAGTTTTGTAGTATTAAGTGCAGAGGATAAGGAGGGAGAGGAATGAATGGCCCTAAAGGAATCATAGTGATCATTCGATCATATTTTTAGAACTAGAATTGCCATCTAGTCCAATAAATGAGGAAACTGAAGCTCAAAGAGGTTGTGACTTGCCTTATTTTACAGTAAGAGATAGAGGCAGGATTTGAAGTCATATCCACTTATTCTAAATCCAGCATACTTCCCTATGTGAAATTAACTACCTAACACAACTCTCAAATTGTTAAAAAAATAAACAAACAAACAAACAAATGGCACTGCTGCAATGTTCCCGTGGCAGCAGCTCACAGTGACTAAGCCATTTATAGTTTTTTTTCACAATAACCCTGTGAGATTTGTAGTATAGGTTGGATTAACCTCCATTTAAAGATGGAGAAACTGTAGTTCAGAGACGCTGGAAGTCTTGCCCTTGGTAATATGGCCACGGTGTGTTAGAGCCTAAATTAAAGACCAAATCTCTTCACATTCCAAGTCTAGGGTTTTTTTTAATAACCTGATGAATTTTTAAAGGCTTGTTCAGCATATATAGAAAAGCCTTCTAGCTGTCCCTCATGATACACATCTTCATTACCTGATAATAGGGAGGCTAAGATTGGTAGATTGCTTGAATTCAAGAATTCTGAGCTTCAGTGGGACTATTGCCAATCAGAGAACTGCATTAAGTCCAGCACCAATATGGTGAGCTCCTGGGTGAGTCCCAGGCTATTTAAAGATAGAATAATTAGCTCAAGTTAAAATAGGATCCAGTTAAAGTTTTATTAATGGTAGGTAGTGGGATCAGGCTAATGGGTGATGACTACATTTCCAGTCTGGTCCAAAAAGGGGTGTGGCAAAATAAAAAGAAACAAACAAACAAACATTTCCTCAAAAGATTGTTGTGGTTTTCAGGTAAGAGAGGCATCTGATAATTTTAGGTAAGATGAGGGAATTTATGTGCTTCATTCTACAGCAGATCAGAAACACATATATAGAAGTGGGAAGAGTACAGAGAAGATTCAAAGATAGATATCTAGATAGACAGACAAATAGACTAATGTGATTTATGATCTGATACAAGCTGATCTGATCTGATCTGGTATGATAGAGGTGTGTATATATACGTTTCTACCATCATTCTTCAGAAAGAGAACTTAACTATGCAGGGATAATAGGAAACATCATTAAACATATCCCTGGATGCCTTTTTCCTTGTCCTTAGTAGAATACACTTACCTATGACAATCACATTTTTTATTCTAGTATTAAATGATAGCCTAAATGGATGCTGAAATAATACATGGTAATTGTAATATCCTAATTTGACTTAGGATAGGCTAGACTAGATGGAGGAAAGCTTGCCTTTAAAGATGAGAGAATCTCTTAGAGTGGGTCAGGCCAGAAAAGAAAACCCCCATGATAAGAAATAGGTGTTATGGCAGGTAAAGAGAACATCAGGGGAATATATAAGGCAATAGATGAGTCTCTGTGTGGGGAGATGACAGAGATAAGTTAATAGGAAGCAGGTGAGGATACTAGAAGGCAGAGGACTACAGGCAATGTGGCATAAGAGAAAGACCACAGAATTTGAATCCAAAGGACATGGCTTCAAATCCTGTGTGTGACACTATCTATGTCACCCCTGTTGTGTGCAGATGCAAAGCATGGATTCCATGCTTTGCATCTGCACACAACACCTCAAGCACATGTCTTAATTTTTCTGGGTCTTGTTTTACTCATCTGTAAAGTGAGAAAGTTGGATGAGATGGTGTCTAGGCTAGAAAGTGTGGGGATAAGACAAAAACTGAGTTACTAGAATCAATGAACAGTATCAGCATGGTATTCAGGATGACAAAAACAGTGCTTAGTTATCAGAGGGATTGTTGTATGCAGAGATGCTTATTGGTCTTCTGGTTAGGAGGTCAGGCAAGTGTAAAGAATGGAAGTGGGGCTTAAATAATTCCAGCTAGGCTGATGAGGCTGAAGCAGATAAAGCCAATCATTTAGTCAACAGATTAATTTACTATGTAGTTTTGATTAAAATAATCTGAGGAAATTATGTCTGAGCTATTCTTTGGATAAATTTCATTTCTTTTCACATTTATTAAGCAGCTATTAAGTACAAGTCATTATATTAGGTTCTGGAGACAGAAAAGTAAAAATCAACACATTCCTTTCTTTCAAGAAGTTCACAGTCCACTAGAGATTATAAAACACATACCCAAAAATGTCTACTCTAGAGGAAAGTGAGATGGTGACAAAGAGCCATGCCAAGCAACAAGCTCTAGGGAAATTTGAGGAGAAAGGGAATATTTTTATATTCCCAAATTGGAAGAAGTTTCATGGAAAATATATTCTTGACTTGAACACTGAAAGGAAAAACTTTTGAGAGATAGCAATGAAAAGGGAGAATACTCCAGGCAAGGAGAGAGCCTTACAGAAATGTAGTGTGGATAGAGCTGAGATCTGAACTTAAAAGCCCTGTTCACTGTAATATAGAGCATGTGAAGGAGAGTAATAAGAAATAAGGCTTTAAAGGACAGTCAGAAGGAAAAGTATGGGGAGTCCTTAATGCCCAGATAAGATTTTGTATTTTATCCTATAGGCAACAGGGAACTAGTGGAGGTTATGGTGTGGAGGTATGACTTGACAAGACTGATGGATTTAGATGGCAATTTTGTTATGTCATAAAACAGTGGTAGGAGGGAATAGCCAGAATGCTAGTTACAAAGCCAAGAGGAACTTAGCTCTGTACTTCAGAACATTGCTTCTGTTATATACTCATTACGAGACCATGAATGTGTCCTTTACTTCTTAAGGATCCATTCAATTCTCTAAAGTGAGTGATTTGTCTACATTTGTGGGGGGTACCTTTACATTGGAAGTTCAATGAACTAATGATATTAAAACCCTGAGCTAAAAATAAATGTGATAGATTGGATATTTTTTGTGGTAGCAAAGAATTGGAAATTTAGAGGATATCCATCAAATGCGGAATGGTTGGACAAAATGTGGTATATGATTATAACCCAATACTATGGTGCTATAAGCTGGAGGCTTTAAGAAAAGCACTGAAAGATGTACATGAAAGGTTTGTGAATTGGTGCAAAATGAAATAAGCAGAACCAGGAAAATTGTATACACTAATAACAATATTGTGTGATGGTCAACTGTGAAAGTTAGCCATTCTTAACAATACAATAATCTAAGTCAGTTACAAAAATTTTATAATGAAAAATGCTATTCTCCTCCAGAGAAATTACTGATAGTATCTGAATACAGATCAAAGCACACTGTCTTTAACTTTATTTCTTTTGTGTTTTTGTTTTTTGTTCCATGTTTTTTTTTTCCAAAACAAGATTAACATGGAAAAAAATTTTCCTTGATTGCACATATATAACCTATACCAAATTGTTTGCAACCTGAGGAAGTGGTGAGGGGATAAAGGGAGGCAGGGAGAGAATTTGGAACTCAAAAACAATTGTTTAAATAAACATTAAAATTGTTTGCATATATAATTAGAAAAAATAAAAATATTACTTAAAATATATTGTATCAAGCTCATACAAAATACCTTAGGCAATTCCTTCTTTTAATTCTTTTGAAAATTACAGGACATATATAGGTAAAATTCACTCTCTCTGTGTCTATCCATAGTCAACTTTAGAAATGCTTATCTGAGACTCTTTCTTTTTCTTTTCTTGGTGTATACTATCATCCCTAGTTTTCTAGTTATTATTAAGGAAGAACAAATGAGACTAGTTTTGAAAAATGAGATCGTTCATTTTCATTTTTTAGACCAGTTATACGAAGTATATGCTTCATTTGCTCCCCTGAACTGATTCCATTCATCAAGATGGAATTTTACCAGGTTCTGTTTACCACAGTTCTATAAGATGCTAAATATTTGCCCTCTCATAGGTAACCTCACAGTAAGACATATTTCAAGATGCTAAATTGCCAGAAATACCTCAAACGAACATAATCACTTTTATAAAATGCTTGACACTATTCCTATAGGTACTTAATAAATTATTATTCATTTCCTCTTTCCTTCCTTCCCTTCTCATATTGACAACATTAACAATATTTTCTTCTATAGAAATGAAATACTTGATGTGATATTTGAACAGATACTAAATAATATAAATTCTGACAGTACATGGAGAACTTTTAAGATCATCGTCATAGAAACTGCTTTATGATCCACATTAGATGGATTTGATAGTAGGAATTCTGAAACCAATTTCACTACCATAAGAGAGACAAAGACTAATAGACACACACACACACACACACACACACACACACACACACACAGAAAGCCTAATAATTCAGCAAAGTGACACAAATTTTTTTCCTGTCCTTTCTGATCCAATTCCTAAAACTAAATTTTCCTCAAAATTTCCCTGTTTTTGTTGATAGCTCCATCATCTTTCTAGCCTCCTATATTTGTAACCTTGGAGTAATTCTTGATTCTTATTCCCCCCTCACTCTATTTTTCAAAGCTTATTGATGTATCTACCAAGATATCACTCATATTACTTCATGAACAATGGCATGTGGTTTTCAAAATGATTCTGAGTTTGAACTACATACTCTAATTCAGTTTTTTTTTTCACCACTCAAATGGACTATTGTAATAATCTACTAATTAGTCTCCTAGTTTCTCAATCTCTAAAACTCTTCAATTCCCCCTCCATATAGCTCTCAAACTGATAAATATAAAACATAAATCTAACCATCTCTTTTTTTTTCCTTCTTGGGAATCTTAAATGCTACCCTAATGCCTCCTGACTATAATAAAAAAAATACTCTACTTAACATTAAAATCGATCAATGAACTTGCCTCCATCTTCCTTTCAAATGTTATTAATTTTCTATTCCATTACATTGACTTCCTCCCTAATGCCCATTTGTCTTATCCTATATCTCACCTCTTTATTTTTGCATAATCGCACTTCATGTGCAGAATTTACTCCATATTATCCTTCACAGAATCTCACAAAATACCTTTCATTTGCCATCTATAAGGTCACTTTTCAAAATTTCTCTCAACTACAATGTTTTATTTATGAATACCTTATATTTATTTACCTGAGTATGGTGTATCCCCAAAAGAATGCAAGATTCTTGAGGGCCAGAATGATTTCATTTTGGCTTTAATATCTCCACCACCTAGTATGGTTCTTTGCTAAGAAATTTAAGGAATGTTGAATTGAATACTCCACCAGAACCCAGAAAATTCAATAAGCCCTCTAAATAAAGAGTCATGGAATAACAAAAGGAATATTCTTAAACAGATTTATCATATAAACATCCTTGATTCTTGTCCTCAAATTGACTTCTGAAACTCTAATAGCTTACGCATAGGACACAATGATGCAGCATGTTAATAACGGACTTCCATCAGTGAGATGAAAAGACAAAGAAAGCTATCACTCCAAACTGCAAGTGTGAGAACACCAGAGGACAGACTTGAAGGCTCTAGTAATACTTTAAACATGACTATCATCCTCTCTGCAGTAGTTGTCTGGCAATGTCTCCACTTGTCAGTCTCAAGTACGCAAACCATTCTGAAGTTTTCACGCAGTGATCATTTCTAAAACGTCTCAGCAGTTTATATGTAGCACATTTGGATTCTGGGTTTCTTTATCCTAAACCACATACACACTGTCAATTTGGGTTCCCAGGGCCATGGTATAATATATCTTCTCATAGATGTCTAGATGTAGCCCAGAGGGATTAGAGGTGCCATTATAATTCTCTAATTATTATACCATCATTAGTATGTTTCCTCTATTTAATATCAGTTAATATTAGTTTTTCAGCCAGGCCAGCTCAGCTTTTAGAAAGGGACATTTTTACTTAGGAGTGTAAAAAGGAATTCTTTATTCCTTTTCTCTAATTTAATGGGGTACCTGGAGGTCCTCTTACCACAGAGATGTGTAGGGATCAACCAGCCCACAGTGAAAGAAAGTAGAAACCTCTAGAGCAGGGGCCAGCAACCTTTTTTGGCCGTGAGAGCCAAAAACATCACATTTTTTTAAAATGTAATTTTGTGAGAGCCATACAGTGCTCACAGTGCGGCTCCTGTAACAGTGCCTGAAAAAATGGACTTTATGGCTCCTGCAGAAAGAGCCATATCTGGCCCTCAAAAGAACCAGATATGGCTCAAGAGCCATACGTTGCTGACCCCTGCTCTAAAGGCTAAAGTCCTCTCAGTAACAGAGAGCTTTAGCCTTTAGAGGGCTTTTGGGCTTTGGGAGTTTTTGGTTTTTGATTTGGGCTGTTAGGGTTTTTTGCTTTCTTAAACTTTTTGGGAAGTGGTTGGTCTTTGTTGAGAGACCTAATTGGGGTTGGATTAAAGACTAATTGGTTTGGTTTTGATTGGGTGGATCGGGTTGGAACTTTGTGGGGTGGTTGTTATTAGCGATAGTTATAGGTAGATACAGGCAGTTTTAGATAGTGGTTATAGGCAGTTATAGGATTACTAGCATAGACAATAGGAAATTTCTTTCTCTACCTCTTTCCTATAATTCCCTCCTTTACTATATTCATTTTACTAAATTCTTTTACTATCTCTATTTTAATAAAACTAAATTGTTAATCGTTAAAAGCTGCTAGTTTTCTTTTCTCTGGCTTAAAGGGATGATATTAATTTACAACTCTACTATATTCTCATTAAAACTTAAGTTATTAAAAGCTGCTCTCTTATTTTGTTTAAACTCCCAATTTAACCCTTACAGGAGGAAGAGTAAGAATAGCTGTTACAAAACATTTCTCCAGAAATCTGTGACATACTTTTCTCCAAGTACCCACAACATTCAAGTGAAATTAAGTCCTAACTTTGAGATCACATATGACAAAAGGAGAATTCATAGATTCTAGTAGTCCTATGCCCTTCTCTTTCTATTTTTGGTGTAATTTTTTTCTGTTGAATTCATTTTAGATGATTGAATTTGCTTTCTTCACCTCTTTCAGACCATCCTTGCCTCCAAATGCAGATGATACAAGGATGTCAATTGATATATGGGAAATTAAATATCCTTTGGACACTTCAAAACACATAAGGGAATACTTTAGTTACAAATAGGGTACATGCCCACAAAATTATTCATTTTTATCTCTCAGATGATTACTTCTCAGGGTATTGGATAGAATGTCCTTTCCTGGCTTACTGCTTTAGTAGTACCTAACAATATTTTTATACAGTCCCAGAGAATATAATCAATTGCCTTAACCAAATCAAACAGAATCTCTGTCGCCCTCATAAATGCATCCAGTTATTTTTCTTACCTACTAAACAACTGAAATGTATTTTTGCCTGATAAATAAATCAAGATTAATTCAAGTGCAGTAATTTCAACCCAACCCTTACGCAAACACAATCTATTTTTCATATAATAGAGTATTATTTTTTGGAAGTAACAGGATTTAAATTCAAAATCACCTCTGGCACTTGTTATCTCTGTGACCTTACACAACAACTTAATGTCACTGAATGAACATTAATTTTCTGATCTTAAAAAAGCCAAAACTTTAGATCACTAGTGTGGTTTTTTTCTAACTGTAGTTAGATAATCTTATGGTGCTATTTCTGGTTTATACTTGATGGTTAAGTTCATTTTCCACTCCACCTCTCTTCATCTCTTCCCCAAGTTGAAAAGGAGGGAGAGAACAGAACTAAGAAATTTCAGACTGTGCTATACTAGGGAAGAAAAATATTTTTCCTGGGTGGTTATTATTTTTCTGAAATTCTGAGGCAGTTATTTAGCACATATTTCATGAGAGTTTATATGGTTAAATCTATAATATTTTAAGATAAGAAAAAGTCCATCTAAGCCCAAGAAAATGATGTCATTTTGTCAAGCCTAAAATCACTAAAAATATATATGTTTTAAGAGACTTAATAAATGAGTCTGTCATCAAATAAATTAATTAATTAATGAAGACTGCAGGCATTTTTGTAATTCTATCACATTTTATAAAGTCTGCCTTATTTTTATTGATGATTTTAAGTCTAGTGGTAAAGAGGTAGTGGATGGCTTGACCTGAATCTTGGGTGGATAATTTCATACCATCATTCCAATGAACCTTCATAGCTACCTATTCTTTCCCCTTAAATATAATGAAACCAGGAATGGGTCTCTTCAAGCCAAAGCACACAAAAGAGACTATTAACTGATACTGTAGAATAGCACCTGATTCAATAGGGAAGTGAGAATCAGTATGAATAAAAGAGGAAGCAATCCAGAAAAGGAATCAAAATGAATTTTCCCCTCAAAGGTAAAATTTTGACAATCATTTGTGATTTTCATGCTGTCTCAACATTTTCAGGTCTAATATAGCACATGAAAAAGCTACATTCACAATTATACACACGTGCACACACAGCAAAATGATTTATAATTACTGGGAAGTATTGGAAATTACAGAAGAAAACCTGTTCTCACCAAGTTTGCTACTTTATTTCTTTCTCTTGATTTTTATTTTCAAACTCAATTAAGACATTAGATAGATTTGGAAAGTCTGAAAAAGTTTTGCAAGCTTACCTGATATGAACTTCCAACATTTTTGAGATTCTTTCAAACCCAGCAATTACTGTGTGTCACCCACTGTAACAAGATAATATAGCTCCAAAAGTTTTATTGATTCACAAATGGCTGTCAAAAAGTTCATTAATCATTTTATATAACTGTTCTGTGTTCTTTTGGGCTTTCAATCCACATGGGACAGCACCCAGTGTTATTTAGTTAAACACACGAACCTTATATGTTGTTTCCCTGGACTGAGAACTTGAATCAATTTCCTATTAAATAGAAATCATAAGCTCTTAAATATCTTCACCCTCAAATCCTCCACTCTGTCACTGCCAAAAAATAAAACCCTCTTCCTCTGTAATTATACCAGGCAATGAAAGAATGAAGTCTATTCAATACTATACTTGAAAAGCAAATATTAAGCAAGAACTTTGGAAAGCACAGGATGATTTTTATAAACAAAACCTTTTTAAATAAATTTTTGGATAGAAAATTTAGAACTAAAAAGGACCATCATGGATATCTTTCCATTATTTTAATTTTATAGTTGAGGTGCTGTGACCAAAGGATATTTACTGACTTGTCTAAGAGCACATAGGTCACAAATTCAAGATTTGAATTCAGAATGTGTTTCTAAATGCAGAATTCCTTCCATGTAACGGAAAAACTAAAACAAACGAAAAAAAAATTATCTTTAGAATAGCAAGTATTGTGATTATAAGAAAATACCAGTAAAGAAACAGAAAAAAAATCAATCAAACCAAAACACCACACCAAAAGTTCCTTCCATTCTAACCCTGATTCCCAATAACTTGGAATCAAAGATGTTAAATTTTGATTCGTTACCCAGAATTTCCAGCTATGGAAGAGAGTGTTTGCAGAATTTGCCCATCATATGAAAACACCAGTAATGGATCCAAAATGTACACTCCTTTCCAGCAGGTATTGTATCATTCTCAAAGCCTAGCAGAGTACTTTGCAGACAGTAACAATGGGGACTGGATCTGAGACCTTATTGGTATTGAGGTGAGGACACTTCATCCACCAATGAAAGGCTTAAACTTTTAGAGAGTTATATTTGTTACTCATAACTCAAATGATTATTCCAGGGTCATAGAGGCAGTATATGTTAGAGGCAAGACTTGAAATCACATTTTCAGGGCTTTGAGATCAGGTTGTTATCTACTATGGTAAGCTGACAAAAGCTATTAGCTTTCTTCCCCTGAAAAAAATATTCTTTCTTCTAAATTTCAAGGAACAATTATCACTTCACTGTCACATGAACTGTCATAAACTAGCCTCCCAGTAATTCAGGCCTAAAACATTTGATGTTTGCTGCTCTACTGTGAACTCCTTACTTACTCATAGCTCACACATATAATTTGTTGACACATTTGTCCATTCGATGTCCATAACATCTTCATGATTGATTCCTTCTTGCTACTCACACCACTCTAGTTTAGGCTCACATCAAGGTCAAACTTCCTGACTCAAATTTCTCTCTATCTCAGTCTATCCTCTGCTTATATACCAAAATAATCAGTTCTTGTCAAGCCACATTTTCCCTTGTTATTTAATATTTTATTCCATTTTAATTAAGTGCTCTTTGTATTGAATCAGTGTTATTTGAACATCTTAAGCATAAACTACATTGGCAAGAAGCTCCAAGTATAGAAATAAAAAAGTGCTGACCCAGTCAATATTTCCAACCTGAAAAGGAACAAAGTACCCTATTATGCAGGGACTTAAGGGGCCAAGCTGTACCAGGAGTTCTAATTTTCTGAAATTTACTACTATGCTACAGAAAGCTTCCCCCCTCTTGTTTATACCTGGTTTATTCTTTGATTTAATTGATTAACTTAATGCAGAATCCAGATAAGCTTCACTCATACATAAATGAGGAAACTAAGTCCCTTTGATGACTGTAAGAGAGAGTGAAGCTAAAGACTGTGTACAACTCTGCCACACTTAAATCTAATTTATGTACAAGTCAAGAATCAAGATTATCATTCCATGGTGTAATTATTCCTCTTTGGAAATAAAGGACAAACAACAGTAACAACCATTAACATTATAAATATTTTGTGTATTCACAGATGTTTGCATATTGTATCTCCCAGTAGATTGTGAGCTCCTCAAGAACAGGAATCATGTTTTTGCTATGGTTCTGGCATTGCTTGTTTGAGTTCTAGGATCATAATAAGTGCTTGTGGTTTTTTTACTCTCATTGTACGTGTTTAATAAATATGTGTTTAATTGATTGTCCCCTCCAGGGTCCCAAAGTTAACATAGTTCTGAGGTTGCTATGTGTTGGATTAGGGAAACTGTAAGATGTCAGGGGTCAGTAGAGATGAAGTCTCCCTAATCCCAGGTCTTTGGAGAGACACACCAACACAGGCTGGCTTGACTGAAAGGGAGGGGCAGGAGCTTGTGAAGTGTTTTTTCACCCCCCCCTCCCACTAAGCAGTTGGAAGTCAGTTAATTTGGTAATGGTGGACAATCTGGCTTGATAACTTCTGGGCCTAGATGGTAAGTGGGGAAAAGCTAAACTCCTTATGATATCTTTCTCTGAATTATTTCCCCACAGGATAGAATTGGTAAAGCCAGATGTTACAGAAACTCACTGGCTCAGAGGTTATGATTAACTTCAGGGCCACTAATAGAAAGGAACTTGGCTAATGGAGGTTGTGAGTATATCCCCAAAATATCTATATCCAGACACTGTTTCTAATTGTTAAGGGTTTAATAATATCAGGAAATGGGAAGGGGAAATGGTTCAGGATTGATAGGTAAGAAAAAAACTACCTAAACAGTTATGTCAAAAGCAGTCCCTCCCCCCAGAGGGGGAAATGTATCTTGAATAGCTGATCTTCTTTCTAAGCCTCTAAACATTCTTCTTCAAAACCTAGATAGCTAAACTAAGGTAAACAGTGACATTGTTGAAGGTCTAACCAAAGTAAAACAGCTTTGGTGTCAGAAAGTCAATGGCTCAGCTCAGAGCCACACAGCTTGCAGAGACAGCATCCAGATCAGGATCAGGAGCCAGGACCCCAGACCCAAGACCCAAGACCCAAGACCTAAGACCTAAGACCTAAGACCTAAGGTGCTGCAAACCAGGCATCCTGCCTTTTTATACCAGGACTCCAACTGCCTCTAACTGCCCCCTCTCTTAGAGTTCTGGGTAGCACTATAGAATTCTGTGCTGTAGCCTGAACCCCTCTCAGCCATATGGATCCCACATATGGCTGAATTGCTATAATCAAATACAAAGTTTTTTTTCCATGACAAGAAGGAAAACAAAGTTCAATATCTGTACCAAAAAATAAGGCCTTAACAATTGAATCATCATTGTTGGATGGAATGTAGTTCAGGGAGCTCTCCTTCCTTGAAGTCATTCTTTCTCTCTGATTTCCATCTTCCCTTCCTGCTCTGTCTTTCTTCTAAAAAATCCCATGTTCCAAATTATATTCCTGTGCCAAATGTAGAACTCTTTCACAGAGATGGGTCAATATTACATACTCTCTAAAGAAAGATAAAGTAAATGTTTTAAAAATAAGGAAAATACAATGTTTCTTGCTTTACAATATGACAAACATAGAAATATATATTGTATGATGAAACATGTACAACCAATATCATATTACCTGCTTTCTTGGGGAGTGTGGAGGGATGGAAAGGAAAGAGAGAACATGCATTTCAAAATGTCAGAGCATGCTTATTAAAAATTGTAAGGTGATGTAAGCTGGGAACAAAATAAATGTGGAAAATGAAATCTATGAAGATTACTTAATAGAATTAAAAGCATGATGTGATGCAATGTTTAGAGCTCCATATTTGTAGTAAGATGAACTGAAATCAAATCTAGATTCAGACAGTCGGCATATGACCCTCATCAAGTTACTTTAGTTTGTTGGCCTCAGTTTTCTTGAATGCAAAATTGGAATAAAAATAACACCTACTTTCCAGAGTTGTAATGAAGATCATATAAGATAGTGTCTGTAATGTGCTTAGCTCAGTTCCTGGCACTGTGCAATCCACATATTAGGTACATTATAAATCCTTCTTTTTTGTCCTTCCATAGTTTGATGCAGAATTGATTTAATAACCACCTGTAAATACAGAAAACATAACTGAAGAAAGGAAAAGAATCATCTGAACCCTAGTGAAAATACAAATAAACAGGTGTAGGTCTACTTCTGTTTTGTCTCCCTTACATGATCCACTCTCCCTCATCTCTCTTAAAATGTAGAACCTATAAACCAGATACCATAAGAAGGTACTAACATAATCTGAGCTTTCTTGCAAAACCTTAAAAAATGGACTCAATAGATGGTACATAATAGTATATGCAAAAATATATATTTTAAGGTTTTCTCCAGCCCTACACATTTCTAAGCCCTCCTCTTGATATGAAACAATGCTAAAGACATGAGGAGATGATCCTCAAAGAGATGCTTTATATATTATATACCTATACACTTATTTAAATGTATAACGTTAAATGTATAATATAAATGGTTTAAAAAACTTCAAATTATTAATATCATAGTCCATAAAAAAGACATAAATATGACATTTGAGACTTATCCAAGAAAATAAGCTGTATAGATTGAGCTGTGCTACACATTTATTTATATTGGGACTTTCCCTTGAAAATAAATCATAACCTTCAAAGGAGAATGAACAGCTGAGATCTTCTCTGAGAAATGGCCATGTTTCTAGAAGTTATAGTTGAAAAGCCCTCAAATGAAATATAGCCCAAGGTATCATTTCTATTACTGGAACTAAGGATAATACATAGTCAGTGTACTTGTCTGACATAAAAGATTAGAAATAAAGTATGACCTGCTTAAATCTGAATCTTTCTCAATCCATCTGAGACATTGTGACCTTGGTCATCTATAATGTAGAAAAGTGTCACCAAATTATTTTTGTGATATGTTTGACAGACCAAAAAATAAGTAAAGAAAAATACTATGTGTCTAGATACTCACAAAATAAAATGAGCCTAAAAAAGTCATGTAAAATGTTTTTTTCTATCTCTAATGTCCCTTTCTGCATGAAAACATTGGCTCATAGAATACAGAGAGAGATTGCAACATTCAGGTACTTGCATTCTCTTCAGGTTAAGAGAAGGAATTACATATTTCTACAGTTCCTATTATGTGCCAGGCACTGTGCTAAATGCTTTTCATATATCTCATTTAATTGCTCAGATTCTCTCTGCTTTGTGAAAGAAAAAAATGAATGAAACACGGAGTTTAGAGATCTAGTGACTAAATGTCTAAATTCTACATTTTACATTTGAAGAACCTGAGGGACAAAGAGATTAAGTGATCCACACAAGGTTGTGAAGCTAAATGGTACAGATAGGACTTGAAAATACATTTTCTTGAGTAAAGTGTGAAACTTCAGTAAACCAAATGGCTATCTTGTTAATGTGATATATTGATTTGAATGATTTAAAAAAAACATTTAAATTATTAGTTCTAAAATATTGCTTTTTATTACTTAATTTTCTTTTTTTGTTCTTTTCTTAAGAAATTATTTTGTTTTTTTATTGAACTTAAACAGCAAATTGCACAGAAAGTTCTAGTATTTCCTACCATTTCCCCTCATTTCCACCTGCTGCTCTGCTTCTTTTTGAATTCCTAAACATCATGTTTTCCCCATGAAAAGTTTTTTCACCAGAAATCTTAACATCATGGTGATTGTTTTAAGTTTATTTCTCAGCACCTCCTTAGGACCTTCATTGCCTTCCCTCTTAGGAACTGAAGTCTTGGGTAGCAAGGGGAAAACAACAACAACAATAAAATTCCACCTTATGCATCCCTTTATAGAGGGCTTACAATTTCCTGCCACAATTAGCCATTCAATATCCCACTTGGGATACCCTCTGGCAGCCTCACTTTTTTTTCAGATTCCTTTTCCATATTGTCTCCTTTATTAAATTGTAATCTCTTTAATGGCAGGAAATGTCTTTTTTTTATTGGTAACACTGCTTACCACAGTGCCTAGTACATTGTAGCACTTAATGTTTATTGACAGAAAAAATTGTACAGTAAAATAGGTGGTGGGTTGGGAGCAATAGAAATCAACAATCAAATTTATATATGGAGGACCAATCTACCATAAACTATTAGGATCAGGGCAATGAACCAGCAGAGTGCGGATGATCTCAGCCCACAGTACAACATAGGAACTAGCAGCACAAGGAGCAGAATCTAACTAGACAAAACAGCTGCATGCATCCCACAGCAAATCAGCCAGGTCACCTCCTTAAAGTGCACCCTTTAGGCCCCAAAGGCAGCCTGTCATATCGGAAGCACCAGAAAAGACTACACTGTAAACTAAGAACAATGCTCCATCTATCCCCAAAACAGAGCAGAACCTCAACAGATAGGCAAAGTAATGGAGGAAAAAGCTAGAAAAATGAGCAAAAGACAAAGGAAAATTCTGACCTTATAGAATTATTTTAGTGATAGGGAATATCAAAATGCAAATCAGAAGGGGACAACAATGCTGAAAAGTTAACATGTCAAGACTCAAAGGAAATTGTGGACGGTTGTCATTCTGCAAAAGAACACCTGGAAGAACTTGAAAAGGAGTTTAAAAATCAAATAAGAAGATAATAAATAGAAAGAATCAACATTTTAAGGGAAAATCAGTGAAGAAAGCCATTCCTTACAGAGTAGAACTGAACAAACTGAAAAAGGAAACAAACGGAAAAGCCAAAGGAGGAAAATGATTCCCTAAAACTTAGAATGGGGCAAATGAAAACTAATGGCTCCATAAGACATCAGGAAACAAAAGGAAAAGATTAAAAAAAAGAAAAGAAAAATAGAAGAAGAAAATCTGACTTATCAATTTTCAAGTGCTGAAGAAAAAAGCCAGTATCAAGGAACTCTCTCTTTGAATTGGTATTTTTATCTTTTCTGGTGCTGTATATCCCTTTGGTAGTTTTCTGTAGCTTTGGGGTTTCTTCTAAGAATAATGGTTTGTAAATTACATTCCCTTTTGATGGAGATGCTAAATTTCCATTTGAAGTTAGTAGAAAATTTGTCTGTCTGTATGTGTCTATCTATCTGTCTATCTAACTTTTTTTTCCTATCTAAATTCATGGACTTCCTAAAATCTATCTACGGATCCATGGATGACAGATTATGAAGCTTTGTGTGAATTTAGTTCAAGTTTTCATATGTTACAACTGAGTTACTGAAAAAAGCAATCAGGTAAAGTAGAGTCTCACTGTGAGGTAGCTATGTGGCTCAGGGGATATATTGCTGGGCTTAGAGTCAAGAAGACTTGAGTTCATATCTGGCCTCAGGCACTTACCTGACTGTGTGACTTTGGGCAAATTATTTAGCCTCTATTTCTCTTAATCTACTGGAGAATAATATGGCAACCTACTCCATTATTTTGGAAAAGATAAACCCTTGCAGACTATTAGCATGCTATGATCTATGGGGTCATGAAAAATCAGAGGAGAATCAGACATTAATGACTGAAAAATCAAGAGTCCCTTGGTATTATGTTTTATCATACTATGTTTCCAAGTAGAAAATGAATCCTAAGTTGTCCCTTCTGCTGTGAACCTATGAATAAGTGGTTGGAGATAGAGTTTCTGCTTGCCACAAAATTCTTCAGTGGCTATTGGAAACTATATAGTCAGTGAGACCATCAGTATACGAAAACCATTGCTCTTAATTAGCTCCAATTAATCTATGTCACTCATTTCCTACCTGACTCTTTGTCTTTGGAATTAGGAGCAAGCCACAATTACAGCTTTCCTCCAACCCCAAAATCACAATACTAGTGTATATTCATCATAAACTTTCAACTTAGTGAAAAATATGGTATCAGACATTCATCATCAATTTCTAACTTTTTTGATAGTTTCTTTTCATGAAATATATTCTATATCAATTTTATTTTTTAATTTTCTCTCTCCCACATATGAAAGAAAAAATAAAATCTATTACAAACACATAGAGTTAAGCAAAACAAATTCTCATATTACCTATGTCAAATATATATATATATATATACA
>NC_058134.1:176245944-176321506 GCF_016433145.1 Gracilinanus agilis
AAAATCACATGATTATCTCAATAGATGCTGAAAAAGCCTTTGACAAAATAAAGCACCCATATGTATTGAAAACACTGGAAAATATAGGAATAGGAGGACTTTTCCTAAA
This sequence comes from Gracilinanus agilis, assembly GCF_016433145.1. Lineage (NCBI taxonomy): Eukaryota > Metazoa > Chordata > Mammalia > Didelphimorphia > Didelphidae > Gracilinanus > Gracilinanus agilis. Next base: position 176,246,054 of record NC_058134.1, read on the forward strand.
AACAATAAACAGTATATACCTAAAACTATCAACAAGCATCATATGCAATGGGGATAAATTAGAAGCCTTTCCAATAAGATCAGGAGTGAATCAAATATGCCCATTATCTCCTCTATTATTCTACATTGTACTAGAAACACTAGCAGTGGCAATTAGAGAAGAAAAAGAAATTGAAGGTATCAAAATAGGCAATGAGGAGACTAAGCTATCACTCTTTGCAGATGATATGATAGTCTACTTAAAAAATCCTAGAGAATCAACTAAGAAGTTTGTAGAAATAATCAACAACTTTAGCAAAGTTGCAGGATACAAAATAAATGCACATAAATAATCAGCATTTCTATATATTTCCAACAAATCACAGCAGCAAGAATTAGAAAGAGAGACACCATTTAAAATCATCCTAGGTAACATAAAATACTTAAGAATCTATCTACCAAAACAAACACAGGAATTATACAAAACCAACTACAAAACACTTTCCAAACAATTAAAACTAGATCTAAACAATTGGAAAAACATTGATTGCTCATGGGTAGGACAAGGTAACATAATAAAAATGACCATCCTACCCAAACTAATTTAACTATTTAGCGCCATACCTATCAAACTACCAAAAAACTTTTTCACTGAATTAGGAAAAACTATAACAAAGTTCATTTGGAATAACAAAAGATCAAGAATATCAAGAGAAATAATGAAAAAAAATGTGAAGGAAGGGGGCCTAGCAGTACCAGATATTAAATTATTCTATAAAGCAGCATTCATCAAAATGGTATGTTACTGGCTAAGAGACAGAAGGGAGGATCAGTGGAATAGCCTTGGAGTGAATGACATCAACAAGACAGTATATGATAAACCCAAAGTGCCCAACTTTGGGGACATGAATCCACTATTTGACAAAAACTGCTGGGAAATTTGGAAAAAAATATGGGAGAGATTAGGTTTAGATCAACATCTCACACCCTACACCAAGTTAAATTCAGAATGGGTGAATGACTTGAATATAAAGAGGGAAACTATAAATAAGTTAATTGAACACAAAATAGTATACCTGTCAGATCTCTGGGAAAGGAAAGATTTTAAAACCAAGCAAGAGTTAGAGAAAATTACAAAATGTAAATTAAATGGTTTTGATTATATTAAGCTAAAAAGCTTTTGTACAAACAAAAACAATGTAGTCAAAATCAGAAGGGAAACAACAAATTGGGAAAAAATCTTTATAACGAAAAACTCTGACAGGGGTCTAATTACTCAAATATACAAGGAGTTAAAGCAATTGTATAAAAAATCAAGCCATTCCCCAATTGATAAATGGGCAAGAGACATGAATAGGCAATTTTCAGGTAAAGAAATCAAAAGTATCAATAAGCACATGAGAAAGTGTTCTAAATCTCTAATAATTAGAGAAATGTAAATCAAAACAACTCTGAGGTACCACCTCACACCTAGCAGATTGGCTAAAATGAAAGAAGGGGAGAGTAATGAATGCTGGAGGGGATGTGGCAAAATTGGGACATTAATGCATTGCTGGTGGAGTTGTGAACTGATCCAGTCATTCTGGCTGCCAATTTGGAACTATGCTCAAAGGGCTATAAAAGAATGCCATACCATTGTTGGATTTGTACCCCAAAGAGATCATAGATAAACAGACTTGTATGAAAATATTTATAGCTGCGCTTTTTGTGGTGACAAAGAACTGGAAAAGGAGGGTATGTCCTTCAATTGGGGAATGGCTGAACAAATTGTGGTATATGCTGGTGATGGAATACTATTGTGCTAAAAGGAATAATAAACTGGAGGATTTCCAGATGAACTGGAAAGACCTCCAGGAACTGATGCAGAGCGAAGGGAGCATAGCCAGAAGAACTCTGTACACAGAGACTAATATACTATGTTAAAATTCAAATACAATGGACTTTTGTACCAGCAGAAAGCAATGACACAAGACAGCTCTGAGGGATTTATGGTAAAGAACGCTACCCACATTCAGAGGAAGAACTACAGGAGAGGAAACATATAAGAAAAACAAATGCTTGAAAGCATGGGCTAAGGAGGACATGATTGGGGATGTGGACTCGAAACTACCACACCAATGCAAATATCAACAATTTGGAAATAGGTCTTGAACAAGGACACATGTTAAAACCAGTGGAAATGTGCATCAGCTATGGGTGGGGGAATAGCGGGGAGTGAATGGGAAAGTAGGAGCTTGAATCATGTAACCATGTTAAAATGAATATTAATAAATGATTTAAAAAATTGTAATGTGAGAATTTCTTTTTCAAAATCACTTGAAATGTTGGCACTTTATTTGATAATGTTTCATCCTTAGTCAGATGAAACATCTGGAAGAATTTAAAATAAATGAATATTTTTTGAGAACTCAGGATTATCAACTTTCCCCTCTTAATATTTCAAATGCATCTCTTATTTAATTGAATCTAGGCTTTGCATGCAGTTATTTATTTATTTTTATTAGTGAAATAATGAAAATATTCATTGTTTAGCCCATTTAATGAACACTCATTGTCTGCCCACTTCAGAACATCTACAGATTTTGAGGAAATAGACTATTGGTATTGCTACTTTGGTATTTTGCCCTCTTGTGGCACCAGAACACAAAGGAGTGTGGTTTGTTAAACTAACCTGGTAAAGCAAGTCATAATGCCAGTGTCAAGCAGGACAACCCTACAACCTTTGTCACCCCTTTGTTTTTTCAAGCAACATTTTTTGGTACTTCATAGGATGCCAACCCACTCAGTTTTATCATAAAAGCCCACTGCACAGCATTACAACACTCCTGTCTACCCTTCACAGTGATCTCAAGGCACATAGTCTCCATAAATTTCACCCTCCTAGTCATTTTGTTATTGTGCTGTTGCTTCATTTCCCAATATGAAAATTTGAGTGAGTTACTATTGCTATTTTATTTATTATTATCATTATCTCTCTCCTCATCTTTTTATGAACTATTATTTGCATTTATGTAGCATAAGGTTTACAGAGCATTTCCTTTAAAAATAATTCTTGGAAAAAGATTCTTCCCTCATCAGATATCTTCAAGGAAAGATTGGATAATCTGTTTTTGCTGATGTTATAGAAAGTATTCTTGGTCAGTAAGAAGTTGAACGAGATGGCTTTTGGGAGTCTTACTCAATTTTGAGATACTGCGAATAAAAATTTGTTGAATAAATGGATGGATGGAGAATATTCAATATAAACTTTGTTTTGTATGCTTTTAAAGATTTAGAATACTCATTTCTATGTCACATTATTTTTTACTCAAGAATTTTCAAAATACATTAACTTGAGTGGCAGAAATATCCATATAACCTAAGTCTTCTACCTCTGTAATCAACATTTGGTTTAAACATAAAAATTTAGCCCTCTAACTATCCCTACATTGTTTGCTATTTGATTTATGAAATTTTAGCTTGTCGTGCATTATTCATTTATAACAATATGAACAGAAATGGACAAGTTCCTCAAATCTTTGTAGAACCTCCATACTGTGTCTGTAGCTACTCAGGTAAAGCAGAGCAGCTTTATTTTGTCTGTTGCCATTCTGAGTTTATCTATATTCTAGGATCATGTTTTATACCTCAATCCATTTTCATTCTTTTTTATTTTTTTAATCAGTATGTAAATAAAATACATCAATAGGAAAGCATAACATCAATTATTGATTTAAATTTATTACCCCAATGGCATTTAGAGATGCTGAAATCATTACTTAATACACATTTAATGATGTATAATAAACTGCCTGAGAAAGGTCAACTTAAAGAATATTACAATGGCAGACATAAACATTTTCCATTAAACATGTAAAGACATCTGCTCTCCTTTAATCATGTATAAATTTCAGTTTATTAGGTACAGGGTGACTTTATAAACACAGCCTTTTGCAATAAAATACATGGCTGCCTTTCATTTCACGTGCCAAAGCACCAGGACATATGGTCTGGGACATGTCAAGGCTCATTTCTTCCCCTAACACATTAAAGTCATTGTGATTTTACATTGTAGCCCCTCTTTTGATCAGTATTAAGTTGCATTTGGCAATTTAAAATGCCGCTCCTCCTTACAGAAGCTCCATCAGTCCAAGATAGGAACTCTCACAGGAGAGAACTGATAGGGAGATGAGATATTATTTTTTACTTACTATATTCAATCTCAGTTACCAGTAGGGATTTTTGAGCAGAGAAGGAACAGGATAGAGATACTGCTTTTAGGAACGGAAGTATGTTAACTTCCATTGGATTTAAACAGCATAAAAGAAATCTGGGAAATAAGACAGCAATCTAGACAACCAAATTGAATGCTTTAAGAACACACACACACACACACACACACACACACACAAAGGACAAAGAATATATATCATCTGCCATTTTATTATTGGAAAGATTTTAAAACCCTTAAATTTGAAAGATGATACATAAAACCATCCTGATAATAATGAAGCAAAGAGAAAGTATTTTATTCTACTGAGTGTATACTAATGAGAGGGGGAAACAAATGTGTGTTTTAATCTGTATGCAGAGAGAATTCCTATAGATGAAGATCAACTATTCATCTATGGCATCACAAGATCACAAGATTCTTGGAAGATTTTCTTTGTTAATTGAGAGATTAAATGACTTGCCCATGGTCACTCAACTCAATATATATAATTTCAGTTCTTCTCTTAACATATATATTTGCGTGTACGTGTATATATATATACATATATATAGTTTCAAGACTGGACCTTAATCTACTATGCCATGCTACCTCAAAGTATCATCAAAATTATTATGATGATTATATATTAATGCCTTAATTATTCAGTTCTTTATTACTATAGTGTGTTCACAGTCAAATATGATCTATAATTTTTGACAGTCAAAATAAATGTTTTTTATCAAGTAAAAAAGGCAGGTATATGATTATATTCAATGCTCTACTAATAATTCCCTTTCTAAAGAATTAGATTCATACTTTTTTCCTCTCCTGAAATTTTAGTGAATGTACAAAGAAGTGGTAAGGAATAATGGAAAGAATGTTAGATTGAATCTTTAGAATACATGCTTTTATTGCTCAAAATCTACATGATCCAGAGTAAGTTATTTCACCAACTAAGCCTCAGTTTTCTCATTTGTAACATGAGGTTATTTATACTTATGTATTGAGCAGAGATCATTGTAAGGAAAAATGCATTTTTGAGTTTTATATAAGTATAAATTATTGCAAAGGAATAATATGGCTATATAAGGAATAATAAAACTAGATACATAAAACTTCTGATTTTACTGAAGATAGCATCACATAATTTTCCAGACATGAGTAAATGTGTCTTTTCCCTGCCTTGCATATTTCTAGTCTACTCATTAGATATTTTGTACAAAAGAATTATGTGTCACATTTTTACTATGGATAAAAGTTGTGCTTCAGTGTCTCATGGTGTCATGGCAACCCTGGGTTTTCAGTGGTTATGCCATTTGGGGACAGTATCTGGCAGACTCTAGTAGGGTACAAAGGCTAGGATTATGATCTTGGCAATAGACTATATCTGCAGCCTGAGGACCAGCCTAGCTAAGTAATAGCCAATAGGTGGCGAATTCTTTGATGATGGCAGCATTTGAAACACAAAATATAAAATGACATTCACAAACATGTGGTACTTTTCCATCTTTGTAGAATGATGGAAAATTGAGCAGATAGTGCCAAGCAATACATGAGTTTTAAGTCATCTATAAAGATTAATGTTTTACTTTTGACACTCGAGATGTAAGATTATTATTGATTGACTAGGGAATTGACCTACTGCTGGATGAGCTGAAAAATATCAATATAGACATTCTGGCTATAAAAGAATTCAGAGATGAGACATAGGGTAGTTGTAATCAACTGGAAGGGTATATCACAGGCAATCTTTAGAAAAACATGCAAAACAGTTTCACTTTGTACCCAACAGCAACAAGAAATCTTATTTTGTGGGACATTTGTCCATCCTGTCTTGCAATGCTTATTAAAAGTGAGTAAAATAAATTGCCATCAAGAAAATTGTAGTTTATGTGTTGAAAGAGGATTTAGCAATAGAGAAATTAGAGAAATTCTGTGAAAATTTAAACAAGTTCTCCAAAACAAGGTAACATAGATAGGTAAATTAAGTACTTTTAATGCAAAAAAAAGAAAGAAAACAATGAAAACAAAAAAAAACTGCTGAAAATTAATATGTAAAAAGCTCTAATGGCTTTTATCAGCAGAAACATCTCATTCCTGTATATAATATTGCCCCATAATAGTCAAAAGCATTGTTTGTACATGTTAAATACCAATCAAGACTACACACATGCATGATACGCATGAACACACACACACAAATTAACTCTCTTTAAAGATAGAAAATACCTGGTTACTGATGAGGAAATCATTTCTAAATCCCTTGTCTGTATGTTATCACATTATCAACTTGTTAGAGAAATAGTCAAAATAAATCCTAATTATAAAAGAAGGGCAAATAGGAAAAGGCACCAACTCATGAGCAAGGATAACATCTTTAATGTGGCTTGCTTTTAATTTCAGAATTAAAGAAATGGATAAATAAAATATTAATAAAGACATTTTAAAGAAAATTTAAGCTAATGTGAAAAATGCTACAAGAGAGTCAAAAGACATCAAACTCAGCCAGTAAACACTTAATCTTTACAAGTGGAAAGAAAAGGCAGCTATCTCCTCTCCTCCATTTATATAGCCAGCAACCATTCTAGTTCAGGTCCTCATCTCCTCTTACATACACTATTGCAACATCTTCTCTTTTTTGTCTATATTTTTAAAAATTTTGATCACTCCAATATACCCTTCACACACCACAGAAGTATTTTCTTAAAGCAGAGTTCTAACAATGTGACCCTAATCAGCAAACTCCAGTATCTGCCTATTATCACTAGAATATAAGAACTTCTGTTTGGCACAGAATTCTCAGTAAATGAGTGTTTTTTCTTAGTAAAGTATTAGGCACATTTTTTTTCTAGGAAAATGGGGGACTTAGATTACATGGAAGGACTGAAAAAAGATCAAGAGGTAGAAAGTGGGACAATGAATTAAGTAAGTAGATTAAAAGGATTCCCTTGCATTGAGTGCTCATTTGTTATTATGAAACTTGAATATGCAATGGATCCAGTCAGTATGGTTTTATGTTTTTCTCCAGTCTGTTAAGAAGCATAGGAAGAGAGAGTCAGCTGGATACTCAGTGGATTGAGTCAGGTCTAGAGACGGGAGGTTCTAGGTTCAGATCTGACCTCAGACACTTCCCAGCTGTATGACCCTGGGCAAGTTACTTGACTCCCATTGCCCACCCTTACCAATCTTCCACCAAGGAGCCAATACACAGAAGTTAAGGGTTTAAAAAAAAAAGAAGCATAGGAAGAGGAGTGAAAGAGGTAAATGAAAAGCTTCGGTTCGGCAAGGCATTATCAGAGACAGGGTAAAAAAGGAAAGGATTCTAAAATAGAGAATAATATAGAGTTGTATGCTTAAGATCCACTGCACCTGTGAGTGACCATTGCATTGATTAAAATGATAATATCTTTCAAAGTTGGTTTTCCTTACAATGTTATTATTTTATAAATTGTTCTCCTGTTTTTTGTTTAGCACCAGTTTTTAAAAGTCTACCAAGTTTCTCTGAAACTGTGTCCTTCATTATTTCCTGTAACAATAAAATCTTCTATTACATTCATATATAATAATTGTTTCAGTAATTCCACTATTGTGAAATTTCCATCAATTTCCGTTTTTTTTTCAGGCGCTGTTACAGGAGCCGCACTGTGAGCACTGTACGGCTCTCATGAAATTACATTTTAAAAAATATGGCGTTTATGGCTCTCATGACCAAAAAGGTTGCCGACTTCTAGGATATAGGCTTAATGGTGTTATCAAAGGGTATGCATAATTTAGTGACCTTTGGGGCCTAGTTCTGAACTGATTTCCAACAAAGTTGTATCAATTCACAGCTTTGCAAACTGTACATTATCATACACATGCATACTTTGTCTCTTTTCCAATGGTACCAATGGTACCTATTTTGTACAAATGCTCTTATCCTTTCTGGTGTCATGGATGCTAATCTAGTGAAGCCTATGACTGTTTTCTTAAAATGAAAATTCATGAAGATCAAAGGAAATCAATTATATTGAAATGTAGTTAACAAAATATTTTCTAAAAACTAACTAAAAAAAAAAAACCAGACCCAGATTGTAAATACTTCACTATTGTACAAATGGTATCCTCTATAAATAATTAAAAATGATAATAATAACTACTAATATTACATGGCAATTAAATATTTACAAAGTACTTTAGAAAAGATATCTCATACTTAAAACAACCCTGGGATTTAGGTGCTGTTATTATATAAAACAATGAGAGGGGAAAACACTGGTTTTGTTGTTGTTTTTTTCCAAATGACTCATATCGGAGGATCTTCACAATCCCATGATTGACTCAAAAGGTTGAAAAAACTATAAGATTCTAGTTTCCTATAGTTAATTATAAACAACAATTTTGAAGAGAGTCAGGCCTCACAGGTCCTCCTGCAACAAGATGTGAATCATGTATATATAAAGATCTTGCAAGATACTTTGATAAATATAACCCAAGAACACTGATAGCTATAGCTTCTATCACAAACTCTTATTTTCAATGTCAAGTAAAAGAAAAAGCAATGAGGAATGCTCATTCAAAATAAATAAATAAATAAAAGTTTACATGCTTTGTCAGCTCTTTTTGAGTAAGGATTTGCTATTGTTGTTTATTTTCTTATGGATTCCCAACAGTAGTACATGCAGTGCTTTGCATAGAATAAATGCTGAATATTTGCTGAAAATATTGTCTAGAATCTAAATGCATTATGAAAATGAAATTGTAGTAAATCTTAAATCATGACTTCTTATAGATGATGAAACAATCTGAGTGCACTTGCTTATAGGTGACTGAAAATGGAATTAAATCCCCGTGTGGTAACAAATCTTCTCAAGGAGAATTGAATTGCGTGAAGCAATCTACACAAAAAAAGCAAAATGGATGAAAAACTGCAATTATTTAGAAGTAGCTAGATGAATCATTTGCTGGATTAATGCATCAGTGTAGATGTCTTGGATGACCTAAAATATGGATTATAAGCTAGAAAGAGTTAAACTGGAAATAGAGAATAGGCTATGTTGAGTTGTGAAACTGTGTTGTGATATAATGATCCCAGATGCAAAATGCATTCTTCGAGTGGTCATTATTAAGCATTTATGGATGCTAAGCATGACACCAATGTTCGCCCAATTAGGCTACGTGGAAAGGACAGATAATGGACCATCAAAAAACTCTTAAATGTTATTCTTACCCTGCAATAAAATAGGAGACACTGAAGAGGCATAAGCAGCCGGGAGGATTTTGTGCCATGTGTAACATTAAAGACGTCATCTAGGAATTATATGATAAAAAAATGGGCTTGTCCTAAAACGAGAGAAAGGGGTGGAAATTGGGCAATTACATTATTGTGCTTAAACTTAAAGCTAAGCCTCAAACAAGTTGAGTAGATCTTACATCCAGAATTTAGGGGAGGTCAAGAATCCCTTTGTTTAAAAGGGTTAAAAATTTCACTTTTCAAAAAGTGGGGGGTTAATGGTATGTGATCTGCACTGCTGGACTACACTGATGAGATCACAGACCGCTTGAGGTATTGCAATATGTTGCTTTTTGTCTCAGTGATCAGATCATATGTCAAATTCTCTCAGTTCTTGAAGTTAGGATTTTGTCTTGAGGGTGGAACAGAAGAGCCATCTAGTGGAGAAACGTATAACTGCAAGTATTTTAGGCTGCACAAGCCTTTTTAATGTCATCACCCTGTAAATGGACTTCAGCAGTGATGCACTAAGGGGAAGGATCAGTATTCTCTTTTTTTTTTTTTTAACCTTTACAATTTGGTTTCCATTAATAGTATCCTGTCCTAAAAAGCAGGAACTGGTTGAAAATGTCATGAGGTCATTGGCACAAAAGATAGTGTTAATGAACTTCTCATAATGCAGTAATTGTTTCACATATTTTCTTCACTGTTGTTGCTTCAAAGTTGACATGTAACTACATTTCCTAATATGAAAGTATAAAATATTAATTCTTTTGCTTTGGGAAATAGTTTTTTTTCCAAAATTGCAAGGGAATAGTGACTCAGAATTAGAATTAGATGAAAGATTTTGATTTTTGGATATCTTATATTTGAGTATGATTTCAATATAATTTTTGATGTCATTTTTTCTTTTAATAACCATTTCCATCCCTTCCTTCTAAGGAAAACTGCAATTATTTATACAGCACACCCCCCAAAAAATATGTTGTCTTCTTCTTCTAAGGTAGTTCCTCTTTCAGTATCAAAAAATAAAATAAAATAAACAAACAAAAATTCCTTCCTCTCTTTTCTGTGATGGAGTCCTAGGAATTTATTCTTCTTCTTGGCTATCTGCAACAATATTTTTAGGACTGTACCTATGAGAATATTTTTTCTTATTTGTAGCTTCTTATCTAATATTAAGGACCACAACTTCCTCCACATCCTCCTTAACTAATGTCAACTTTTTAGAGAGAATTGTAAGATGAGGATTTATTAAATAATCACTGTAAAGAGATTAATTTTTTAAAATTTCTAAAATGAGCAAAATTTTTTCCTTTCCTCCTTCCCAAACCCCTGGAAAACAGACAAAACTAGTAGAGCAAAACAAATTTCCACACTGACCATGTCCAAACAAAAAGTTTCATTGTGAACCAAAAGTCCCTCATCTCTCTATTAAGAGATGTTTCATCATTAATCCTCTAGCGTCATGATTCATAATTACATTAATCAAAATCCCAAATCCCTTCAACATTGTTTGTCTTTACTATATTGTTGCCATTGTATAAATTATCCTGGTTTTCTTCCCTTTACTCTGCATTACTTTATATATATATTTCCCTACGTTTCTCTGAAACCATCACCTTCATATAAATAAATACCATAATTTGTTCATCCAACTCCTGATTTATGGTCTCTTCCTCAGAATTCCATTTTTGCCACCTCAAAAAGCTATAAATATTCTTACAGATTGTTAAAGTTTATTTTGCTAAAAGTCGATACTTCTGTTAACCTACACACTCTATAATTCATCCTTCCGTGTTTCTCTTACTTTATAAATGAAATTTGTCTCTCTGGCTAGCTTATTGCATGTGTATGTATGTGTGTGTGTGTATTCTTCCCTTCTTGAACAATTCAAATGAGAATGACATTCAGAAATATGGGTTATTTTCCCTGACCCTCTTCTCCTTGCTTGCATGTATGCATGTTTGCACAGCCTGATTAGATAAGAAATTTCATAACTTTCCTTTCTTTTTCTCTATTTACTGTATTATTTTTCCTTTCTCTTTTTTTTCTTAAGTGCATCAAGATATAACAGAATCACTCCCTAGCTATCTCTAATTAGACTTCCTCTATTGACCTATTGACCTTATAGGGTTGAGAGGGTGTGTGTGTGTGCGTATATATATATATATATATATATGATCTCCCTATATTTAGATGTAAATGATTAATTTTGTTTAATCCTTAATTTTTTTTAATTAATATTTTCCTCTCTTGGGTTTCTCTCAGCTCCAGTATTTGAACTACAAAGTTTCTCTATAATTCTCATCTTTTTAATTAGGAATGCTTAGAAGTATTCTATTTCATTACAAGTCCAATTTTTTCATTTTGTATTAAATTCTGTTTTGCTGGTAAAGTTGTGTAATGTGGCCTCAGATCCTTCCTAGCCATGTGACCCTGGGCAAAACACTTAAACTCCATTGCCTATCCCTTACAACTCTTCTGCTTTGGGCCAATATCAAGCATTCATTATAAGATAGAAGGCAAGAATCTTAAAAAAAAAGAAAGAAAGAAAGAAAGAATATCTGGTACCTCATAAGGTAACTGACACTGAGGTCTTCTAAACTGAACTATTAAGCATTCAAATTATATTACAGAAAGCACAACTCTGATGGGTTGCCCAAGTAACCTCAATGTCAAATGCATGCTTGCCCAAAACATTCTTATTGAAAACTTCCTCTTTTAATTATTCATATAATGGTCAGAAGAAGAGACTAAGGATAATCTCAATGTATCTCTGAAGACCTTTAGTATTGACTGTCAGGAAACCCTATCACAAGACTTTTCAGCATGGTTTCCATGTGTCTCCATCAAAGAAGAATTTGTACTCTATGAATGCAGCAGAACCATAGAAGCAACAAAGGCAATGTAGGCTATGCAAATCTAAAGCCACCTCTACCCCAAATGTTCTACCACACCACTTGTACCCCATCTATGGTAGTGCCTTTCAGACTTATATGGGACTGATCATGTCATCACTGGTATTCTTTGCAAATGAAGGATGAAAAACAACAATGAACCCAGTTCTTCCTGATTCCAAACATTATTCCTGATTTTTCTATCTAGTACATTTCACTGACTCTTTATTAGCTATATAGAAAAAATTTATTATTGAATAAAGGACAGAGCAGCAACCAACTCAAACAACTTCTGCCAATGCACAAAGGAATTGATTTGCCAGATTTATATAATTTGTTCCTGAGAAGCTCTGTTATTAGCTTTTCTTTACCAAAAGACTTCAACTCCAAATATGAAAGAAACATTATGCAGTATTATTCACTTTATAGTCTGTGAACTAATACAATATCTCTACAAGCATTCTTGTGTTGAACCCAATATGCCAGCTATGTACATCAAACGTTAACATCTTTTATTTCTTGTACCATTGCAAGTACTAGTCTCATCTATTGTTTGAAACCCCGTAGCCTGAGCTCGTGCCAATAAAATAAAATGAAATGGAAAAAAAAGGAAGAGTTATTTTGGTGCACTTCTTTGTGATGACACAACATGACACAGTCAATGATCAAAGAGGCAAAGAATAGGATGTGCAGCAGAGTTGCACTTAAAAAGGGTAATGTTATGTTACTTTGGATATTATTTTGTCCTACAAAATAAAATTACCTAAATCACACTGTTCTCAGAATTCAGATTCCTATGACTTCCTAATTAGTAGGTTGCTTTTATGCCATTGCTCAGGAATATAGCTAGTCAAACACAAACACACTTCTTTCACAAAAGAAACGGAATAAAATTCATTGATTTTGATATTTTCATGGAAAGACAGGGAGGACAAGATATTAATGACCTATCCATCGGAAAAACATTTAACAATCTCATGTGCTGCTATTCAATTTCATGGCAATTTTTTTACTTTACTAATGATAAAATATCTTTGAAATGAAAGATATCTGTCAGAATGAAAAAGTTAATACTATATATTCTGAGTCTTTTGTAACACAAAGGTAGCTAAAAATTAGTCTCATTTTCCTGATTGTATTCAATGGGAATAAATTATTATAGCTGAGCTGACTTGTAAATGAACTTGTCAAATAAATCAAGCAATAGAATACAATAGACTTTTTTTTTATTAAAAATAGTACTTAATTCTGAAAACAAAGAAACAAAACAAAACCTTTTTTGTTATTGAGGGAAGAATGATTATACTAAAAGAGAAAAAATGATTCTTCTATTGAAAAGAATAATTATATTAAAGGAGATTATCAGTAATTTCAGTTTTAACTCACTCATCTCTTCTAAATCCATATTCAAAAAGCCTCAGTTTTTTGTAGAATCAGAATCATAGAACCTTAGAGTTGAATGAATAAAAAGTAATGGGGGGAAAGCACTTATAAAGCATTTACTATATATGGACACTGTTCTAGATGCTGGAAAGACAAATACAAATGATCAAGATATCCCATAAGAATTCACATTCTAATGAAGAAAAACAACTCACAAAACAGATTTCAAATGGGCAATCTTTGGTACACTTCAACATAGTTTGGAAATGGTTGGGAAGTGATTTTTAATTGGCGTATTTCTAGTGCAGTACATAGAACTCCAGGTCTGGAGTCAGAAAGATTCATTTTCCTGAGTTCAAAATGTGGCCTTAGACACTTACTCGCTGTGTGATCTCGAACAAGTAATTTAACTCCATTTGACTCATTTTCCTTATCTATAGAATAAGTTGGAGAAGGAAATAGCAAACTACTTTGGCATCTTTGCCAAGAAAACCCCAAGTGGGGTCAGGGAGAATCAGGCATGACTGAAATGACTGCACAACAACCTTTCTGGCCAAAATATAATAAAAACTGACCTATTGGAGGCTAAAGTAATGAGTCCAGGTTCTGATAGGAGAAGGCTGAGGAAGGTGGCAGAAGTACAGATGGCATGATTTGAAAATGATGAAAAATAATGTGGAGACCAGGTTCTGTGTAAAATAAATACAACCCATATCTGAGCAAGAATTATTTCTGTGTCATCTCAGAAAAGTGATCATTAGGCTTTGTTCAAAGACCTGTAGTGTAAAAAAAAATCTTCTATTTACCAATAGGACCAGTTCCTCTTTTGAATGCTTATAATTTTCATATAGTTTTTGCTTGCACAAAGCCAAAATTGACCCTACACCTCTTCATCTGCTTCTAGTTCTGGTCTTTGTGGGGAGGAAGAACAATTAAATTTTTTTCTTCCATGTGAAGATCTTTCTATGAATATATCTCCATACCTAGAACACACTCCATACTCATGGACTCCATCACACCCGAGAACTCCTTCCTCAGATTTTCTTCTCATCATTAGCTTTCTTCAGATCTCACCTCAACCGCCACTTCTTATGTAATACTGTCTCTGATTCCAACAAATTCCTTATGCCTACCTCTGAAATTAACCTTACCTTTTTGCAAATGTTTTATTGATATATTTGTTGCCCCTCCCCGATAGAATGAAAGCTCGTTGAGGGACAGATGCTGTTTCATTTTTGTCTTTCTATTCTTTTCTATTTAGCCATAATCATGGCCAATAGAGGAGAGACAGTGTCACAAAATGGAGAGCATTCCAAATAGGCAGAATACGTGGCTTGCGATCCCACCTCTGATAGTTATTAACTATAGAGATATGGTAAGTTATTTAGTTGCCTATATATTAGGGGATTCTCTAAGTCTGATTAGTTATTCAAACTACGAACTGCCATGGAGGGAGTTCTTACACTTATTACACAATTAAGTATGATGCCTAAGGATTTGAGGACTCTTTTATGCCACTGACCTACAATCCTTTAAAGTCCACCATAGCAAAGAGATTTTATTTTTTTATGTCCTCTATCTCAGAAAGTAATTTTCAGGGATCTGTTATCATATGGAAAAGGGTCATAGAGGTAAACTCAACATTTCCTTAGTACACCTTACCTTCCTTCTCATGCAGTGAATACCTTTACTAAACAAATATTGAGTTTCTTAAATAATCATTCCTTGAACAGTGGAAGACACTACAATAAAATTTCTAAAGTTTCACCCATGAGGTCCATAGTTTAAGGAGGTGTATTTTGGTAAATTGAGCTGGAAACCACCTCGTATGTCTTGCCAGAATTGCCTTCTTTCTTTTAATAAGACAGAACATTCTTTTTTTTTTTTTACTTAAATCCTCACCTTCCGTTTTGGAGTCAATACTATGTATTGGTTCCAAGGCAAAAGAGTGGTAAGGGTAGGCAATGGGGGTCAAGTGACTTGTCCAGGGTCACACAGCTGGGAAGTGTCTGAGGCCAGATTTGAAATTAGGACCTCCTGTCTCTAGGCCTGGCTCTCAATCCACTGAGCTACCCAGCTGCCCCCAAGATCGAACATTCTTGATTATTTACTTAAATTACCTTTGAACAATCCTTTCTTTTCCCATCAGTTTCTTGTCCTGTACTGGTTTCTGGGTTTGGCTTTGAACTTTGGTGCAGATGACTGCATTGACTCTCTTCTTCCTGCCTTCCATGCCTTGAATAACTCCCAGTGTAAATCTGGCTTAACTCTACTTTCTGGATAAAAATTTAAGTTAACTCCAGAACATAAATTTTGAAACATCACTCAAAAGAAAATCTAGCAAGGTTTTAAAACTATGATTTAAAGTTATTCCTTCACATGTTTACTTCAAGATTGAGCATTAACTTGTACAAATGTGTCTCACACAATAAAAATCGAGCAATTTTTAAAATTCTGCCATAAATTACTAGTGACTTAGGCTTCATTTTTTTCATCCATTCATTTCTGTTCTTTAGTACAGTGAAGAAAGAATCCCAGTAAATCAAGGAGAAAAGGCAGATAAAATCAGGTTTTAGTATAAGGAACCATAATTGCATTCTGTGCTATAAAATGTATTTTTAAGTAGACAAATTTCCCATTATGTACTGAGGAAGATCTTTTTCATTATCTTGAGATAACTAATGCAGTTCGCCACTAGTAGTTGCCATGGAGAATGCACATCGGCATTAAATAATATACTAAGGCTTGTGCTAAAATAGTCACCAATAAAAATGCAATTAAGGGTGATTTGGTCTTTACGATGTAAAAAGAAATGTCAGAATCAATTTATATTTTTGTTCTCTTTGACAGTTTGACAAATTAATTATTATTTTTTTTAAATTAGAATCTTAAAATATTGGAACCTCTTTCACTCTTTCCTAATACACCTTGGGGAGAACTGATCCTGAAATCCTTCCAAGGCAAATCATATTTAATTCCTTTAGCCTGTGTCAACCTCTGTTCATTTACTTTGCCACAGCTGAAGTGCGAATTTATTTTTCCTTACTGACCTTTGTTCATCTCATTTCTTTATTTCAAGAGAGTTCACTTTATTTCATTATGATAATACTGAAGACTTTTAAAGGGAATACAGAAATAATATCTTTCTTCCCACATTAGTCTACTTCCAATAGTAGGGGGGAAATAGGCAGTACTAAAAAATATGCTGAACTCTTAATGTTAGGAGAATATACATTTAAAAATGTAGAGCTGGAAAGGACCAAGGAATCAGTGACTTGCCAAAGTTCATGTAGGCATGAATACCAACGAATACCAGGTCCTTTCATTCAATAGAGTCAAACTAGTTTGTTTTTTTTTTTTAACTGTAGCATGCTACTTTTTTGGCTGAATGGTCTTGATTTCATGACTTGAAGTCTATCAGTTTCAATTTCTTTTTTTTAACATTTATTAATATTCATTTTTTAGAAAAGTTAACATGGTTACATGATTCATGCTCCTACTTTCCCCTTCACCCCTCGCCCTCCCCCCACCCATGGCCGATTCGCATTTCCCCTGGTTTTAACATGTGTCATCAATCAAGACCTATTTCCAAATTGTTGATCACATTGGTGTGGTAGTATCGAATCAAAATCCCCAATAATGTCCGCCTCAACCCATGTGTTCAAGCAACTGCTTTTCTTCTGTGTTTCCACTCCTGCAGTTATTCCTCTGAATGTGGGTAGCATTCTTTTCCAGAAATCCCTCAAAATTGTACTGGGTCATTACATTGCTGCTAGTAGAGAAGTCCATTACATTCTATTTTACCACAGTATATCAGTCTCTGTGTACAATGTTCTTCTGGTTCTGTTCCTTTCACTTTGCATCAGTTCCTGGAGGTCTTTCCAGTTCACATGGAATTCCTCCAGTTTATTATTCTTTTGAGCACAATAGTATTCCATCACCAACATATACCACAATTTGTTCAGCCATTCCCCAATTGAAGGACATACCCTCATTTTCCAGTTTTTTACCACCACAAAAAATGAGGCTATGAATATTTTCATACAAGTCTGTTTATCTATGATCTCTTTGGGGTACAAACCCAACAGTGGTATGGCTGGATCAAAGGACAGACATTCTTTTATAGCCCTTTGAGCATAGTTCCAAATTGCCAGCCAGAATGGTTGGATCAGTTCACAACTCCACCAGCAATGCATTAATGTCCCAGTTTTGCCACATCCCCTCCAACATTCATTACTCTCCCCTGCTATCATTTTAGCTAATCTTTTAGGTGTGAGGTGATACCTCAGAGTTGTTTTGATTTGCATTTCTCTAATTATTAGAGATTTAGAACACTTTCTCATGTGCTTATTGATACTTTTGATTTCTTTATCTGAAAATTGCCTATTCATGTCTCTTGCCCATTTATCAATTGGGGAATGGCTTGATTTTTTATATAATTGATTTAACTCCTTGTATATTTGAGTAATTAGACCCCTATCAGAAGTTTTTGTTATAAAGATTTTTTCCCAATTTGTTGTTTCCCTTCTGATTTTGGCTGTATTGTTTTTGTTTGTACAAAAGCTTTTTAGTTTTATATAATCAAAACCATTTAATTTACATTTTTTGTAATTTTCTCTAACTCTTGCTTGGTTTTAAAATCTTTCCTTTCCCAGAGATCTGACAGGTATACTATTTTGTGTTCACTTAACTTATTTATAGTTTCCCTCTTTATATTCAAGTCATTCACCCACTCTGAATTTATCTTGGTGTAGGGTGTGAGATACTGATCTAGACCTAATCTCTCTCATATTGTTTTCCAAATTTCCCAGCAGTTTTTGTCAAATAGTGGATTCATGTCCCCAAAGTTGGGATCTTTGGGTTTATCATATACTGTCTTGCTGATGTCACTTACCCCAAGGCTATTCCACTGATCCTCCCTTCTATCTCTTAGCCAGTACCATATTGTTTTGATGACTGCTGCTTTATAGTACAGTTTAATATCTGGTACTGCTAGGCCCCCTTCCTTCACATTTTATTTTGAAAAAATAAACACAAAATTTCTGGAAGTAAGGGACTACATTGGCTATAGCCTGACACATAACTTTAAAATCTACTAGTTTATAACATACCTAATAAATGGTCATCTGATCTTTGATTAGAAATTTCCATTTAAATAGAACTCACTCTGTCTAAAGGCAGCCCATATTCCACTATTGACAACCTTTAGTTCTTGGGATTCATATTTGTTTTGCCTACTGCATAGGCATTGTATGGAACAAATAAAATTATGTGTATATAATTTGATGTATATATGTGTGTAGGTATATATACATATATGTGTGCATACATATATACACATTCATTATATATCAAGGCATTTGTGAATATGTTTATAAACACACGTATAAATACTTTGTAACCAAAAAGTGTTATATGGAGCATTTATAGTTCAAATTTCACTGTTATTGGACCTGAATTTGTGCCTATTGCCTCATCCAGAACCACTGAGGCCTGCTTCTGTGCATGCTATCCCCTTGGCAAGCATCTCTGCATTCTATTTTTGTGCTTATTTCCTTTGGCTATCCACACCAGAGTCTAAATCTTTGCCTATTGCCCACTCTGCCAGGAATAAGTGCTATCCTTTGTGCAACAGTAGGAGAATTGTCACTACTAAGTCATGAGCTCTTCTTCCCAAGGCTGGGACAGAGAATTGGAGTTTATAATTCACAGTTTGGAGGGTAAGAGTAGAAACATATGATTCAGTGATGCAGCACTATTACCTATCCTCATTTAACTAAATGAGGGTACAATGGGGATATGTCTTCATAGCCTCAATTCTAGAATGTCTCTCAGCTACTAGGAAGACTTTAGCCTTATCTTTTCTCAAGAGCCTTCTCGAATAACTTACATCAAAGAATTACAGCAAATCTATGAGGCAAAATTGTGGTTAACCTTTCATGTACCAAATTAAAAACAAACAAAACTCAGAATTTTTTTTCAGCATATGTATTTGAGTATCTAGGTGATATAGTGGATGGAATGCAAGACCCCAAATCAGGAAGACTTATCTTCTGGAAATGAATTTTGTCTCAATTCCTCATCTGGAAAATGAGCTGAAGAAGGAAATGGCAAATTACTCCAATGTTTTTGCCGAGGAAGTCCCAAATAGAGTTCTGAAGATTAGGACACACCTGAAATGACTAAGTCACAAAATGAGTGTAAAATATTTCTTGATCCCAACCCTTCAACCTCAACCCTCAAAATAAATAAATCCAATCAAAGAAGTTCCATGAGTTCCAAAGAGATTCTCCTGAAAAGGGCTTGGGGGGGGGGTTGAGAAATATTCTTTAGGAATACCCACAGGAGCTTATTTTGTAATTTTCTGGGAGGGAGGAGGAAGAATCTCAGGATTAGCAATTATCATTTCTAGAGCTATTTCCAAAGTACAACCAGAAGTATTATATAGAGAACCTGCTCTATAACCAGAGACTAATCTGAGTGGCCTAGGGTGGTTGTCGGATGCAAAGAATGAAACAGATTGGAAGCACGGCTTGTTAGCTCATAGTACTCCAATAAAATACTGAAGTAGCCACTTTATTATAAAGGAAATTAAAGATCCCCTTCCCCCAAAAGCCCAAGAAAGTTTCCCACAGTTACAGAGAGCAGGATTTTTACTATAATCAAACCAAAAGGCTTAGAAGCCTCCAGGTGTAGATAAAAAACCTATGCTAAACTATCAACTATATGTGTTATCTTTAAGTGAAGCCTGGGACATCTCCATTAGGCCGGAAAGCCCCAGCATTTTTCTCAGCCTTGATGGTATTAAACAATTTTTTGAGCCTCATTATTTTACTTTGATTCTGGGCAAAATGCCCTGCCAAGGGTTTGACCTTGGCCGTACCAGCCATCTGTATTCTTGGTCAAAGGGGAACAGACTTAGCCCCCCTCCTGCTGGAGTGCTGAGAGCCCAAAGCTTTTTTCAATAAGACTATAATGCATTTTGAAGGTGAGAATTATGAAAGGAATCAAAAGAGGAATCTCAGATTTTTATCTTAGATATCCCACTCCGACTTCTCAACCCGAATAGGGAGAAAGCCAATACACAGCTCTACTGGTCTGTATTGATCTTTTGAGGGGGTCCCGATAAAAATATCTACTTGAGATTCTAATTTCTCTTAATAGCTCCCTAAAGTATTAAGGACAATATTATCTCGCCTTCTTTTGTACTGTCCATCCCTAGTATAATGAATTCATTATATTTCAATTGTATAAGATTATAGTAATTGTTATGGGCTAAGTCTGATTTCTCTTAGTCTCTTTGCACTTTAGGCCCAGTGTTGGAACAAAATGAAGTACTCTTAGGTTTTTAAACAGTTAACAAAAAATAAATTTTCTTATCCATAGCAGGCAAAGGTTATTTAACAAGCATAGGAATTTAGAACATCTTGAACTGATTGAATTTAGCAAATCTCCTTTGCCAAGTTATCCATTGTAATTCACTAGTCAAGCATCAGAGCACTCCTGGTAATCCTAGGGGTTGTTTTGTACTCAGCCAATGAGGAGGTTGCATCAATAGTCTGAGTTTTAACCTCGTGAGCCAACCTTTCAATTAATCAATCATTTATTGAGCATCTACTATGTGCTAGGCAGTATGCTAAGTGCTAGGAATGCAAAAATAGTTCTTGCCCTCAGGGAGTTTACAATCTAGTGGAAAAACTAACATGTTTTAAGTGGGTAAGATATGGTTTCTCTTGAATATATGGTATTTGTAAGATAAGACTTATATCTAGACATTCGTGATTAAAAGTTCAGTCCTGTGTCCACTACAATAGTGGTCTCAAACTTTTTCATTGTGCACCCCAACCAATAGAAAAAATTTGAGCATATGTCTTAATATGTGCTTATTTTACTTTAAATCACATACCTATGCACATATATGTACTATTCTACTAATAATTATGTATATTCTGAAATTATTCAAATACAAGATGTTATAAAATAAAACTATATTTTATGCTAGAAAGTAGCTAATCAGTGGATTTTATTGAGGAAGGGAGAATTATGGCATTTATTCTGCCAGGTACACATAGTGGATGGAATAGAATGAGGATTGACAAATAGGGAATCCAATTAGAAGACTTGAAATACTCCAAGGGAGATGTGAATTGCAATTCATTTAGAGTTATGTGCATGGGTTAAGAGTACAGATATGCAAGATGTTGTCAAGATAAAAATGAAATGTTTTTTGCAATTGTATTTGGGAATGACAGAAAGAGGAGTTTGATAAAGATGGCATTGAGGTTTTTAACCTTGGGTAACTAGAAGGATCATGGTATGGTTGACAGTAAAAGGGAAATTTGGGAAAGGATAAAAAAAATTATATAAATCTCTACTCATCTCTACCAATTGATCCTATGTAATTTTCTCTGTCTTACTCATAATTAAAAAAAATGGATGATGTTCTTATTCATTGGCCCTTACCCTTACATACACCGTGATGATTATAATGATCTCAAAGCCCTACTCGGTAGGCAGATGCGTGATAGAGAGCCTGGATAGTAGAAAAAGATAGAATAGGAAACCGGTGGAAAAAAGGAAAGAAAAATTCATGCTTAAGACAAGCTTCATAATTGGCAATTGTAGGTACGATCAGATATAGTCATTATTTCTACCCTGTAATTGTTTGATTGGATACCACTTGGGGATGGGCCACCACCCCTTCTTTGGAAACCATCATACCATGACATTTGACAATAGGGGAATAAGCTCATAAATTAGTAGCACCCTTCACAATTACTATATGTGAACATTTGATATTACCAGTAATGTTCTAAAAATGAAGATTGTGGAAAGAAGAGACTTAAAAGAGAGCAGAGTGATAAAGAAGAATTCATATCCTCTTAATTATGCTAGAGATCACTTAGTTCAAACTGTACCTGAATAGCAATTTTCTCTACAATCTCTATATCAAGACCTTAGCAAAATAATTCACTCTCTATTGGTAGATCCCATTTCTATTTGGACAGTTTTGGTTATTAGGAATTATTTTTTTTTCTTAAAGCAAGGGTGATCTGCCCCTACTGGTTTTACTCTCTCTTCCCAACTTCCCCTTGCAATATGAATTCGAGCAAGACAAGTATAGTTCTTCTAGCTATCATCTTACTAGATTTTTCAAAATAGCATATCTTATAAACTTAAAAAACTCTTCTTTAAGTTAAATGTAAATTTTCACCTTTCTAAAAAAATTCCCACCTCCTTAAACTAATCCATGACTTACAGTCACTTCACCATCCTTTTTGCCCTTTTCTAGATATGCTCCAATTTGTCATTCCCTTCCTATGGGAATATGGCACCCTGAACTTAACACAAATAATGAGTTGCAGTCTAATAAAGGTTGAGTACATCAGGTCTTTCACCTACATTTTTTGGACACTACAACTGTATTAAATGTTGTCTTATAAGATATTAGCTTTGGATGCTTCCATGTCTTTATACTAAATTATAATAAAAGTATAGTCTGCTAAAAGTAACATATTGTTTTCACATGAAATTAT
The DNA here is from genome assembly GCF_016433145.1 of Gracilinanus agilis. Taxonomy (NCBI): domain Eukaryota; kingdom Metazoa; phylum Chordata; class Mammalia; order Didelphimorphia; family Didelphidae; genus Gracilinanus; species Gracilinanus agilis. Next base: position 176,269,255 of record NC_058134.1, read on the forward strand.
CGTCTGATGCCTCTCAGGATCTTGTGTAGTTTTCTTCAGTTTTATTTTGTTTTAACCAACACAGGACTTTTTGTTTTTCTTTAATAAATTTCATTTTCAATAACTCAATATAACCTATATTAACAAAAGAATTGGAAATATGTCAGGAATCACTTATTAAATATCTAAAGGGGACTATAGATTTCAAACTAGTAATGTTGCTACAGATTGCCCATTTCTATACTCTAATTTTATAGATGAAGAAACAAATCTTGAGTGCTTAGGTAACTAATCTAAAGCTATACATCTAGAAAGTTCAAATACAGGACCTTTCACTTTAAATCCATTTTTTCCCCACTGCATGACACTGCTGTTTATCATCAACCTCTATTGGGTACATAGTGAGCACTTAAAAGTTTCTTGACTGAGTGATTGAGCAAAGATCTCCTCCACAACGTAACTAAGAAGTGTTTATTTAACCTTTGCTTTAAGATGTCCTAGTAGGTGGTAATTCATCCCCCCTGATAGTAATCTATTCTTTATTTAGGTAATTCAAATTTTTAAGAATTGTTTTATTCATATCAAATTTTAATTTTCCACTCCTCAACTTGTACCCACGGTTCTTAATTCTGTCCTCAGAGACAATGAAGGATAATTTGATCCTTCTTACATGTGATAATTTCTCAGACTTTTGAAAATAATATGGTATCCTCCCTCCTCATCTCTTCTCTAAGCTAAATATCAGGAGTATATAACACTTTCGCTTGTATGATATGAATTCAGTCTTCTTCATTTCCTAGTGCTCTCTGAGTCTTCCTTAAAATGTAGAATCTAGCAGTGCATGCAGCATACAAAAGTGATTTTACTAGAGCAGAGTAGAGTACTATGATAACACTCAAAGTTTTAGATACTATGCTGTTCTGAAGTTTTTATTTTGTTTAAGGTACTATATTAAGTTCTGAAGATACATACTTTTATCAAATGACATAACCTTTGCCCTTAAGAGATTTATATTTATTCACATATATCCCTTCATCCAAAAATTGACAGTATTTGTTGAAAGATAGGTCATTGTGACACTCCATAAGGACTCAAAATTGAAATAATACAATATTGACTTCATTTTAGATCTAGTCGTTCAACAAGATCTCCTTCAGTTCCCTGAAACCCCATGTTCCTCTTATTTCCTCTTTGTTAAGCCTTCATGTTAAGGAGAAGTAGTTGCTTCTTTTTCTTAAGTTTCCAAGTTGATAGCAATAGAGTATCTGAGTTGTCAGAGAGGCCAAAGTCCAAAGAAATATATGGAATGCTATGGAAAACATATTAAGGTACAGTGACATACATAAATATGTTTTGATAATTAGATTTCTCTGCCGTCCCCCTATTATTATATTTGTTTTCATTTGCTATATTTCCTGAATAAGTTTCATCTTATCTTTCTACTGAGGTCAAAGATTCTAGCATCTCAACAAGAGAAAGGAGGGCTCTAGAGGGGAAGAGGCAAGGTAAAAGATTGTGTTGATATGAGTAGATAACTTCATTTTAAAAAATAAATGCTGGGGCATCTGGGTAGCACAGTGGATTGAGAGTCAGGTCTACAGATAGGAGGTCCTAGGTTCAAATCTGGCCTTAGACACTTCCCAGCTGTGTGACCCTGGGCAAGTCACTTGACCCCCATTGCCCACCCTTACCACTCTTCCACCAAGGAGCTAATTCACAGAAGTTAAGGGTTAAAATAAAAATAAAAATAAAAAATAAATGCTATTTTGATTTCATGATTTTTTTTATCTTACATGCTTGTGAATGCTACATAAATTCATCTTTTTTTAAACATTTATTACTATTCATTTTTAACCTGTTTAAATACTTTCTGCCCCTACTTTCCCCTTCAACCCCCACTCTCTCCCCCCACCCCCCATGGCCAACACACATTTCCACTGGTTGTAACATGTATCCTTGTTCAGGGCCTATTTCCATATTGTTGGTAGTTGCATTGGTATGGTCGCTTCGAATACACATCCCCAATGATGTCCACCTCAGCCCCTGCATTCAAGCAGTTGTTTATCTTCTATGCTTCCTCTCCTGCAGATCTTCCTCTGAATGTGGGTAGCATTCTTTACCATCAATCCCTCAGAGCTGTCTTGTGTCATTGCATTGCTGCTAGTACAGAAGTCCATTACATTCGATTTTACCACAGTATATCAGTCTCTGTGTACAGTGTTTTTCTGGTTCTGCTCCTTTCGCTCTGCATCAGTTCCTGGAGGTCTTTCCAGTTCACATGGAATTCATCCAGTTTATTATTCCTTTCAGCACAATAGTATTCCATCACCAGCATATACCACAGTTTGTTCAGCCATTCCCCAATTGAAGGACATACCCTCATTTTCCAGTTCTTTGTCACTACAAAAAGCACAGCTATAAATATTTTTGTACAAGTCTGTTTATCTATGATCTCTTTGGGGTACAAACCCAACAGTGGTATGGCTGGATCAAAGGACAGGCATTCTTTTATAGCCCTTTGAGCATAGTTCCAAATTGCCAGCCAGAATGGTTGGATCAGTTCACAACTCCACCAGCAATGCATTAATGTCCCAATTTTGCCACATCCCCTCCAGCATTCATTACTCTCCCCTTCTTTCATTTTAGCCACTCTGCTAGGTGTGAGGTGATACCTCAGAGTTGTTTTGATTTGCATTTCTCTAATTATTAGAGATTTGGAATACTTTCTCATGTGCTTATTGATACTTTTGATTTCTTTACCTGAAAATTGCCTATTCATGTCTCTTGCCCATTTATCAATTGGGGAATGGCTTCATTTTTTATACAATTGATTTAACTCCTTGTATATTTGAGTAATTAGACCCCTGTCAGAGTTTTTTTGTTATAAAGATTTTTTCCCAATTTGTTGTTTCCCTTCTGATTTTGACTACATTATTTTTGTTTGTACAAAAGCTTTTTAGCTTAATATAATCAAAACCATTTAATTTACATTTTGTAATTTTCTCTAACTCTTGCTTGGTTTTAAAATCTTTCCTTTCCCAGAGATCTGACAGGTATACTATTCTGTGTTCACTTAACTTATTTATAGTTTCCCTCTTTATATTCAAGTCATTCACCCATTCTGAATTTATCTTGGTGTAGGGTGTGAGATGTTCATCTAAACCTATTCTTTCCCATATTGTTTTCCAAATTTCCAAGCAGTTTTTGTCAAATAGTGGATTCATGTCCCAAAAGTTGGGCTCTTTGGGTTTATCATATACTATCTTGCTGATGTCATTAACCCCAAGACTATTCCATTGATCCTCCCTTCTATCTCTTAGCCAGTACCATATTGTTTTGATGACTGCTGATTTATATTATAGTTTAATATCTGGTACTGCTAGGCCCCCTTCCTTCACATTTTTTTTCATTATTTCTTTTGTTATTCCAAATGAACTTTGTTATAGTTTTTCCTAATTCTGTAAAGATGTTTTCTGGTAATTTGATAGGTATGGCGCTAAATAGGTAAATAAATTTGGGTAGAATGTTCATTTTTATTATGTGAGCTTGTCCTACCCATGAACAATTAATGGTTTTCCAGTTGTTGAGATCCAGTTTTATTTTTTTGGAAAGTGTTTTGTAGTTGTTTTCGTTTAATTGCTGTGTTATAAATTCATCTTTGAATATAAAATAAAACTACAGAATTCAGAATCCAGAAAAATAAGGCAAAGAACCTGGGGAACAGAGACAAAGTGTAATGTAGGGTTGCTACAAGAATCTCTTGTATTTGCAAAATCACCAGAAGCAATCCTGGCAGTTAGAGAAACGGAATGTTGACCCAGTCAGCTGCTGGTCTCATAGCCAAACCGTTGGAGCTGGTACTATAAATATCCCTGGAGAACCAACAGTGGGGGGCTGATTTCCTTGACCTTGACCCAGACATCCTGCTAACTCCTGAATCTCCCTTTGGGCCCTGGGAGGAGGGAACTTGGTGGGAGGAGAACGTGGGAAATTAGTTTACTTAGGCAGGCAGTGACACCCGTAAATCAAGCCATTACCCTCATTTGTTAACCTGCTAGACCACCCTACATCAAGGCAGTGAAATTTATCCCTGGCTAAGGGGCTGGTTCCCTCAGCCTGACACAACCTTCTGAGACCCTCTGCCAGCACTGGCCTTCACCCTTAGCAACAGTTTCCCAGATCTTACCCCTCTTCCCTCAGCTTACCCATGACTTTAATAAACCCCTTGGCCTTTATTCAAAGAGCTTCTGTTGATTCATTTATACTATCAACTAGGGCCAAGGCTGAAGAGGGAAAGATAGCTTTCCCTTGTTTCCTGAGGGGCTAAACCAGGCATCCATCTTGCTCAGGAAGTAAACCAAGTTCACTTCCTGTTGGCTTTCAGTTTCCATCAGGAGGGGAGGGGCATCTCACTCCTTATCTCAAGGAGCTTAAAGACAACAGTGAGACTGACTGAAACATCTCAGCTCAGGCTCACACAACCCTGGCTGACCCAAACCAACCTATACTGAAGTTATAGTCTCCCTACCTAGAAGACTCAGCTGGTACCACCTTTGCCCTCTAATATAAGCCTCATTTAGCCCCTATTATTTACTTATTACAAAAGTGAAATGAAATAGATTGAGATATTAATTTAATTTCTCCCAAATAGGTAGTTTGTACAATATCAGCAAAAGAGATCAATAATATAAGATAAGATAAATGACTGTATAATTTGATTTGACTAAATATGGATGACAATTTTTTTTCCTTTTTTCTTTTCTGTGACCCACAGTATGCTATGCTCATGCAAATCTACATTTTAAAAATTTAGAATGTTTTTCCATGGTTACAAGATTCATGTTCTTTCCTTCCCTCTTCTCTCCCACCCCCCACCTCCCTCCTAGAGCTGACAAGCAGTTCCATTGGGTTATACATATGTCATTGTTTAAAACCTATTTCCATATTATTCATATTGGTAATAGTGTTCTTCTGAAGCCAAAATACCAGTCATATATCCATTGAACTACATAATTAATCATATGTTTTTCTTCTACATGTGTACTCCCACAGTTCTTTGTCTGGGTATTGTAGGAAAATATAAGTAATGGGGTCACCAGGGATATTGAAATTCAACTATGGGGTTTGTTGGAACACTCTCTGGGATGTAAGAGAGACTAAAACTAAACACTGAAGTCTTGTACAGCTACACCACTCCCAACTGAAAAAAATAACAGCCAACTGTCACTCTGGCCAGAGGCCTTGAATTAACTGACAAGGTAACAAGGTGAAATTGGGTTTTAATTAGAAACAACTAAAAGGAGGGATAGGAATGACTACTCTGGCAACAGTTTTTGCCTACCACTAATGGAGTCCACACACAGAACACAGATAGACTTCCTCCTCCTTCATTCCAACCTGGAATTCCCAGCTCCAGCTCCTTCCTGCTAGGTACTTCCTAATCAATATATAACCAATACCTAATAACTAGCTAATCTAATCTTACTCATAACAGTATGAATAGAATTTTCTCATAAATCCCTGGTGATTGTCCTGGGTCTTTGCATTGTTACTAGTAAAGAAGACCATTATGCTTGATTGTGCCATAATGTTTCAGTTTCTGTGTACAATGTTCTCTTGGTTCTGCTCATTTCACTCTGCATCAGCTCCTGGAGTTCTTTCCAGTTCATATAGAAATCCTCCAATTCATCATTCCTTACACCATAGTAGTAGTATTCCATCTCCACTGGATACTACAGTTTGTTCAGCCATTCCCCAATTGATGGATACTACCTCATTTTCCATTTTTTGCCACTATTATACACTTTTATACAAGTATTTTTCCTTATTATCTCTTTGGAGTAAAAATCCAGTAGTGTTATTGCTGGATCAAAGAGTAATGCATTCTTTTAAAGCCCTTTGGGCATAATTTCAAATTGCCTTCCAGAATGGTAGGATCAATTCACAACTCCACCAGCAGTGCATTAACATTCCAATTTTGCCACATCCCCTCCAATATTAATTGTTTTTCTTTGCTGCCATATTAGTCAGTCTTATAGGTGTGAGGTAGTACCTCAGAGTTGTTTTTATTTGCATTTATCTAATCAGGAGGGATTTAGAATACTTTTTCATGTGGTTATTGATAGTCTTGACTAACTTATGTTTTTGATATCCATTTGGTGTTAAATGAAATTACATATAAACATGTAAGTTAGTTTTCATAAAGCTGAAGAAAATAACATGCCTCATGTCATATGTTTCTATTCTTGAGAATTAAAACCTTCTTCAAAGCATAGATAAAGTGATTCAAAGATGAAACAAAGAAGAAAAGAAATGTGAAGAATTAGAGAAGCATTCTCACTGGTGTTTGGACGCTCAAGGGAGAATATGTCACAGAAAAAAGTGGGGAAAAGAACAATTGAATATATAGCAATTGAAACACATAATAGTTATGAGGCTTTTCACTTGGCTTAGGGGTAGGAGTACTAAAGAAAGCAGATTCATGTGTACCAAATATTGATGGTATGGATACATAAGTATTATTTTTCCAAGATCCTTCCAAAACAGAGGAAGAAAAACAAAGAAGTAGACATTAGTGAATTCCTACTGTCAGTTACTGAAGAAGCTTTCTTTGACTAGGTATAAACAATAGGGAAAACAGTTTTGTCCAAGGCTATCTTTCTAGAATAGAAATCTTGAAAATCTTCCAAGAACTGTCAAATCTGATTGCTACTCTCTGTTTCTGGTGATTCACTTGGAGGCAAATGAGGCCACCAGAAAGAACCTAGAACTTTGCTCAATACTATATCTATATCTATATCTATATCTATATCTATATCTATCTATCTATCTATCTATCTATATATATATATATCTGAAAGTAAAAAAATGTAAAAATCAATGCCATTTATTGAATTTTACAGAAGAAAAAGAAAAGAAATGAGAAATTGATGAAGAAGATAGATTTTAAAAGTGTGATTGGAGTTTGGGGATCTGTGATTGAACTATAGGAATGGCTTAGTAGTAAGAGATGGGGTAAAACTAATGAGGGCTGGTAAAAATATATTTCTCTGGATTTAAAAACATCTATTGACAAGGACTTTTGTTTTAAACCTTTACCTTACATCTTTTAAGTGATACTAAGTATCGATTCCAAAGGTATAAAAGAGGCAAAACCTAGGTAATTGGAGTCAAGTGACTTGCCCAAGGTCACACAGCTAGGAAGTAACTAAGTTCAGATCTGAAACCAGGACTTTCCATCTCTCAGCCTGGCTATCTATCCACTGAGCACCTAGCTGTCCCAACAAGATTTTTAAATGAAAATGGAGAAGAAGGAAAACACATTGATAAGACCAGGAGGAAAGAAAGTATAAAATAGGATCATTAATTCACCGGGGGGGGGGAATATTTAAAAAGGAGCCAGCAATAAAATTCAACTTATGGCTCTGGAAGCTTATATGCAAATGCACAAAGAATGAATATGATAAATATTCTAGAAATTCTATCTTAGGAAGGCAAATTTTACTTCATAGGTAGAATTGCTTATTCAACAGAGAATCAGCCTAAAAACCAGAAGGACATGGACCAGAGGCCTTCCTCTGACTTTACTTTACATGACTCTGGGAAAGTAATATAACTTCTCTGTGCTCTAGGCAATTCTCTAAAATTATTGAATAAAAAGAGGATATCAATATGTATCGTCAGAGGGAATTTCTTCACCTGAGAACTCTATGCCAATGAAATGAAGGAGTATTCTTTTTATCTTTCACTAAGATTTTAAGGGGATGTAATCTATTATTGCAGTTCATTTATGAAAAAAATTCATTATTTGGAAACAGAGGAAATGAAATATCAGTGTGAATAATATTATATATTAACTGTATATCATAATGACTTCAAAGACCTGAAAAAGAAACATGGTTGAAAATGTTTGGAATATAATGAATAGAGGCAGGAAAGAAATTATGTTATAAAGTTATCTTAAGGAGGAAATAAATAAGGAATGTGGAAAACAGATCACAGACCTGACATAGAAGTCAATTCAGTTCAACATATCTTTATCAGGTGCCTTCTATGTGTAAGGCATTCTATGCCATGAGATATAAACAACAACAAAAATATTTCCTGCCCTGAAGTAATTTCTAAAACATTATTGTAACAATGAAATAATTAAAATATCTGGATATCTATTAATGCAATTTCTGCCAAAAGCAAAATAGATATGTTTGACTTCCCAACTTTTCAAAGATGTAATGAAGCAAAACCTTATTATTTATGCCTTAGATTATGAAAGCAAATATAGAATAACTTCTGCATTTAAAGAACTTCTAAATTGTTACCATATGGATCATAAATTTCAAATACCTGGAAATCTTATGACCCTATCTCTGCTCAAAGATAGATTGACAGTAAATGTATGACTTATCATCTTTCAAAGGTTGGAGACCTTTTCTATCAAATATGAGGGGGACTGGCTAATGGTTTACAAATCACAATAATCTTGGGGGCAGGAAACAATTTCATTGAGTTAATGATAAAGAAGGAAAACAAAGTCAGTCATAATATGATATACACTCTTAAATTTAAAAGCCTTTATTTCACAGAGAAAGTTTAGGTAACCTTTTGTGTTATATTATCAATTGATAAATAAAACCTCTGTCTAAATGAAGTAAAGAGTATCCTAATGCTTCTATGAGATAAGAAAGCATATTTATAGAGTCAATCAAAAATTACTGAACTCAATGAGAACAGCATAGTTAATTAAGATGGAAGCATGAGGGCACGTAGATTGGGTGGATAGAAAGTCAGGCCTGAAGATAGGTTCAATCCTAGCCACAGACACTTGCTTGTTGTGTGGCTCTAGGAAAGTCACTTAACCCACTTTGCCAACCCTTTACCACTTTTCTGCCTTGGAACCAATACATAGTATTGATTCTAAGACAAAAGATAAGGGTTTCTTAAAAATGGAGACAATAAATATTTCTAGTCTTTGAATGAAATGAAATCAGGCTTCTCAGGAAATCTTTCCATGGGATAAATAATCTGCTTTTGGTAATAGTGACAAACTTCAGTCATGTCAGGTGGAGTATTTATATAAAATAGCAATCCAGTTCAAATTCTCTCAGCCCAGTGTCAAGTGGTAAAGCAAGAGAGAATACTTCCAGCCAAGTATGAGGGAATTATTTGACCAGAAGGGAAATGTAGGAGGAAGAGAAGAGATATTATTTTAGTCATTCTCTCTAAGATGATATTGGAATATATTTTTATTCATCTTATTGAGTTTCTTGTTATGATAATTCAACTCTATCCATTCTTCTAATATTTCTTTATTTCCATTGAGTTACTTAATGAAGTTCTTTCCATTTTTTGGTCTAAATATAATTAGAGCATTACATTCCATTAATGTATCACAATCTTTATCCATTTCTTTATTATTTACCATCTAGGATGTTTCCAGTTTTCCCTTTTTCTTTGTTTCACAATTATATTCAATGATATTATTGCCTATTGTATTGTATATTATAACCTTTGAAGGGATAGTTCTCTCTTTATTCCTGTTACTTTCTCTAGATATCTATATCTATCTTTCTATCTATCTATCTGAAGTTGTTATTTCACATCTCAGCTTTCAGCAACCTGTCACTGACACTGATATATAAACTTGTCCTATTTATACTCAAGGCTCTACCCCACTTCTACAGATCCTTCTCATCACAATCATCCTCCTATCTTTGGTTTCTCATTAGACCAATATAGTCATTTATCAGTACCCTTTTATATTTCTTTCCTTGGACCAAATAATCTTCTCTTAATAATATACTCACTCTGGAAGGAAAAATGTCCTTGTCATCTAGGCCTACTTTCAGCTTTATTATAAAATATCAAAATATCTCGAAAGTATTAATGACTCATACACTATTAAATTTTTCCAAGATCTTGATGAATAGAGGAGACATTCTGAAAAATAAAATATTGCCCCATCCTTCAACAAAGAAGAAAGAAGTGTCTACAGAGTATAAGCCATTTAGAAAGAGAATACTAATCACCTAAAACTACAATGGCTTCTTTAAAATTAGGTCATCCCACATGAAACTCATTAGATTTCTTCAAAGTATAACTAACCTGGTAGAAGAGGGAAATGCTATGGACATGGAATTCTCAGATTTCAATAAAACATGAGTTCCTCATTGTGTGCTTAGTCATTAGATAGAGACATCTGGGCTTGATAATAATTATATGAAATCCAGAGCCAATGTGATGAATGAATTGATGGAGTAGTCATTAATAGGGAAAATAACTTGGAGACAAGTCTCTAGTAAAATGCCCCAGGAAGCTGACCTTGGACTTATACTATTGTGGAGTTTCATTAATGACTTAAATATTAACATATTCAAATTGGAAGAATTTATTAAATGTCTTACTATATCCTAAATTTGTTAAGTTAAAAAAAAACTCTGAAGGGTTGAGGGATAGGCATTATATTGTGGGGAGGAGAAGATTCATCATCTAGAATGATATATAGTGAGATAATGAATGTAAGACACTTTTCTACCTGTAAAATTGTATATAAATAGGAGTTTTGAGTTACTATTATTCTCATTTTCATCTATATTCAAAGGATGATGATGATGATGATGATGATGACGATGATGTTGATAATGATGGCAACTACAGCCTTGAATAATGGGTCAATTCAACTGGACAACCTTTTCTTTTAGGAAGGTCCTGGGGTTTTAGTGTAATACAAGTTTAATGTGTACCAACAATGCAAGATAGAGCCACAAATGCTAATGTTATTCTTGGCTTTAAAAGGAGAGGCTTGGTACTGCAAGTGAGGGAAGTAATGATTGTGCTACATGTTCCTTTTCTGTTCACCTGCAGAAGCTACATTTATTCAGGTCCAGGAAAACTAGCAGAATCATTGACCATATCAATAATCACACTAAAAGAAATCACACAATTAATGCAATACACCTATTAAAAATGCTTGAAAGCATAGGAATAAATGTGTCATTCCTTAAAATGCTACTAAAACTTTCAGTGAATATCATCTGCAATGGGATAAATTAGGAGCCTTTCCAATAAGATCAGGGATGAAGCAAGGATGCCCATTATCACCTCTATTATTTAATATTGTATTAGAAATGCTAATTTTAGCAATAACAAAAAAGAAAAAAATTGAAGGAGTTAGTGTAGGCAATGAGGAAACTTAACTATCACTTTTGCAGATGATATAATTAGAGAATCATAGAGAATCAACTAAAAATAGTTAATAATAACTTTAGTAAAGTTGCAGAACACAAAATAAATCCACATAAATCATCAGTTCTACTATATACCACTGATAAAGTCCAGCAACAAGATTTAGAAAGAGGAATTCCATTTAAAATCACTCAAAACACTATAAAATCCCTGGGAATCTACTTGCCAAGGCAACCACAGGAATTATATAAACACAATTACAAAACACTTTTCACACAAATAAAGTCATACTTAAGCAATTGGAAAAATATCAATTAATCATGGCTAGACTGAGCTAGTATAGTGAAAATAACAATTTTACCTAAATTAAAATATTCATTCAATGCTATGCCAATCAAACTCCCAAAAATTATATTTAAGATTTAGAAAAGATAATACCAAAATTCATTTGGAAGAACAAAAAGTCAAGAATATCAAACTAATGGAAAAAAATATGAAGGAAGGAGGCCTAATAGTACCAGATTTCAAACTGTACCATAAAGCAGTAATCATCAAAACAATCTGGTAGTGTCTAAGAAGTAGAATGGTAGATCAATGGAGTAAATTATATACACAATATACAGTGGGTAAATGACCTTAGCAATCTAGAGTTTGATAAGCCCAAAGATCCAAACTTTTTGGAGTAAGAACTCACTGTTTAAAAAAAACTACTGGGAAAACTGAAAAACATTATGGCAGAAGCTAGGTATAGACCAATATCATACACTCTATACCAAGATAAGGTCAAAATGGATATATGGTTTCAATATAAAGAGGGATAACATAACTAAATTAGGGGAACACAGAATAGTTTACATGGCAGATCTTTGGAAAAGAAAAGAATTTATTACCAAACAAGTGATAGAGAGTATTATAAGTTATAAGGTGAATAATTTTGATTATATTAAATTAAAAAGCTTTTGTATTAAGAAAATTAATACAACCAAGATTAGAAGGGAAATAACAAACTGGGGAAAATTTAAAACAAATATCTCTGATTAAGGTCTAATTTCTAAAATGTATGGAGAAGTAAGTCCAATTTATAAGAATACAAGCTGTTGCCCAATTGACAAATGATCAAAAGATATAAACAAGCAATTTTCAGATGAAGAAATTATAGCCATCAATAATCATATGAAAAAAATGTTCTAAGTCACTCTATTAAAGAAATGCAAAATAAAACACTGCTGAGGTACCACCTAACACCTGGCCAATATGGCAGGAAAGGAAAGTGGTAAGTGATGGACTGGATGTGGCAAAATTAGGACACTACTAAAGTTTTGTTGGTGGAGTTGTAAACTGATCCAACAATTCTGGAGGGCAATTTGGAACTATGCCCAAAAGGCTATAAAATTGCATATCCTTTGATCTAGTTTTATCTGGTGTTGTATCCCAAAGAAATAATTAAAAAGGAGAAATGATCTACTTGTGCAAACATATTTATAGCTGCTCTTTTTGTAGTGCCAAAGAATTGGAAATTTAGGGAATGTCAGTCAATTGAACAAATTGTGGTACATGTTGGAGATGGAATACTATTATGCTTTAAGAAATCATAATCAAGATGATTTCAGAAAAAGCTGGAAATATCTGTAGGAACTTATGTAGGTCAAAATAAACAGAACTGGGAGAACATTGTAAACAATAACAGCAATATTGGATGATGATTTTCTGTGAAAACTTGGCTACTCTCAACAATGCAAAGATCCTGGACAATCATGAAAGACTTATGACAGGGAATATTATTCTGCTCCAGAGGAAAAACTATTGGAGTCATCTTGCACATCAGTGTATTTGGATTTTATATGGTGGTTTTGGTTATGTATTAGTTTGCTCTTAAAACAGTGGAAGTGTGTTTTACATGACAATAAAAATAAATAACTATTTGCTCAGGTGAGGGCCTTGTTAATATTAGATAAAAGAAATTTATATTGAACTCAAGTAAATCTTTCAGTAGACTTCAAAGTTCCCTTAACAGGCCATGAGTAGAAGAAGAAGAGGCTTTTAAGAGTTTTCCAAGGTTTCTGTCTTCCAAAGAATGAATAGTGATAAAATAAGGGAGAAAAATTTAAGAGGAGAGAACAATATGGTTAATTAGAGGGTTGAGATTGTGAAGATACAAAATTGAAGTAGGAGCCTAGGAAATAGCTTGAGAAAAACATGAATGGTAAAATTATTAGATCATGATAAAGAAGAAGAATAAATTAGGAAGAGTAAGGACATAGAGAAAAAGAGAACGATAGGAAGTTAAGAGGAATATTTAGGTTTCTTTTTGGTTTGTTTTGCTTTATTTTAGAAATGGTCATTTACAAGCGATGGCGAGATATAAGTTATAACCACTATAGAAAATTAATATTGAATTGTGAAATAATTTCCCCTTTAGTGCTTTATGCCCTCAAGAACAGTCTGATTTTAGGGTCAGTATGAAAGAGTTTATTCCCCAAGCTATAAAACTGGGTCAGAACCTCCTTTCTTTTGCTTAAATCTTAAAAGGATAAAAAAATTAAGGGCAAGGTGAACCTTGACCTACTGGAGAGATTAAAGGAAGTCAGCAAATTCTAAAACCTTGTGGAACTGACAGAGCCACATGCCAGAGAGGAAAGGGCATGTTGGTAAACTCCTTCTATGGACAAAGACCTGAAGTAAGGACGGAGTGTTTGGGAAGTCCACTTCTTCAGTGGCTATTTAGTAAGGATTTACTAATGAGAAGGCTTGGGATACATAGGGGACCGAGTGATGAGCTCACAACGGGTATATAAAGAAGCAAATGAGAGAAATTTGCTCTTTCAACCAGTTTAGGATGTCTTGAGTAATCAGTTAACACATTATTTTAAAATTTCAAAATACAGCCTCTTGAGAATTTTAATCATTGCACCACCCTGTATCTGACTTAGCTAGAATATAGGTCACAGGACTTGAGGAAATAAAGAAACTGGGATATTAGTGAGTTTGACAATACAGTAATAGTCATAATGAAATCTCCTTGCTAAAGTTCATTCCCCATGATGCTTGACTGCCTTTCTTAATAAGTAAAGCTAAAATTTATATGGTGTTTAAGTTCCACAAAGAACTTTACACATATTAACTCATAAGAAGAGATAGTTACCATCTCCTGTCTTAATTTTTTTTTCTTACCTAACTTGATGTTGCCAGTTTCTGCAAAAGCAACATCCAATATTAAAGTTTCTGAGCATGTTGGTGATGATCCTCAAAATTATTTGCTTGTGTTATTAAATTATAGCATAAAAATTGAATGTATCAATCCATATTATTTTGACCATACCAGATTAGAATATTGGTTTCTATTAGATTTTTTTACCTACTAGTAAGGTCTGTGCTGATAAATGTTTAATAATTTATTCTCTAAAAAGGCTCTGACTTAATTTTAAACATTCTCTATCACTTTTTAAAATCTAGACTAAGGATTAGCAAACTATAGTCAGAGGCCTTTCCTCCTCCTGTTTTTGTACAGAGAACATGATAAGAATGATTTTTAAATAAAGTAAAACTTTTTAAATGTACAAAAACAAGGAGCAAGATTTGGTCCTTCAGGTTTTAGTTGCCAGTGGCTTAGGCAATCAACAACAAAACATGTTGTCTTGATTTGTGGCATTTGTTCATTTCCAATGTGTCAATACTCACACTGAAAATTTAAGAATCAGCTTAAGCTTGCTGGTTCCAGCAAAATTTTATTCTTATGTTATACTGTTCACCGCTATTGACTCATTCTTCATTCTAAAACTCTCAGGTCTTTTTTTCTACAATTGCCTAACCACACCTTTCCCATTTTTTGCTTATGAAGTTGATGTTTTTCAAACAAGCATAGGACTCTGTTAAATCTAATCTTCTTTCAATCAGCCCATCTTTTTAACCTATTAACATCTTTTTTGGATCCTGAATGATCCAACACATTACCATCATTTCCAGGTTTGTGTCATGTATAAATTAGGTAAACATGCTTCTGAGAAAATGTATATAAATAGAAGACAATAATATTTTTAAAGTGATTAGTGGTTCCACTAGACTGGAATGAGAAAAGGCATATAAAATAATATAAATTTTTAGGTTTAATATTTATATCTTCTTGAAATATAGTTCTGTCAGGAACTTCTTAAATAATCAAGAAGACCAAAGTTCAAATATAGTTTCTGAAATTTACTAGCTGTGTATCTGTACGGCAAGTCACTTGCTCAAATATGTCTGCCTCAGTTTCCTCATGTGATAAACATAAAATAACATTTTTCAGCTTTGTTGTATGAAATGAAATATATATTTGTAAAGTTTTTAGTATAATGCCTGGCACATTGTAGACACTTAAAATGTGTTTCCTTTCCTTTCTTTTTCATTCCTTTGTTCCTTTCTTTCCTCCCTCCCTTTTCCCTTTTCTTCCCTTCTTCTTTTCCTTCTTCTTCTTTCCTTCCTCCCTCCATCTATCCATCTCTACCTTCCTCTATCCTTCCTCCCTCACTTCCTCCCTCCTTTCATTCCTTCCTTCTTTCCTTCCTTCTTTCCTTCCCACATGATCAATTATGTGTTTTTCTTCTGGGTTTCTGTTCCCACATTTCTTTCTCTGAATATGGAAAGCATTCTTTCTCATAAATTCCTTAGAGTTGTCCTGGATCACTGCATCGTTACTAGTAGAAAAGTCTATTACATTTGATTGTGCCACAGTGTGTCAGTTTCTATGTACAACGTTCTCCTGGTTCTGCTCTTTTTGCTCTGCATCAATTCCTGGAGGTCTTTTCAGTTCACATAGAAATCCTCCAGTTCCTTATTTCTTTCAGTACAATAGTATTCCATTACCATCAGACACCACAATTTGTTCAGTCATTCCCAATCGAACGGCATCTCCTCATTTTCCAATTTTTTACCACCATAAAGAGTACACCTATAAATATATTTGCACAAGTCTTTTTCCTTATTATCTCTTTGGAGTACAAACCCAGGAGTAATATGGCTGGATGAAAGGGTAGGCATTCTTTTAAAGCCCTTTGGGCATAATTCCAAATTCCAAAATTCATAACTCCCCAGCAGTATATGTGTCCCAGTTTTGTCACATCTCCTCCAACATTTATCATTTTCCTTTGCTGCCATATTGGCCAGTCTGTTATGTGTAAGGTGATATCTTAGAGTTGTTTTTATTTGAATTTCTCTAATAAGGAGGTATTTAGAACACTTTTTCATGTGCTTATTGATAGTTTCTATTTCTTCATGTGAAAACTTCTTATTCATATCTCTTGACCATTTGTTGATTGGGGAACAGTTTTCTCATTTTTAAAATGGCTTTAAAACATAGCTCCTCTTTCAAAAGTTTGTTGTGAAGGCTACAAAAATGTAAATTATACAATTTATGACATAAAGTTGCTGTGAAACAGTGTTATGTAAATGTTAGAAAATCTTGCTAGTGTTTCTATGCCATTGATCCAGATTTAAGAAAGATCAAATGTAATGTCCATACATGTCATTTTAGTATTATCCTGGAGTATGGTAATAATTTTTCTTCTGTTGGCTAATTCTCAGGAAAAACTGTTTTTGCCATCTTTGTTGTGATTCTGACTGAGGTTCTATTGTTTGTAAGGAATTAAATTTAGGGGACTGACTAAAATATGAGAATTCTAAGGTAATATTGTGGTTGCTAATTTAAAATATTATAACTCAAGTCAAAATGACTTTTAGTAGCATTTATTTACAAAGAGGTGGAAAGAGTGAAAGTAGAGAAATGTAAGAGAGGGTAGAAAAAATGTCTAGCCTATCACACTAAATGTTACTCCCATGTCCAGCTCAGGCCTGGCAGGGCTCATTAACCCTCAGCCAGAGGACCCAGTGGTGTCTTATGCAAGGGTTCACCTATGCACCCTCCCCTAGGAAAGGAAGATCTCTCTGGAACTAATCTTTCCAGAAGCCAGGAAAGGAAGGCCAGCTACTCAGTCACCCAAAACTAGGTCTAAAGGAGATGATCTGGGAGCAGTCCTTCAAGAAGCAGTCCAAGAGTCAAAGTCAAAGTCCAAGCCAAAGGTCCAGTCCAAAACCACTTCCAAAAGTCAAGTCACCACCAAGTTCCAAGCCAAAGATTCAAGCTAAATGTTCAAGCCCCTTTGGTAGGAAGTTCAGGACTTTTTGTAGTCCTTTTTCCACATCACTTACTATCCACTTTATGGCAACCAATTGCAGTCTTTACATTTGCCTAGCACTGCCCAGGGGCAGGGCAGTTGCCTCTGGGCTTGTCACCCACTTTTAGTAAGTGATTTGGGAACTCCCTTTCTCAGTTTTAAGTAGGGGTGTTTAAGTTTTTGGTTGACAAATTTAAAAGTTGCCAAGTGATAGACAAAGAAAGTTTGATTCACTCTTCATATGTTCATTTATAATATGCAATTGTTAACCTTTGATTTGTATAACTTCATAATATATAGAATATCTCAAAAGTTTTAGAACAAGATTGAGCTACTAAAATTTAAACCTGCAGTAGAATTTTTGGAACACCTATATAGTAAGGCAACGGAACACAGATTTGCCATTGCTTTCATCTTGATCTATTTTGTTTCATTAAAAGTGACCTAGAAGACTCAAGTGTAAGATTTTTAATTCCTAAAATCAAATATGAGCTCCTTTTGAGGGAGTTACAAGGAGCTTCACATAGATCATCCTAATGTTAGAAAAGCATATTCCTGCTTTGTTAAAATTGTTATTGTACCAATCCCCCGACCACCCTCCCACACACCCTGCTTCTAGTCAGTATAACAAGTGAGTTTGTATGTAGTCAGAATAATAGCATGAAAGAAGTATAAAAGGTAATCCAGACATTATATGCGAATCATCCCAAAAATCAAAGGAGGGAGTGGAATTTGCAAATTATATCCCATATTCACCCCAAATCACATTTTAGTAATATACATTGAATTAGGGACACATATTTAGACTTTGCTATCAGGAATTTTTGGTCTTATGATATGTCAATCTCAGTCAAGTTCTAGACATCTGAAGTAAGACCAGCAGAACAAAAAAATGGTGAAATGAGATAATGAGAATATATTAACTTTAAAGTTGTAGCTACAATTTTGAAATCATTCGCATATTTTAATGAAACAATACCAAGGTAGGACATCTGTTCCCCACAAAACCTTATAAAATGAGACCCCAAACTCCTGTCCCCCAAAATTTCTCTTCTTTCTTCAAAAGGTTCATACTACTTGAGAGTCTTTGGTTCCAAAAGTGATTCATCCGGGGCAGCTGGGTAGCTCAGTGGATTGAGAGCTAGGCCTAGAGACGGGAGGTCCTAGGTTCAAATCCGGCCTCAGACACTTCCCAGCTGTGTGACCCTGGGCAAGTCACTTGACCCCCATTGCCCACCCTTACCACTCTTCCACCTATAAGTCAATACACAGAAGTTAAGGGTTTAAAATTTAAAAAAAAAAAGTGATTCATCCACTCCTTCTCCACTTCCTCACTCAGTCTGTCTCCCTTCGTCATGGATCTCCCACACAATCTGCCTCTATACTCCATTTTCTGTTTTTTTTCCCCTATATTTTCCATGTTATTTACCTCAATTCCCTCTTTGACTTATTAAAGTGTGATTCCAATTTCACACCTATAGTCTTTCCTAGGGAATAGTCCAAGAACCATACTGGCCTACCACATTTCATAATTTCATAAATTAGTTATTAAATCACTAGCTCTATGGAGGGAAAGATGACTTCACTGGATGAAGAGAAAACCTATATGTTGATAACATTTACATACATTAAAATGTAGATTAAGTAAGAGGATATGTGGCTTGGATTTAGCCTTCTCTCTTATCTTGGGCTTTTCTTGTTTATTGACTCTTTCTCAATTTATTCTCAAATATATAAATAGTTCAAAGAGAGTTTACAAAATTTTGGTATATATTACTCTAAGGGAACAGAATTATCTTATTTTACTTCATTCCTAAATTGGATGTGCATTTTTGAGCAATCTAACTGGTCCCTCTATCCTAGACCAATCTAACCTAACAAATACACAAAGGGAGATATATATATATATGTATATATATGTATATATATGTATATATGTATATATGCATATATATATAATATGTTTATGGATTGGAATGGCAATTAGTTTCTCCTGTAGCCTAAATATTTGATCATTTAGGAATTCAGAAGGTAATTATGATGATTGACATTCATCTGGGTCTTAAGCACTGTTAGAAGCATTATCTCATTTGATCTTCATGAAAATCTGTTGAAGTAAGGATCCTTGGTATTATCCACATCTTACAGATGAGAAAGCTGAGGCTTAGGTAACCAATATGATTTTTCCAAGAGCAAGCAAAAGATATGTAAAAAAGAAAAGAGATTCAATAAATTTGGCCAAATTTCCTTTCTACATTAAAAATCTGGATTCAGAAAGCTATAACTGACTCAGAAATGGAAACTTTGGTTTTATTACCTTATATCAGTGATGCCCTGGGGGGCCTGATGTGGCCCCCTGAAATGTTCTCTCAGGCCAGGCTACATTATTCCTAATCTGACGAATACAATGAGTAGGATACAATACAATGAAACTTTGAAAGAATTGCCTTAGAAACAGACTGACAGATGAGTATTTCCTTTCCTTTGGCCCCCTCTTTAAAAAGTTTGCCCATCATTGCCCTATATGAATACTTAAAAATCTATGAAATGTTTCCACAAATCTTTTGTAACTAAAGAATGAAGGAAGAGAAAATTTGCTGAGACTAAAACCTTGATGCTTCTGGAAGGTTGTAAGAGCTAAACAGAATTTTTAAAAAGAACCTTTGATTTCATTTATGTTTCTCAAAAATAAAATAAAAACAACCCACTGCCTTAGTTGAAAAGTACTAATGAGCAAGGAACAAAAGTTCGAGTTAACATCAAACACAGTTATTCTGACAAAGCAGTATTTTGATGCCTCAGATATAAATGAAAGAACAGATGGCATACAGTGCCCTGGAAATACAAATGAGCTGAAACACCAAAGGGAAACATATTAATTAAAGTGACTTTGAGATGTAAATTTAAGCCCAGAACTTTTGTAGCAACGAATAGAGGAGTAAAATGAAAACAGCAAAGAACACATAAGATTTCACATGTTCTCCTATACCCATATTTACTCATCATCTCAGAAAATCTGGAAATGTGAGTCATGTGCTTTATGACAGGGCACCATGATGAGGTGGATATCATTTTGGATTTATAGTTAGAGGAACTGGGATCAAATTCCTACTCTGATAAATTACTAGTTATGTGAACACAAGTAACTAATTTTCTGTCCCTAGACCTCAGTTACCCTCTCAGTAAAAATGAGTAAGATGGGATCTAATTCAGTCTCTTAAGATCCCCTTCAGTTCTAAACCTATGATAACACTCACTTGTTTTAGGTAAGTAATTAAAAGTCCTAGTACAAAAAATTCCTTATTGTTGGGTCTGAAGGAGTTCAACTTGGAACTTCTTTCTTGCACTAACAATTCTCTCATTTCCCTTATTACTATATCCTCAGGCAACTTAAAACATAGGAGTTTGAGTTGAAATACTCTTCTAAATCCCATGATCATTCCAACCCTATCTATCCCTCAGTGTCCAGCCCTAACTCCTTGTAACTGAACTCCAGCACACAATAAACTGACCCTTCTCTCTTTTTTGTAGTCTTTTATAATCAAGGCAGGGAAGTAGAAAGAATACTGAGCCTGGAGTCTGGAAAACTTAAGTTCAAACATGGCTTCAGATACTAGCTTTGTGATCCTGAGCAACTCACTTTATACTGCTTTTTCAGTTTCCTTTAGGAAAAATGGTAAGAACAGTCCTTTCCTTGGAAGATTGTTCAAATGAGACAATACTTGTGAAGAGTTCAGCATTATACCACTTACATAGTAAACATTGTATAAATGATTATTCCTTCTCCCCTCCCATTAGGTGCTATTATAAGCACATTAACATTTTATAAGACCTACAGGAAAAAAATTCACTTTTTTTATATAACAGTTGAGAAAGAAAGATGACTAAGTGGCAGTGGGCTACCAGGTATAATCATCCAGCCAAAAACAAAACAAAACAACTGATGTGATGATTACTTAGCTGAGGAGCTGGAGATTTGTGGAAGGCAAGGTAACATAGGAGGGACCCTGCAAAAAATAGAGTGAGAATGGCTGTTTATAGGGAGATTCATGAATGGAAGTATTAGGTGAGCAAGGTAAGAGGTACTCCCTCCTATTTCCCAGAACATTGCCATACACTAGTGTTAGTGGTCATGAAGCTGAGTATATCTTGTCATGTTATTTCTATTCTTTCACATTTTAATTTATTATTCTCTTTTGATGGATGTCATTTATAATACATCTGCTAGAAGCACCTAGAGGACCTGACAGGGCACAGTAAATACTCAATAAACGCTTAATTGATTGACTTTGAAATTCCTTCCTAGTAGCAAGTTATGACCTTATAATTAAAATAACTAGTTTAATTATTATCTGGGCATAGAGTTCTCGCTCTGTACTCATGTTGGCTCCCCATTCTTGGCCACTTGCTATCCATTTTTTTCTCTAATCTTTCAGAATCTTGTGGTGATGCCTACTTAGGAAGTCAAATAACAGGCTCTGTGTCATGCCTTTGCCCTTCTAGTAGTAAAAATTCTGTATCTGAGACATGGCAGCCTTCTATTTCCACAAGATTAGGATGTATAAACAGTAAAAAGCCTCCAATAATACAGAGCATTGATGTCTTGAAATAATCTTTTGATTCTCTCTCACTAGTCACAACTCAACTGCCAGAAAATGAGACAGTGTGCTTTGAGAAGAGAAGCCAAAGCAGTTGAGTAGTTCTGGATAAAACCAGACTCTGATGAGTTGTCTTAGAGCAAAAAAAAAAAAGATGAAAGTTGCTCTTCTGAGGCCTAAAAGTACAAGGACAGCCCAAATCCCTGCAGATACACATCAAGAGAAGACAGCCAGCTCCAAGAAATGTTCCCAAGAAATAGAATAACTATTGGCAGACCAAGAAAGAGTTTGCTAATAGGGATAGTAGGATTGAAAATCATGACATGATTAGCAAATCTCTAGCTAGTACCCAGTTGCTGATTTTGATAAAGTCAATTAAGTACTAATACAAATGACTTTTCTGTCAGTAAGAGAACAAAGGGATGTTCAGGGGGGACTAGCACCTCAGGTGTGAGGATTTGCTGAGCTCTTTCCAGAGCTGCTCATACACCTCTGGTAACTCAACTAACACCTATGTAAGAAATAAAATTTATATATAAAAATATTAGGGTTTTATTCAAAGCCATATTGGTAATTAAAGCCATGTGTCTGATAAGAGCTCATTCAAATGCCACACCATACCTTCCACCTAGCTGCTTCAGCAGGAAAAGAGAGGAAGTACCAATTCTGTCCTGAGTCTTTATACCTTTGTTTACATAATCACACTTCCTATCCACCTGTATTACATAAGGGGAATCATGGGAAATGTAGTTTTTAAGAGTCTTAAATGTCCACAGGAAGTTTAGACCAAGGAAATCAAAATCAATTCAAAGACCCCCAAATTTCCAATATCACATTCCCCCCTGAAGAGCATGAGGGTGACCAGTCTTCCCAAAAGCTCTTGTAAACATAACTAACTTATAAATTACAGAAATTTGGGGATAAAAGAAAAGAGGACAAAAACAATGAACCAATGATTGCTAGCCTCATTGACAAAAAGCCAACTAGAGGGCAGTCCCCTTTGGCATAAGTGTGTACATTCAAAACAAATGCATTTAACTCTCCATAGTTCAATCAACTGCACCCTAAAGTACATTTTGGATCTTCATGATGCAATGTAGGTTCTTCAGGCATCTTCTTGGTGCCTTCTCCAAAAAGGTTCATTGTCTGGATTCTGGGGAGATGGCAAATTTCTTATTCTGAAATTACTATCAAAAGAATTTAAACTTTACACCATAGATTATAAAACATATATTCCCTCCTGAGGAGAATTATACATTCCCCCCTGAAATTACTCTCAAAAAACTTAAATTTTACATCATAGATTATGATACAGACATTCTGATTATAAAACTTACATACCCCCGAGGAGAGTTAATAAGACATTCTCCCCTAAAGAGGGTACCCCAAGTCAGCTAAGGATACATGGCTGAGTTATGTGGTTATATGAAATCAACTGGCAAAAGAAATAAAAAAAATAAAATCCAAATAAAAGAGAAAAATTAACTTTTGAATGAAATATAAAATATCAAAGTCTTATGTGCAAAAAATGTAAGGAAAAATAAACTTATAGCATGTCCTTGAATCAAGGCCCAATTAAAGTGATTTAAGTAGTTTGCAATTACCCATTCAGGAGCCAGGACTACAGAAAGTTGCCATTCTATATATAAGAGAAATAACAGGACCAAATTTCTGTGCAAGGAAAGTGTCTCTCCCTGGTCTGATTTGCCTGCACCTTCAGGTTAAAAATCATTAATGTATATGAGGAAACATACCTGGGAAAGTCCCAGGTGTGTAAAATGAGAAAGAAGAGGTTATACTTTATGTTCCAAGTCTTAAGTGGGAGGCTGGGGTCATCAGCTTAGCAGGATTAGCTGGAAATCAGGTGGCAGCGTCAACAGGTGGGGCAGAGGTGGGTTGCAGAGGGTGGGCTGCAGCTATAGGTATCTTGCATCAGAATGGATTAGAAGGAGTTGGGGTCAGCACTGGGATCAGAAGGTCTGGCATTTGGTCAGAAGTGGCTTCTCCCACCAGAGTCAGGCAGGCAGGGCTAAGCTAAGTCCATGGGGAATGTATGAACTAGCAGCCAGGAACAGGCATTTGTGAGCAAAGTCACTTTCCCCTTTCCCTGAAAAGCAGCCATGTGGCTGGGGAGAATGGGGAGAAGAGAAAAAACAAACCCTAAAACACAAAAGGTCCCTCAAAAGAAAATAGCGGGGTTCAGAAAAATAACTTTCCCCTTTTAAAATGTTATTCAAAAGAACTGAGTAAAGTGGCCACAAATAAAAACAGAAAAATGGCAAGAGCTGGTCCATAGCTCTGGAGAGGATTCTAAATGCTCTCAGAGTTCTGCCTGTGTAAAAAATCATGGCAAAAGTTGTGTGTCTTGGTAGACTCTCTGAAAAATTGAGAGTTCAATTTCCAAACTTCTGGTTGCCATTAAACCTAAGAAATAAACATATATATATATACATATATATATATTAAGTTTTTACTGATAGCCATATTGATAATTAAAGCCAGGTGCCTGATAAGAGCTAGTTCAAATGCTTCCCACCTGGCTTCTTCAAAAGGAAAGAGGAGGAAGTATCAATTCTGTCATGAGTCTTTATACCTTTGTTTACATAATCACACTTCCTGCCAACCTGTATTACACAAGAGGAATCATGGGAAATGTAGTTTTTAAGATCCTTTAATGTCCACAGGAAGTTTATACCAGGGAAATCAAAATCAGTTCAAGGACCCCCAAATTTCCAATGTCACACCTGTGACTCCAAGAAGCTATAGCATGCAGTGGCCACACTGGAAAAACCAAAGCAGCCAGTGGGCTAGACCAGGTTAAAGGTGACTGACAACCTCAAATTCCTCAGTGACTTAAGGGGATGTCTACGCCATGCATGTGAAGACTTTCCCTGATGAAAGGTGTGGATAAGAACAATTTCTTCTCACAGCCACAAAGACAGGTGAAGCAAGAGTTATGGAATGCTTAGAGTTTAGTCCAACATCAAAGATGCCAAGATTATGCTGCTTATTAAGTCAATGACAGTCTTCGTGACTTTTATCTTTCCACTGGACTTGAATTACTCTGCAAAAATGAGGCTGAAGACTTTGTCCTTCTCACCCTCACTTAAATCCAGTTCATGAGCAAGTTAAGACAGTATCCTATGAGATTGCGATATCTGGTCCTCTTCTAAAAGGAGAAACAACAAGAAAACAAAAAAAAGTGTTTTTTATTGCTTGAGGATTAGATTCCTTCTACTATTGGTTTTCTAGATTTGTTCTTGCTAGTCTGTCTCTTTATTATTGGTATCACAGTTAAAAGTTTTATATCAAAAATATTTATTATCTACAATGTGCTACATATTGAAGATATAATGGATAAAATTCATTTATTTCCTGACTTGAAGAATCTTGCATTCTACTGAACTCTACTGATAAACTATGTGTCAACACATTTTTTCCCTTTGTCTTTCTAAAGAATAGAGAAAATCTGGAAAATCTTCTCATAAATTTTTTTCTAGTCTGATTAGTAAAGGTAATACAACATACACACACACACACACACATATACTAATTGGGGGATGGGAGGGAGAAGGGGTTCATTGAAGCGGGTGTCCTAGCTGGGAGAATGGTGAAGTGACAAATGTGTGCTAAAATAGGAACCAATAGGAGTGAGTTCTAGTTGTAAGGAATTAAAATTAAGGGTTTGACTAAAATATATGAAAATTATAAATAATATTGTGGTCACCGATTTAAAATATAGCTCAAGTCAAAATGATTTTCAATAGTATTTATTTACAAAATAGGTGGAGAGAGGGAAAGTTGAGAAATACAAAAAGAGTTTAGAGAAGATATTTAGTCTATCACACTAAATATTTCTCCAGTTCTTGACTCAGCCCTGCACAACTTGTTAACCCTCAACTTGAATTAATCTCTTTCCAGAAGTCAGGAAAGGAAAACCAGCTATTCACTCACCCAAGTTCCCTCCAAGAGGCAGTTTGAGCTAAAGATGACAAGATGTTGAGGATGACTCCTGAAGCCAACCAACTAGCCCCAGAAATTCAGGGCTTTTATAGCAACTTCTCGTCCCTTCCCCTCTTCCAAGTAGCCAATCACAGCTTTCAAATTGTCTAGCACTGCCTGGGTGGGGGGGGCAGTGATTTGTGGGATCCACTTCTCATCCTCTGGAGGTATGAACTCATATCAAAAGGATTCACAGTTTACTGACTGATTGAATTGTTACCCACTTTAGCAAATGCCTTGCAGACACTCTTATTCAGTGTCTGGTGAGATACTAAGTAGGGGTACTAAAAGAAAGTCTGATTCACACTTCAGAGTCTGGTGAGGTGTTATGTAGGGGTACTTAAGTTAGTGTTAACCAAGTGTTAGCTCAAAATAGACAAAGTGAATAAAGAATTCCCTTTCACACAGTCTCAGCTCTTTCATTGACTTTACTGAGTACCCTCTTGATGCAATCTGATAACAAAGTCGTTTAATATAAAAAGAACTGAATTTAGGCTGAAAAGTTCTAGATTTCAATCCAGATTCTGCAATTTAATGCATATAGAATCTTGGGTTAAATTACTTAACTTTTCTGGGGTTCATTTTCCTTACATGAAAAAATAGGACCTTGGATTAGATAATAATAATAATAACTTTCAAGGAGACATAGCAGGGAAGAGTGGATAAAGGACTTGTCAGAGTCCAGATGACTTGGGTTCAAGTCCCATCTCTGGTTTGTGTCATTTGAAATTGCTGTAAGCCCTGAAAGACTACAACTTACAGGGCTCTCTGCTACAACTTCCCCTGACAACTCCTACTTCCTTTGTGGGAGATGTCAGGGAAAGTATAAAGTAGAAAGTCTGGCGCCTTTTCTCTCTTTCAACCCTGGAGGTCTCACAAGCTCTCTCTCTACCCTGAGCTCTTGCAAGCTCTCTCTACTCTGGAGGGTCTGCTTCAAGCCTGGAGGCCCTCAGATCCTGAGATCTCTCTTGGCACCTTTTTCCCTTTCTATCTACCTCTGAGTTTTTTCCAAGGCCTTCCCTTTTCTAATTAAAATAAAACACAGCTATTCTAAACCCTAAAGTTGCTCTCTGATCTTTTATTTGAGCCCTGAAGGGATCTGGTCAATTTTCCCCTGCCAGGCTGGAGACAACTACCTTCCTTTCCCTTCCTTTCCCTTCCTCTCTCCTTTCTCCCATTCTTCCAATCCTCCTACCTTCCTCCCTTCACCCCCTCACAGGTTGAATGACCTCAATACTATGGTATTAGTTGTAGAATATTAGTTTGTTTGAATTGATAGAATATTTTTCTGGGCCTAGAAAAAAAATGAAAAGAAAAAGCATCCTAATTGGATAGAACTCAAAGGTTTGCAAAGTTATTTATACACCTGACTTCTAAAGACAGATAGATAGATAGATAGATAGATAGATAGATAGATAGACAGATAGACTGATTGATAGATAGATAGCTTTAGATACATGTACATGTATATTTACCCATAATGAAAACATAAATCTTGGCAATAAGTTTCTTTGATAAAAATATAATATAGAAGGAGCCTTTCCCCATGTAGATAAATAGTCAAAGGATGGTAATGGGCCATTTTAAAAGAAATCCAAACTATTGATAATCATACAGAAAATACAAATTAAACAACCTTCAGTTTCTACTTAACATCTTTCATATTGGCAAAGATGACACGAAAAGAAACTGACAAATTTTGGAGGGACTGTGATAAAAAAAGGTACTACAGTGAATTCTTGGTGATGTTGTGAATTAGTTCAATCATTCTAATAAGCAACTTAAAACTATATTCACAAAATCACTAATCTTTGCACAGCCTTTGATAAAGTAATTCCATCACTATCCCTATACTCGAAGAAATTTTAAAAAAGGAATAAAAAAATGGGGAAAAAGTAAAAAAATATTTATATTTATTTTTTCATATGATTTTCAAATTGAAAACTAAAGAAATGTATGCCCTTCAATTGGATGTAGACCTGAAAAGACCACACCCATGTAACTATCAATAATGTGTAAATAAGTCTTGACTGACCACACATAATAAAACCAGTGGAAATGCGAATTAGCTACAGTGGAGGGGGGCTGGGGGTTGAGGGGGTGAAGGGAAAGTAAAAATATGAGTTATGTAACCATGGAAAATTTTTCTAAAAATAAAAAATTATTAAAAAAAAGAAATGTCTAAATATTGGAGAATAGCTAAAGAGACCACAGAATATGAATGTAATAGAATAGTATTAAATCATAAGAAATGATGGTATCAGTGATTTCAGAGGAAATTGGGAAGACCTCTATAGCTTATGCATAGTGAAATGAATGACCCTAAAAATAATTTCAACAATCAAAACAGGTAACTCTGAAACACTGGAATTATGATCAAATCAAGGATGAACCATCATATTAGCAGACTGAAGATGAAACATTCTACCAGACGTATGCTAGAACAGACTTAAGCCAGTTTTGGAAAGTAATGGTAAAAATTTTAATGTGAGCACTGGAAAACCTTGGAAATTCAAAAACATATAAATCTGGGTTTGATTTCTTGGTTGTATAGGTTTAAGACAATAATGGAGAAAATGTTAGAAAAGAAGATTAAAGGAAAAAATGTATTGCACCTTAATTTCTCCCCATAGATAAAGTTGTTAAATATTTTCCAGCATACCCCTGCTACCTATCCTACTTCCAGACTTTGCATAGTTGTTATGAGAGGCTTATTTCTATTTATTTATTTATTTTACTTTTCAATTTTGGAAGGAAAGTAAGAAAAAAACAAATTTGTTTTAAGTAGATAATATATATATATATATGTAAAAATATATATATATATATTTAAAAATAAATCATTTAGTCTAATTCTCCTTTCTATCAAACACACACAAATACATTGCCAAACAAACAAACAAACAAAAATTCCCCTTGGCCTGTGTATCTCAAGTCCTTCAATTACTCCTTTAGGAGGTACATAGCATGTATTTTCAATCCACTGGAATTCTAGCTAGTCATTTTCTTGATCAGAATTCTAAAGACTTTCCAAGTTCTCTAACTTGACAATGTTATTGTTAGTGTATAAATCATCAGCATTTCTATATATTATAGTCAGCTGATAAGTGAAATGGTCACAGGAAAAGCAGAAAGACTACCCCACTATTGTGGAGCTTTGAACTGATACAACCACTCTGGAGAGTAATTTGAAATCACATGTAAATCGTGTACACCCTTTGACCCAGAAATATTGCTACTAGGTCTTTGTCCCAAAGAGTTCAAATATAGGGGGGGAAGGACCCACTCGTACAAAAATATTTATAGCAGCTATTTTTGTGTTGGCACCAAAAAACTGGAAAGTGAAAGGATTGTCCATCATTGGGGGATTGGCTGAACAAGTTATGGTATATGATTATAATGGAATACTATTGTGTCATAAGAAATGTAATAAAGGATGATCATATGTTCACACACAAAATAAACCCTGGAAAGATACATGAAATAATGCAAAGTGAAGTGAGCAAAACCAGGATAACATTGCACACAATAACAGTAATAAAGCTTAATAATCAAATTGTAAATGCTTTAACTATTATCAGCAATGAAAAAAATCAGGCCAACTTCAAGGGACTCAAAAGGCTTTCCATCACCACAGAAGGAAAAGACAGAGACTGAATGAAGATTTTAGCAATCCATTCTTCACTTTATTTCCTTCATGAATTTTTCTCTAATGTATGTAACATGTGTCTTTCACAACATAAAGAACATGGAAATATGTATTGTATGATAATACATGTATAACATATATCCTATTACCTGCCATATAAGAGAGGGTAGTGGGAAGGAGAGATCATGGATCACAAAATATCAGAAAATAATGATTAAAAATTGTATCAACATGTAAAAAAAAAAGGAAATATGTGTCAGGGATTGTATAAAAATCCCTGCCCTCAATGAGCTCATAGTATACTGGGGAAGTAAACATGCAAACAAATATTTATGAACAGAAACCAATAAAATCATACAGTAAGAGATAAAAAGAGAAATTTCATTTAAAATTACAACAAAAGTTATTAAATGCCTGGATATCCTCCTACCAAAACATACATAAAAACTCTAAGAATACAACTTTAAAATACTCTACAGAAATAAAGTTAGACTTAAATAATTAAGAAATATCAATTCCTTATGAGCAGGCCAAACCAACACAAAAATACTTGAATAAATTGAAATAGATTAATTTATTAATCAATTATCTGCCTTCCCATGAGAGAGTTTAAAGATGGGATTAACTCTCCCCTCACTTTTATATTTAATCATCAGAAGTGTATACTCTCCCACATTTCCTTAAGCGAGTGGAGGTCTATAACCCACATGTACTAAAAGTGGGCGACAAATCAGAAACGACTGACTGCCCCTTGGGCAGTCCCAAGAAAAGCTAAAGCTAACCTAACAGACAGCCAGCAACTGGCTCAGCTGAGTGGGACAGGGCTTTGGTAATCTCACACAAAGGTCCACGATGACCTTCAGGTGATGTTTAGACTCAGGAACACTTCTGCTCGCAGCAAGATAATCCACAAGGGCTAGGGAGCATAGGACTTCCTGGAGCTTTCACCAACTACAGGAGAGATCCCAACTCCACCAAGGTCTTCCTCTTTATCTTGACTGCAGATCCAGCTCCTCTATAGAGATCCCAAATAATCCAAAGGCTAATTGTACAGCAGCTCCCAGCTTCTCACCTCTTCTCCAATGCAGGAAAACTATCAACAACTCAGTCTCTAGAACCAAACCCCTTATTCATTCTGGGCTTAGAATGTCCTCAGTCAGTCAAGCTGGTCTGTCTTTTCCTACTCACTACATATGCCTATCAATCAATTATAAACTACCTATAACATGAGGAACCACCCCAATATGTCACTGGAGAACCCTTACTCCCACCATTGGCACCCCTATCAAGTTCTCTTTATCCCCCTTTTCCTATGCAGACCCTGCCCATAACCAGCCCAGCCCATATGCAGCAGGGTACCCCCTATCATTATACTGAGGATCCAGGACAGGCTAATGGGAAAAAGGCCACTATGTCCCAACTGCTCTTATGTCAGGCAGGACCTGGTATAGGTGAAGATTTACAACCCTTCTTGGTTTATGCCCCTTTTTCTTCCATAGACCTTTACAATTAGACGAACCAGAATCCTTCTTTTTCTGAAAAACGTCAAGGGCTGATTTCCATGCTAGAAACGATTTTCTTTACCCATAGCCCCACTTCAAAATTTACTTAAGTATTTTTTAAAGGGCTGTCTTTTCTTTAATTTTTATTTAATTAAATAATTTAGAATATTTTCCATGATTACATGATTCATGTTCTTTCCCTCCCCCCTCCTGTAGGTAACGAGCAATTCCACTGGGTTTTACATGTGTCATTGATCCAGACCTATTTCCATATTATTGATATTTGCACTACTTTGATTGTTTAGAGTCTACATCCCCAGTCATAACCCCATCAAACCATGTGATCAAGTAGTTGTTTTTCTTCTGTGTTTCTACTCCCACAGTTCTTTCTCTGAATGTGGATAGCCTTCTTTCTCCTAAGTCCCTTAGGATCATCCTGGGTCATTGCATTGCTGCTAGCAGAGAAGTCTATTATGTTTGATTATGCCACACTTTATCAGTATCTGTGTACAATGTTCTCCTGATTCTTCTCCTTTCACTCTGCCTCAATCCCTGGAAGTCTTTCTAGTTCACATGGAATTACTCTGATTCATTACTCCTTTGAGCACAACAGTATTCCATCACCATCAGATACCACAATTTGTTCAGCCATCCCACAATCAATGGACACCCCCTCATTTTCCAATTTTTGCCACCACAAAGAATATGGCTGTAAATATTTTTGTACACATATTTTCCCTATTATTTCTTTGGGGTACAAACCCAGCAGTGGTATGGCTGGACCAAAGGGCAGGCAATCTTTTAGCACCCTTTGGGCATAGTTCCAAATTGCTTTCCAGAATGGTTGGATCAATTCACAACTCCACCAGCAATGGTGGTTAGTGTCCAAATTTTGCCACATCCCCTCCAACATTTATCACTCTCCTTTGCTGCCATATTGATCAATTTGCTAGGTTTAAGGTGGTACCTCAGAGTTGTTTTGATTTGCATTTTTCTAATTGTGAGAGATTTAGAACACTTTTTTCAAGTGCTTATTTATAGTGTTGGTTTCTTCATGTGAAAACTTCCTATTCATGTTCCCTGCCCATTTATCAATTGGGGAATGGCTTGATTTTTTGTAAAACTGATTTAGCTCCTTATAGATTTGAGAAATTAGACCTTTCTCAGAGATTTTTGTTATAAAGATTTTTTTCCTCAATTTGTTGCTTCCTTTCTAATTTTGGTTGCATTTTTTAATACAAAACCTTTTTAATTTAATGTAATCAGAATTATTTATTTTATATTTTGTAATATTCTCTCTCTCTTGCTTGTTCTTAAATTCTTTCCTTTCCCATAGATCTTACAGCTATACTATTCTATGTTCACCTAATTTATTTATAATTTCCTTCTTTATATTTAAGTCATTTACTCATTCTGAATTTATCTTGGTATAGGGTGTAAGATGTTGATCTAAACCTAATGTCTCCCATACTGTTTTCCAATTTTCCCTGAAAATTTTGTCAAATAATGGTTTCTTGTCCCAAAATCTTGGATCTTTGGGTTTATCGTACACTATCTTACTGAGGTCATTTACCTCAAGTCTATTCCACCTATCCTCCCTTTTGTTTCTTAGCCAGTACTATATTGTTTGACTTCTGCTTATAATACAGTTTAAGAATCGGTACTGCTAGACCCCCATCCTTTACTTTTTTTTCATTAGTTCCCTTGATAATTCCCTGATATTCTTGATCTTTTGTTCTTCCAAATGAAATGAAAAAAATTTTTTTTCTAGTTCAATAAGAGAGTTTCTTGGTAGTTTGATCGGTATAGTACTGAATAAGTAAATTAATTTTAGTAGGATTTTCATTTTTACTTTATTAGTTTATCTTATTCATGAGCAATTAATGTTTTTTCCAATTATTTAGATCTAGTTCTAATTGTGTGGAAAGTGTTTTATAGTTGTGTTCATATAATTTAGTTTTTTAAAGAGGTTTTTCCAAATTTGGGACAATACAAACATTTGGTATAGATTCTCTCTGCAAACATCTGACACACTCTTCCTTATGGATATAAAAAAATCCAAAAAAAGTTGGCTTAGGGTTATAGGACACATATGAAAAAGTGTTAGCTCACTCCTGGATACTTGCAGTCTTTTTCAGGTATTTATGAATTCCTTAAGAAACTTTACTTAAGCATAGTTTATCTACTTTGCTTCCAAAGTTTTCACTATCATTGCCTGATTCAAGGATACTCTTAGGATGCTAATGAGAAGATAAGGAATGAAATATTCCAATCCCTTTGAAGTTCCTAAATTCCTCCCCTAGTCAAAAATGAATGGAGGGAAGTTGACCTGGGAAGAAGCCAATAAGGAGACCTTTCCTTTACTGTATCCCTTCTCCTTCCTCTCAACTCCAAACAATAATTTCTACAGTGTTTGAAATAGAATTCCATTATCACTATAACTTTTGGTATGATTCTCTTCTCAACTTAGCTGATAACTTGTAGATGAATCCAGAAGTATGGCCAGTTGCCATTGACCTTTTGTAACAGTATTCTGACAAAACACTCCATTCAGAAGGACTTTATAAATTTAGTCTAGGGCTTATGGTTAATGGAGAGAGATATTCTGACCTAATCAAGGTTGTATTGAATTGGGGTGGTTTTAAATCTTAACTTGCATATATATTGTCTCTCAGGATTGCCTTCAAAGTTTTGTTGTGAGGAAATTTCTTTTTAACCTTAAAAATATTAGTTTTTGTTTTTTAAGTTATTTAATTGTTTGATCCAAGATAATGTCAATGAAATGACTTTATATTACAAGTATAGGATATTATATATATATATATATATATGACTACTATAGATTATAATGATCATGCTTCATCTTTAAACAGATGAATACATACATACGTATACAGCTTCTCTTCTCAGTTTCTACTTAATTGTACTCTAGGGAGCATGAGGGTCAGAAATGGTAGATGTGTTTAAATTAGAACATATGAAATCCTTACTGCTAAGTGTTTATCCACACTGAACCACATTATCTTTTCCTCATCATTTACCAAGGTATTGCATTTTCTTCCTGTTTTTGTTCCAAAGGCAGTCAAGTATTTGTATTAGATCCAAATTTCTAATCTTATCTTGCAAGATCCTCAAACTTTTGGCTGCTGTGAATATTTATTTCCAAAGTAACTGTAATAAACACCTTCTTTTAGCAAGAAATCATTAAGAGGTGAAATGAATGATAAGGATGATAATGAGATCCCCAGCAGCTAAATAAACTCCCAGATTTTTCAATAACATTCTCATCCATGTTTATGCTAAAATTGGTATTGATGATTAATGAATTAAAAGAATCAAGCTACAATTATTGGCATCGTATTAGTAGATGACAACTAGAACACTGACAGGCCAGAGTAAGGTCATAATAAATATTTGCTAGTTTTTAAAAAATTGAGTTACAACTGTGAAGAATTATGGAACCCCCCTCCCCTTAGAAACACTTGAGATCAACCATTCACGCTCCAAGAAGTCAAGAAGCCCTGAGTTCAAGTTTTGCCTTTGACAAATACTAGATATAAAAAGATAGAAAAGTTACTTAATTTCTCTGTACCCATAGCAAAACTCTAAGACTTGAGGTTTCAGTCAGAATTCCGATCATGATTGCAAATTTTCATTGGCAGTGTTTCTGCATGGGGATTTTTAATTAATAAGAGGTCTGAACACAATGAAGAAAATCAAATAAAAAAAGATGAGCAGTTAGTGACAGACCCTCAAGGAGAAAGGTCAATTCTATAAATCTTTATATCTCTTCCCCAGGCATACTTTGCTTTGTACACAGTTGGTACTAATCATTCTTATCATCATTATTATTGTTAGAAATGGTAGCGATAGTAAGAACTTTAGATTGTAAGCCTCTATTTAGAATACAAAGTCTTTCAGAGCAGACTTTTTGTCTTTGTAATACTAGCCCAATGACATTATTGTCTGGCACATAAAAACCTGATAAATGCATGTTGACTTGAATCCATGAATAATTGTTGTTGACTTTTAAGAAAAAGATAGAAAAAATTAAGTATTTTTGGTGATTCAGCGTGAAAGAGAAATTCAAGGTCACTGTGAAATACATCTTTTGGAGAGTAGTGGATATGGATATGTATATATATTTCTTTATACACACACACACACACACACACACACAGACACAGAGACAGACAGAGATAGAAATAGGGACAGAGAGAGAAAGAGAGAGCAACAGAGACAGTGAAAAAGACAGAAAGAGAGAGGGATAGAGCGACAGAGAGACAAAGACAAAGACAGGCAAAGACATAAATGGAGAGATGTATTACAGACCAGAAAGGGAGGGACTGTCAGAAGATTAATGGAATGTTGAATCTTTATATTCCAAATGGGTAGTTTTTCCACTTTTGTCACCTTTCATCTAAACCAATCAGATATTTTATAAATTAAGATCTTGGATAAATATTTTATTAGTAAGCAAGTAATTTGTTACTAAGCAAGGGAAAAGTAGCTTAATATCTTCCTATCAGGATGAATCGTAAAATACCAGTGACAAAATAGAATCCAATTTTTTAAAGCAAATGTGTTGTAAGATTTCTTTCCTGATCTTAAGTTGGCTTTGTAGATAAAAAAATAAGCATCTAGATTAGCATATATGCAAAGTCAAGAACCTCAGGCAGTTTTACTCATATGCTGGGATTGGGAAAAATAAATCAGAAATAGGCAAGAGAGAATGAGATACTCTCTCAGATAATGTTTTGTTGAGAAAAAGAATTTTAGACAAGACACCTAGTTATGCCAGAAGATCTAATTGTAGAATGGACTCATTAGTGGAAAAAATGAAAATTTATATATATATACACATATACTCACATTCTATCATTCAATTTGCTGCTGTGATATATTAAATGAACTAATGAAAAAATTTCCATTGGGAAAAAATGTGCCACTGAGACTTCCAGTTGCCTATAAATTTCTACCTACCAGCAAGTCAGGAAAATTCCATTAGTAGGAGGGTTTTGCAGAAACATTCAGTTATTTAGTTCGTTCTCTTCAGGACACCTGGTTTTCTTCAATTAAACTCACGGACAATATGAGATTCTCCTTTGTTTTGTTTATTACACTCAATTTTATAGTGATGATAGATTTACTGCTTAAAATATAATTAAAACTAAACTTTAATGATTAAAACAATTCTTTTGCTTAAAAGAAGACATTATTCTACAAAAATTCTCAAAGTATGATCCAGGGATCTCTGAGACCCTTTCAGGATATTTTTTTTCATAATAGTAATATAGCTTAATTGCCTATATGGTAAGCAGCAATAGATGGACTCTGCCTTAAAAACATTTTTAAGGTCCTCAATAAATGAATATATGAATATAAAGGGATCCTGATACCAAAATGATTGAGAACAGTTGCTGATAAAATAGCCCTTCATGCCTCTCCTCCCTCATCCACCAGGTTAAGTTCTCATAAGACATTCCACAAATCTGTGAAATCTGTGGCCACATTTATTGCCTCCTGTTGTCTATTCAAAAATAAATAAAAAATAAATAAAAAAACAACAAAAACCAAAAAAATCAGTAGGAAAAAATGTAAGAGACAGGTTTTTAATTATTTGTATTTGGGGTAATTAACCTCAGTGACCAGCAGATGTCTCTGATGCTCTGTGTAAATGAAAAACCAGTATTTTAAGATAATCATAAATAAAAGATAAATTAGTCTACTATACAGAAAGATTGAGAAAGGAATATAGGACAATTTCCAAGGTAAGAGTAAAAAAAGTCATAGTCACTTGTTCGTAATATTATCTTATCAACAAAGAATGGACCAAGCTATAGCTTTTTAGTTTGGCAAAAGCAAGAAATAAGTATTGGGACCCTTGATCTAATTAGCAATTTTTGTTATTTCAGGATTTTTTCCCTTTGTTTACTCATTTACACAGGCAAATGAGAGAGACTGAGTAATAATTTTAAAATGGTGGAATTGATCAACCCAAGGAAGAGTAGGTTAAATAAACCATTCAAAGGATGGCTTCTAACAGAGAACAGCAAAGGGATAGAATAAAATTTGGTGGTAGAAAGGGATTTATCTCTCTTCCAAATCATGATACTTTCATGTATTTTTCTGACTCTACACAAGTTGTTGGATTTCAGGTATCAATGACCTTGGAATTTCTTTTCAGGGCTGAATACAAGGATGAATCCAAGGTCATTGCTACCTGAAATCCAAAATATACAGCCACACAGGCAGAGAGACAGAGACAAGGAAAAGGTGATCAAGATAGAGACAGAAATATTGACAACATACCAGAAAGGGAGAAATAGTCAAAAGATAAATGGAATATTCAATATTTTTATTCCATCAGGATAATTCTACCTTCTCAAATTTCATATAATTCAATTAGATATTTTATGAATTAAGCACCTTGATAAATATTTATTAATAAGCAATATGAAAAGTTTAGAATGGAATTACAGTAGCTAGTAGGAATAGGTGCTTGTTATCTGATTGGAGCAAACAAAAACACACATTTCTAACTAATCAGAGCCAAAAGAAGTATGAAGGGCAAAATTGAAGGATCACTGGCAATAATTTGTCTGAGAATGTGATAGGGAGGAATAGGTAGATTTATTCATAACTAGAGAATGGGTAGTCACTAAATCTGTAAAATGTGATATTTCAGCTAAATTATCTTTGAACTCCTTTTCAAAATCTAACTTTCTTTGATTTTTTTTCTGGAACAGTTAAATTAATCCTTCTTTGTTATCTCTAAGCCTGGTTATCTCTCAACCATACCAGCTGCATTCTGGCCTTTTCTCCTGGGAATTTAGATTCCCCAGCCCCAGGCTCTGATTGGTAAGTTTCTTATCCAGCCCAAGTTCATGCTTACTACAAGTTTTTCAGTCATCCCTATGTCATGTACCTGTTGCTCACATTCTCAAGTGCCATCATCCCCTAAGTCCACAACAAATCCAATCTTTTCACCACTAGTCTCCTGTAAAGGGCTGAGATTGTTTTATTTTCTTTCTTTTTTTGTTCATGGCAAAGTTTAATAATTTAATAAATTTAAATAAATTTCATCATTTAATCATTTAATAAATACTTTTAAATTTATTATTCTTTTTGACTGAAAATGCTACATATTTAGAATTGAAACTAGTCTCAAAAGTAGATCAATACAAAATATTAACATTTTAAATATACAAACTAATAGGATTCTATTTAAAAGAATGTGATTTTTTAAATATTCAGATTAAGTACTAAATATCAAATTTTAAAATAATGCAAACCAATCTAACAGTGAGGTCTTATCTTAATTAAACAAATCATATATAGACCTCTGAGCACACATATAGTTCAAAGAAAAGCAGGCCATACATGATAATGGCTGCAATGCTTGATATTAGGAAATCACATATCTAAATGAGGACTGACAGAACAAGAAATAAACATTCTATGTGAGGGTTTCAAAAGAAGTGGCAGATACTCCTTCTTATCTAATACTTTCAGTATCCTGAGAAAATGGCTGGAAGGATGGGAATATGGAATTTAGTCTGAAGATTTCTGTAACATCGTAAAAGGATATGTTCTAGATTTGGAGGGATAATATAAAACTCACCAGATGGAG
Source organism: Gracilinanus agilis (assembly GCF_016433145.1). Lineage (NCBI taxonomy): Eukaryota > Metazoa > Chordata > Mammalia > Didelphimorphia > Didelphidae > Gracilinanus > Gracilinanus agilis. The sequence continues at coordinate 176,307,945 of NC_058134.1, forward strand.
TATCCATTTTCCTATCTAGAAGTATATACATATATATAATTTTTTTTAAGATTTCCAACCAGAACTATAGTTGATAATCCAAACACCACAATTTCCACCCATAGGACAAAAGATGTAAAAATGATCTGATATGATGTAGTTTCTTGTCTTTAAGGAACATCTATGTTCTCTATCTCTCGCTCTGTCTCTGTCTCTTTCTCTTTCTGTCTGTCTGTCTGTCTGTCTGTCTCTTACACACACACACACACACACACACACACACACACACACACACACACCATGTCCTTAGAGGCACAGGTGAGAGACAGTAAAGATGACTAAGTCTTGAAAAGGGATTAGCAAGCCCACACACCAGAGGTGCTAGTCCTTTCTGAATAGCCCACACTCCACATAGCCATGAAAGTAGCTGAAGCAGGTGCTGTGGATTTCTTCAAGTTTGGTGAGACATCAAAGATACTAAAGCAATCTCTATCCTGAGCTATCAACAGTTATCCGGACTTTTGTCTTGCCACTGGACTTTGATGACTTTGGGAGAGAGAGAGAGAGAGAGGGAGAGAGAGAGAGAGAGAGAGAGAGAGAGAGAGAGAGAGAGAGAGAGAGAGAGAGAGAGAGAGAGAGAGAGAGAGACACTGACTGATGACTTTCTGCAATTCTGCCTCCCTTAAATCCAAATGATGTGCAAACTAAGAGAGCAACCTGTAATGTTATTGGTCCTCTTCAAAAATGAAGAATAAACAGCAATGATACTTTTTTTAAATGCTAAGATTGTTAGAATGTTAGTAGAGGCTGAGTAATAAACTTTGTGTTAAGATAGTAGGATTCAAGTCTTACCTTTGACACAAGTTGTATGACTCTCAGCAATTCATTTAATCTTTCTGACCTTCACTTCCCTCATCTGCAAAACCAGTATAATTACACTTGCAAAATATTCTTGGCAAATTTGTAAGAATCATGATTCATAAAGTATAAGAATTATGCATGTTATGTGTTAACTAGACTTTTATGGGCTAACTTGGAACTCTAATTTTTCCCCCTACAGGAAAAGGTATAGTCAGTTCTAAGGAAAATGTATTGCCAAAATTTTTAGGAAACAATTTATTCAAGGAGACTGCCTATTTATGATTCTCTGAAAGCTTCAGTGCATAAACACTTTACCCACAAGATGGCACTGCCCTCCACAAGTTCTTTCCTAGTGAACATGGTTTTTATTTGTTTTTATTTTGTTTTTCTCCACCCTTGGCATTAGGTGTCCTAGTCCAGATTTAAAGAAAATTAAGCAAGTCTAGAAGAAAACTCCTTTGCAATCATCTGAGTCTTGGATGAAATCCTATATGTAATGAGAAGATTTCAAAATCTCTTGAAATCCAAGAGCAATGGAGATGACATGTTCTTTCTTCATGATTTCCTATTGTTAATAAGCCTCATTGAGAAATAAGGCCAAGGAGTTTTAAACTAGAGAAATATTTGAAAAAATCATGATGAGACAACTGAAGAGAGGGACAAGAGACAAACAGACTGACAGACAGAGACAGAGAGAAACAGAGAGGCAGAGAGGCTGAGGTGACTCAGTAGCTCAGGATTAGAGCCCTGGGACTGAAGTCAGGAAGACCTGAATTCAAACCCAGCCTCAGAAACTTCCTAAACTGTGGGACCTTGGGCGAGTTGCTTAACTTCTGTATGCCTTGGAAGCTGTTAGGTGGCTCAGTGGATAGGGCACTGCACCTAGCGTTAGAAAGACTTGAGTTTTCCAAGCTGGGGGATGCTAGGCAAGTCACAACCTCTGATTGTCTAGCAAAGACACCCATTGAATCCATTGGAGAAGAAAATGGCAAATTATCTCAGTATCCTTGCTAAGAAAATCAATGTGGCGATGAACAGTCAGACATTACTGAACAATCGAACAACAAAAAAAGAGAGATAGAGACAGACCGATACATATATGTGAATATGTGTATGTATACAAATTTAAGTCGGTATATATTTATATAAACATGCATATTTGGAGTGAGTCAATTTTGGTTGTCTTCAGGTGGGAAAAAAATGCCTAATGATTTTAGTTCTTTCTGTGTCTCAGAGAAAATGACAAGAAATTATAAGAAAGGAAAACAGTGAGCAGTGTTGTAGAGTGGATTGTGCCCTAGACTGAAAGACTGAAACACTTGGGTTCACATTCTTCCCTCAGACACTTAATAGTTGTGGTCAATTGGGAAAATCAACAAATTCTCTGTCCCTTAACTTCCACAACTATGCAAAAATAAAAAAAAAGAAAAGAAAAGAAAAAAGAGGTTATATTTGATCGTCTCTAAGTTAGTTTCCAACTCCAAATCAATGATTCTATGAATTTAGACAAGAAACATTCGTTTAGTGCTCTAGACACATAAGAACATATTTGACTTCTAATACCAACCTTCTACCCCTTGGAAGAGAGTGCCATAATTTGCCATAATTTTGCATGTTTTTTTATGACCTTACATGGTTTTTGTCCTCTTGAATAAATAGCCACAGCATCAATAACTGCCGATTTTGACTAGGGAGGTCCTATTAAACTTGGGTAACAAATATGAGATCCTTTAGTTACTGTGTAAAGAATGGATAGATTCAACACCAGAACTCATTTGTTCTCTACATACTGACATGGAGAAGTAAATAACAGAGACAGCAGTACTTTTTGCACTTTGCAAACCTGTTAAATCTTACTATCCAACCTTTTAGAAAGATTTTCCACAAGGCAATTCTGCCTTCAACAAGAGACACATCTGATTTGTTACTGAGGTAACAAAAACATTATTAAAAGGAAGTTTCATTTGTGAGACAATTCCATAACAAAGGACCTAAGGTTAACTTAAAGTAAGGCTCCTGTGTATTTTTATGTTATTTGTAGAGCTATATTCAGCCAAGTTTTAATCTTATTTGTGAGTTTTAAGTGGTTTCTAGAAGAATGAAAATGATACACAAATTAAGAGCTATCCTTTCTACTGTGACTAGATGCTAGAAAAATATATTTGAGAAAAATGTGGAAAACTGGTAAGCAAACATACATACCAATCACATTTTAAAATCTTCCTATTGAAACTATTCTATAATATTCTTTCAGACCACTGGATGTCAGGCTTCACTATAAAATACCTGAAATAGTCAAATGTTTCATTTGTGTAAGAAGTCATTTGCTCCTTCAGATCTCTGGAGAGAGGGGGAAGGGAGGAAAGGATTCTGTGCATTATCCTAGATTGCTTTTTAAGTCTACAGATTTTGTATGTGTAGATAATTGATCGGTGAACTTGTATCAAGATAGGGAAGGATACACACCTTTGAAGGACTTGCCTTTTCTCATCCATATGCACTTTCCTGCTTGTTTTGAAGGTAACCACGCTATACTTGCTGCTACTTAAATTGAGTCATGGTGGGGAAGAGTAACTGCCCCTTTCACATTTTACACAGGTGATGGTTATTTTTGGCTTTCACCCCATAAAGCTGTGATTAGAGGTTGGCATCTAGTCAGCTACCTAGCACAGAGCATGAAGCAAAGTATAATGAAACATATTTTTAAGGATAACTTTATTCTAATGACATAATTTTAATGCCAAAAAATTTCTAGTTTGCATATCATGTAGGTAATTTTATTTCTTTATTTTTGTCATAAGTCAAATGGAATATATTACAATATAGATTCATAGACTTGATCAAAGAAATAAGAAAAATTGATATTTGTATGATGTTTTAAAGTTTACAAAATATTCTATCTACATTTTCTATACTTGGCAAAATATAACTGTTATGAGTATGGTCTTCCCTGTTTTACAGATGAGAAAATTGAAGCTGAGAAAGTCTAATTAACTTACCTGGAGCCAAATAGCTAGTGATAAAGGCATAATTGCAAACCAGGTCTTAATGTGGCAAATCATACTGCCTACTCTCAGACAAAGGTATACAATTTTGGAACTTTATTAAGGATGTACAAATATCTTTCAAGGCCCTTTTGCTAGGCACAAAGTAGGATCCAAATAATGATTCCTGATTAATGACTGACTACAACCTCAAGTTCCAGGACCTATCTTGTAGCTCAATCTCCTTGATTTCCGAACAAACTGGGTTCATAGCTTGCCTCAGTATTGTATGTAAAATGAGTTTGTCCTTAACTGCTGTTAGTTGGGATGGCAGAGCCATTTTACATCCTTTTAAGCTACAATTTTGCTCATTGCCCTCAGTTTATCTTATAGGTCTCATTTCTGCTTACTACAAAACAATTGTCAAGATATTATTCTATCATTCGCTGGTTGGCCTCTAAAGGTCTTCTTCATATCAATATCAACACAGGTCTAGAGCTATCTGTGACTTCCGAAGCCAACATTTTACATGTGCGGAAACTATATCCCAGCGAGATTAGCTAATTTACTTAAGGTTGTTCCATTGAATGGAAAATCATGACTAATCAACAAGACATTGGTGTTGCTTTTGAAATCTTTCAATATGTGTAGGCTTATGCTAGTGTTAGCTATTATGTGACAATGGATTTCTTTAGGTTCACACATAAGACATAAAACTGGAAATAATATAAATAAGAAAAGGATGTGATATGTATGACAGACTACTGCAAGCTATGTAAAAATACATTGCCCTCCATTTCCAGATCTGCAATTTGACAGACAACTTCAGGCACCATTCATTGGTAGTAAACTTTATCGGTCTGTCTGTATCAGGACATTCTGGCTTTATTGATTAAGTGTCAATCAACACATATTTGGACAATGTTCTACTGAGTAACAGAAGGTAGTTTTTCAATATATGCAGGGTTTTCTTAGTTATATGGCTTTGTTTTTCTTTAGATTCATCCATTAGACATAAAACTGGAAGGGGAAAAAGCTACCTCCCTTAGAGGAATCCTTCAACATGGCATATATCAGATTCTTATTATCTGCCTTTAGTATCTGTGAAATGGTTACTCAGGGGACCTGAAGTATATATAGTCTTAACACTAATCTTGGGATACATTTTACATTCTCTCCGAGTAACAGAATATCAGAGTTGGAAGAAAAACATTAGATACCATTCAGTCAATTCAGTAGACAGTTATTGAATATCTAATAGGTGTAATTTCTTTTTCTGGGATCTGGGATACAAAGAAGATAAAATTCATTGTATGTAAGAATTTTATATTCACTGGAAAGATGTGACATGTACATAAATAAGTAAATACAAATTAATTTTAGGATGGCCATTATCCTCCAACTAACATTTGAGCAGGCCCATTAATTTAGGTGTTCATTTAAAATTGGGGTGATTAGGAAGTTTTCTGTAGGAGATAACACTTGACCTGAGCGGTAAGGAACAGAAGGCAAAGATTCCAAGATATAAGTTTAGGAGAGAGAATATTCTAGGCATGAAGATCAGGCGAGGCAATAGCAAAGAGGTAGGGGATAGAACTCCACGATGAAAAAGCACACAGGCCAAGTTGGTTGTAGCTTGGATTATATAAGGGAGATGAATAATCAGCCTAGAAAGGTCCCAGAGTATAAAAATCTTTAAATACAAATAGGAGAGTTTGTAATTTAACTTTAAGATAATGGGAGAGCAACTGAAACTTCATGAGCAGTTAATGAGAAACAGGGTCATATGTCCTAAGAAATACAAATTTGGCAGCAGTTGAGGAGAAGAATTGGAGAGGGAAGAGACTGTAAGCAAGGAAACCAATGAGGAATAAAAGGCATGTGTGTTGCTCCTATCTTTTATGTGTATGATCACATGAGTTTGTTAAATTTTACTCATAGAGACATATGAATAGTATTGCTGCCTTCCCCTATATAAAGAAGACATAAAGAAGATTCTTGACTCCAAAGTATCATGAGATTGAGTCCTCAATGTTAGCCATTCCTCAGAAAGTAGATACCAGACTAGAATTATAACTGTTTTCATAGATTTTATTAGCCTATGAGAAATAATCTCATTTAAGGGATCAAGTAGATTTTGTGGTCACTATCTCTCAATGGGGAAAGAGTATCCCTAAGTTTCTAAATGAAAGTTTAACTTTCTTGACCAACTTTTATAAGTAAATACATGCTACTTATAAAATCAACAATTACCAACAGTTAATAATTCAATTTATCCAAGTATAAAGCAAAAATAAAACAGACAACTTATACAAATTACAATATATTAGAGAACACACAGAATGAATGAGCTATCTCACTGGGAGAGATATATGTCATCTCAACCAAGATAGTATCTTGTCTCATATAAACAGATATTTTTGATAGTCTCTAAGGATTACAGATGAAAATTAGGAATATGTTGAGGCATCAGCATCTCTACTTGTCTACAGCTTCCCAGAGTCCTTTCTTTCTCTCTATGGGCCTGTCTCTGAGGACATACTGAAATTACATATGTCCTCTCTTGAAGTTCATTTTCTTCTTTCCCAAACTCTGAAAAATTCCATCCATCATCCAGTAAAGCAGAATTGAGTGATCTTTCTCTTTACCAGTGAGGAGAGATGTATATAAATAACTCTTACATACAGGAGACTGTAACTATACTTTAGGAGGAAGATGGTAAGGGCTTGGACAATAGTAACTATGGTATAATTAGAGTGGCATATAGATTGGAAAGCTGTTGCTAAAACTGGCAAGGCTTGGCAACTAATTGGAAAGAGAGAATGATTAAGAATGCAGAGTCCTGAATGATTCTATGGCTTCTATTCCAACCCATACTAGTCAATCAATAAGCATGTGTCAAATACTGTCCTAAATGTTTGGGAAAAAAAGAAAGATAAAAGTAGTCCCTGCTCACAAAATTAAAACAAGAATGTATATGTATATATTATATATCATATATTATATTACATATATATATAAATTACAGATGATTAATGGAGGCATGGTACAATATTAAGGGATATCAGTAAAGGTTTCTTGCAGAAACTGAATTTTAATTAAAACTTAAAGGAATTCAAGTAAGTTTGAAGGCCCATATTGGTAAAGAGAGAATTCTAAATATGAGAGACAGTCAGTGAAAATGTATGAAGTTTGAAGATGAAATGTTTTGATTGAGGAATGGCAATAAGTTCAATGCCACTAGATCTTAGATAATATTTTGTAGAACAAGATGTGTGGAGAATATAGCAGCAAGAGTTAGAAAGAGAAATTCCATTTAAAAATCACCCTAGACAATATGAAATGTTTAGGAATCTATATGCCAAGGCAAACACAGGAATTATAAGAACACAACTACAAAACACTTTCCAGACAATTAAAACTAGATCTAAATAACGAAAAAACATTAATTTCTCATGGGTAACATGAGCTAATATAATAAAGACAACAATCCTACCAAAAATAATTTACTTATTCAGTGCCATACCGATCAAACTACCAAGAAACTTTTTTACTGAATTAGAAAAAAACTATAACAAAGTTCATTTGGAAGAACAAAAGATCAAGAATATGAAGGGAAATAATGAAAAAAACGTGAAGGAAAGTGGCCTAGCAGTACCAGATATTAAACTATGCTATAAAGCCACAGTCATCAAATCGATATGGTACTGGCTAAGAGACAGAAGGGAGGATCAGTGGAATAGACTTGGGGTGAGTGACTTCAACAAGACAGTGTATGATAAACCCAAAGAGCCCAACTTTGGGGACAAAAATCCACTATTTGACAGAAACTGTTGGGAAAATTGGAAAACAATGATCTCTTTGATCAACATCTCACACCCTACACCAAGATAAATTCAGAATGGATGAATGACTTGAATATAAAGAAGAAAACTATAAGAAAATTAGGTGAACATAGAATAGTATACCTGTCAGATCTCTGGGAAAGGAAAGATTTTAAAACCAAGCAAGAGTAAAATTATAAAATGTAAAATAAATAATTTTGATTATATTAAATTAAAAAGTTTTTGTACAAACAAAAACAATGCAACCAAAATCAGAAGGGAAACAACAAACTGGGAAAAAATATTTATAACAAAAAACTCTGAAAGAGGTATAATTACTTAAATATACAAGGAGCTAAATCAATTGTATAAAAAATTGAGCCATTCCACAATTGATAAATAGGCAAGGGACATGAATAGGCAATTTTCAGATAAAGAAATCAAAAGTATCAATAAGCACATGAGAAAGTGTTCTAAATCTCTAATAATTAGAGAAATGCAAATCAAAACAACTCTGAGGTATCACCTCACACCTAGCAGATTGGCTAAAATGATAGCAGGGGAGAGTAATGAATGTTGGAGGGGATGTGGCAAAATTGGGACATTAATGCATTGCTGGTGGAGTTGTGAAATGATCCAACCATTCTTGATGGCAATTAGGAACTATGCCCAAAGAGCGATAGAAGACTGCCTGCCCTTGAATCCAGCCATAGCAATGCTGGGTTTGTACCTCAAAGAGATCATAGATAAACAGACTTGTACAAAGATATTTATAGCCATGCTTTTTGTGGTAGCCAAAAACTGGAAAACGAGGGAATGCCTTTCAGTTGGGGAATGGCTGAACAAATTGTGGTATATGCTGATGATGGAATACTATTGTGCTCAAAGGAATAATAAACTAGAGGAATTCCATGTGAACTGGAAAGTCCTCCAGGAATTGATGCGGAGTGAAAGGAGCAGAGCCAGAAGAACATTATACACAGAGACTGATCCACTATGGTAAAATCAAATGTAATGGACTTTTTACTGGCAGCAATGCAATGACCCAGGACATTTCTGAGGGATTTATGGAAAGGAACGTTACCCACCTTTAGAGGAAGAACTGCAGGAGTGGAACACAGAAGTAAAACAACTGCTTGAACACATGGGTTGATGTAGATATGGTTGGGGATATAGACACTAAATGACCATACCAATGCAGCTATCAATAATATGTAAATAAGTCTTGACTAATCACACATGTTAAAACCAGTGAAAATGCATGTTGGGTAAGGGGGTGGGCTAAAGGTGGGGTGAAGGGGAAAGTAAAAATACGAATGATGTAAAAATTAAAAAACAAAAAAAAAGAAAAAATTATAACAAAGTTCATTTGGAGGAATAAAAGATCAAGAAGAAAAAATGTGAAGGAAGGTGGCCTAGCAATACAAGATCTTAAATTGTACTATAAAGCAGTGATCATCAAAACAATATGGTACTGGCTAAGTGTAAGGGTGGGATTTGACACCCCCTCCAAGTCTCCCAGTGTATATTTGGCGAGAGGGGAGAGCTGGAAAAGAGTCTCACGTCATAGACTCTTTCTCTCTCCCTTCTATTTTAACATTGGTTTACTGTCTCTTTTTATTATTACACAAGAGACAGAAGGAAGAATCAATGGAATAGACTTTGGATAAATGGCCTCAGCAAGATAGTGTACAATAAAGCCAAAGATCTCATCTTTTGGGACAAGAACCCACTATTTGACAAAAACTGCTGGGAAAATTGGATAACAGTATGGGAGAGATTAGGTTTAGATCAACATCTCACACTCTATAACAAAAAATTCAGAATGAGTAAATAAGTTAAATATAAAGAAGGAAATTATAAGTAAATAGATGAATACAGAATAGTACAGCTGTCAGATCTATGGGAAAGGAAAGAATTTAAGCCAAAGCAAGAGACAGAGATAATGCAAAATGTAAAATGAATAATTTTGATTGCGTTTAATTAAAAGGCTTTGTACAAACAAAATTAATGTAACCAAAATTAGAAGGGAAACAACGAATTGGGAGAAAACATCTTCATAAAAAAAACCTCTGACAAAGTTCTAATTTCTCAAATTTGTAAGGAGCTAAGTCAATTGTACAAAAAAATCAAGCCATTCCCCAATTGATAAATGGACAAGGGACATGAATGGGCAGTTTTCAGATAAAGAAATAAAAACTATCAGTCAGCACATGAAAAAGTATTCTAAATTTCTCATAATTAGAGAAATGAAAATCAAAACAACTCTGAGGTACCACCTCACATCTTGCATATTGGTCAATATAACAGCAAAGGAAAGTAATAAATGTTAGAGGGGATGTGGCAAAATTGGAACACTAACGCATTGCTGGCAGAGTTGTGAATTGATCCAACCATTCTGGAAGGTAATTTGGAACTATGCCCAAAGGACTTTAAAAAACTGTCTGCCCTTTGATCTAGCCATACCACTGCTGGGTTTGTACCCCAAAGAGATAATAAGGGAAAATACGTGTATAAAAATATTCAAAGCCTCACTCTTTGTAGTGGCAAAAAACTGGAAAATGATGGGTTGTCCATCAATAGGGGAATGGCTGAATAAATTGTGATATCTGATGGTAATGGTATACTACTGTGCTGAAAGGAATAATGAGAGCAATTCCATGTGAACTGGAAAGATCTCCAGGAATTGATATAGAGTGAAAGGAACAGAACCAGGAGAACATTGAACATAGAGACTGATATACTGCGGCACAATCAAACATAATGGACTTCTCTACTAGCAGCAATCGAATGATCCAGGACAGTTCTGAGGTATTTATGAGAAAAATGCTATCCACGTTCAGAGAAAGAACTGTGGGAGTGAAACACAGAAGAAAAAAACATATTCTCCATTACATGGTTTGATGGAGATATGATTAGGGATGTTGACTTTAAATGATCACTCTACTGCAAATATTATAATATGGAAATAGATTCTGAACAAAGATGCATGTAAAATCCAGTGGAATTTCTCATTGCCTCTGGAAAGAGGGACAGAGGAGGAGAGAGAAAGAACATGAATCATGAGACTATGGAAAAATATTCTAAATCAATTAATTATTTAATTAATTATGAAAAAAAAAAGATGTGTGGAGAATGGAAGAGTAGAAAAAGCAGCAGGTATTGAGGACTTTGAAGATCAAATAGAGGATTTTGTCTTTGAACAATAAGTCAAATCTCTTCTACAATAAACATAACAAGGGGTTATCAAGCTCTTGATGAAGGCATGAAGTGAAGGTGAACCTCTATCCAAGTATCTCATTTCGCTTTGGGACCTCTAATTGATTATGAAGTTTTTCCTATCTCAAATTCATTTACCTCTTTGAAGCTTCCACCACCTATCTTAATTCTGCCCCCTAGAACTAAGCAAAACAAATTTAATCTATCTTTTATATGACTATCCTTCAAATACTCAAAATAGCTAACATGTACCCTCAAGTTACTTTTTTGTATCACCTACTTCTTCCACCATTTATCATGCCATTTGCCTTCTACTAGAGACTGTTTTGCTCATCAGTGTCCTTAATAAAATGTGGAACACACAACACAGGACCCAAGCTATGATATGATTAGAATAGAGTCTAGATATTGAATCTTTTTTTTATAACCCTTACCTTCTGCCTAGGAGTCAATAGGCAGAAGAGTGGTAAGGGTAGGCAATGGGGGTCAAGTGACTTGCCCAGGGTCACACAGCTGGGAAGTGTCTGAGGCTAGATTTGAACCTAGGACCTCCCATCTCTAGGCCTGGCTTTCAATCCACTGAGCTACCCAGCTGCCCCTTTTTTTTAGTTTTTTTTTTTTTTTGATATTGAATCTTATTGAGATTATAGTTCACTAGAATCATTAGGTCTTTTATTTTTTATTATTCGGACTGCCTATATCTAATTATAGTTTCTCCTCCTTTTACTTCATAAAGTTGATTTTTTCCAACCTTGGTATAGATATAAATTTTCATTTAATTTTATACATTCTAGTGTTCTAGCCTGTCAAAATTCTTTCTTTCTTTTTTTGTTTCCATTTTCAAGTCACCCACATTTCCTAAGACATTCTTCTGCTTCCCAGGGCACCATTCCTAACAACAAAGAATTTTAAAACAAACAAAAACTCTTATCAAATCTAACCAACATATCAAACAAATTTTACATTATATGTAATTTTCCCTATCTGTAGTCTTTTGTCTCTATAAAGAAAGGAGAGGAGCACATTTTCACATGTCTTTTTTTGGGTGAATGGGGAGTCAACTGTTATTATTATCATTCCATTTTGATTGCTTTTGCTGTTGTGCTTTCCATTAGCAATGTTATATTCCTATACATTGTTTTCCAAGTTCTACTAACTTCTTTTCTACATCAGTTCCATCAGTATTGAATAAACTATTATTGCATTCAAGATATAAAATACTTTGGACATCATTGACTGTTAACTATGGACCTAACATAATAGAGAAACTCTAGAACATAGTAACATTTTCTAGGGCAATAAAGTTAAGCAACTGCCACAACCCATGGCTAGCAAACCACATCTTTCTTATTTCCCCACCAGTGTAACATAGCTGCTTCATCTTTGTAACATTAAAACAAGAAAGGCAGAACAAATGGAAAAGTAGGAGAGCAACCGTGTAAATGTAGGGATTATCAATGAGTAGATTTGGTCATTTGAAATGGGTGTTCCATGAACGTTTCTCCCCTAATAGAAACATATAGGTTTTCTAAAGCTAGTACATTGTGCTTTTGAATGGTAAAAGCAAATGCATATTGTTTATGCAAAGTTGTCAGAGTAACAGAAGGAAAAAGAGTGAAAGAAATGAGGCAAGTGGGAATCTATGGTGAGAGAGCAATAAAGATGGTGGGATGTGAGGTTCTTGTTGAATTTTCCCCAATGTGTCTAGGAAGTATATTAGGTACCCTGATGGAACTCTTCTCATCCAGGAAAGAGAATCAGCAAGTCATGTATTATATCTGTTTCCTTGGAAAACCTTATGTGATGTTGCTATGTTTTCAAAACTACCTTGAGATCTGGGCATAGTTGTACTGTGCCACCACAAAATTGCTTTCAAATAAATCCATGCTGCAGTGTCAGAGACAACTAAGCTTCTGGGACTAGTTCTTCTCCCTTAGGGCATATCTGGTCAGAGGTCAGGGGCCACTGAAATATCTGAAAATCTCACTGCTCCCCTAATCTTTTGCTATCCTGGGATAGGTGGTACAAGCTGCAGTAAGTATATCAAGCATGTGGGGGAACTCACTAGATAAATGGAATGTATCAGGTGGTCAGGAGTGCCACTGAGAAAGGAGTTTATAAGCACAAGCACAAGATGTAATGATAGAGGAGGGTGCGGATAGATGTGACCATCTCTGCTTGTCAATTAATAGGTTACAGGCTGATCAGTCTATATACACAAAAACAAAATAGAAAGCAAGGAAGTCCACAGCAACTCACTGATCTTAATAAGTATTAATTAGACCAATACACTGCAATTTTATCTTTACAATAGAGCAGAACAGTATAATTCCCCTAGTACAAAAAAATGAAACATACTCTATGGAGGATGTGGGTTAATTGTTAAAATGTGGGGCCATGAATCATACAAACCTTTGCTTTCTGGCTGTTTCCCCATCATGTATACATGAGCTCTATGGTAAGCCTAGGATTAAGTGATTGGTTTGGATTTCCAGTCCCAAATATAGTTCACCAGATGTCACTTCCTCACTTGTTGGGCTAATGATCCACAGGGCAGAAGGAAATGTAAAAAAATGTGTATGGCTCTCATACAAGGTAAACATTCATAAGGAAAATATCAGTTCAGGAATCTCTCTCTCTCTCTCTCTCTCTCTCTCTCTCTCTCTCTCTCTCTCTCTCTCTCTCTCTCTCATTA
>NC_058134.1:176321633-176405342 GCF_016433145.1 Gracilinanus agilis
TACTCTATGGAGGATGTGGGTTAATTGTTAAAATGTGGGGCCATGAATCATACAAACCTTTGCTTTCTGGCTGTTTCCCCATCATGTATACATGAGCTCTATGGTAAGCCTAGGATTAAGTGATTGGTTTGGATTTCCAGTCCCAAATATAGTTCACCAGATGTCACTTCCTCACTTGTTGGGCTAATGATCCACAGGGCAGAAGGAAATGTAAAAAAATGTGTATGGCTCTCATACAAGGTAAACATTCATAAGGAAAATATCAGTTCAGGACTCTCTCTCTCTCTCTCTCTCTCTCTCTCTCTCTCTCTCTCTCACTCTCTATTAGAAATTCTTCTAATGCAATGTTTACCCATCTGCTTAGGGAATAGGTCACCAGCAGTCTATTGTCTTATACCTTGCTGTGTCTGTTTACCAGCAGTAGATTCTACCTAAGGTATTTTCATTTGTCTAATGGTACAAAGAAATGCTGTTCAATTAATTTACTTGGATAATAGAACCAAGCTATGAAATAAACAAATGTCTAATGCAGTTCAAAACTCAAGCCCAAACCTTTATTTTATGAATTATTCATTTTTTATGAAAACAGACAAGTAAATTATTTCTGGCTAGAAAGAACTGATTCTGGCATTTCAGCTAAAGAATTAAACAAAAATCCAAATTACAACTAAACAGATTCATTTCCACTTTCAGATGTGTAATAACCATTTGTGAGTTATAGGTATAACTGGTAAAAAAGAAAGCCAAGCTGGCTTCAGCCTGAAATTATAAGATCACAGCTTTGATTCTAGAAATACAATTAACCACTCACTTACCCATAAATATCTACTATATGATTCTTTGATCAGACCAGCATCCTTTACTAGTAAAACTCCCATCCTTTCCTTTCCTGCTCCCCAAACTATGCCTGAATAACCAGTGCAAGATCTAGTCATTTAACAACAAAATAATACAATAAAAATCTACAACAAAATAATAAACTTTTTTTTTCTTTTTGTTCAAAAAAAAGCAAATGATGGCTGTAAGGATCAAGTCAGAATCAAATTCATGGTACAGTAAAATAGTAGCCTCATTGAGGATCAAAGTCATGCTTTTTTATCCAGCATTTCTTTGTGACAAACACATTATGTCAGCTCCACTAGCTCATTTGTCTGCTGCAGTTCCACTTTATCAGGCTGGAGTAAAAAGAATTGATGTGTCTGGATAGATAAAGTAAATGGAAACTCAGGACTCATTCCAATATGCTGTACTTTGATATATTTTGCAAACCTGAGAGCAGCTGGTGTAACACTAGTTACTGTTTGTATTTAAATATTGCACATTAGAAGACCTTTGAAAGGGGTGTTTTTAATGCTCATTTTTCCATGCAATTACCTATTGGTTTTCAGATTGTTTTCCCCACCTTTCCTTTGCAGTTTTCATTTGTTAATGATACCAGAGACAGTCCCACTATAGTCAAGTCTTGTGTCTGTTGCAAAGTCAATGAAACTTAAGATATTTTTTCCCAAAGACATGCATGTTAGTAGAAATAGAGGCTTCAAAATGTAACAGGCTATTTTTGATTAATTTATGCATTAATCCCTTCTATTGTGAGGATAGAATAGTTGTGAAGAAAACAAATTTTATTTTATAAAGATTCATGAACTTTTAAATCTCTGTCCTCTATCTAAGGGAGAAATTTAAAGAGACCAATCAGTTTTGGCATGATCAATTTTATCTATATCTAGATCTAGCTATATATGTGTGTGTGGTTGCTAATATATGTAAACATATAAATGTGCATATATACATACATGTGTACATAGATACATATATGTCCATACACATGTATCTTCAAATCAGTTTATATGAGTGTGTGTATGTTTACATAAATTTGCTGAAGGAACCATTTTTCCCCTTTTACTTAAAGCTCCATGAAAACAGAATCAAAGATGATAAAGACATAATAAAGCTAAAGGCAGTGACCTAAAATATAATACTTGTATCCTTTGTGCTTTTGATAACTTAATTTCATAGTAGCTGTTTAGGCATAATAACTGACAGGAAGGTGTGAATCAAAGGCACAATAAGGTGCAGGAGCAAAATTCCTTTTGAGAAAAGAATGGTTGGAATGAATCAATCAATGTTTTCCCATTATGTCCTTGCTCCGTATCAAGTCTATTCCTGCCATACACACAGAACATTTAACTGGAGAATTAAGGAAACCGAAACAAACAAAAACATAGATAAAACGATCCATATTGCTTCATAATTAGAATTTTTTTGGAAAATTAATTTTAATGGAATTTTAGGAAGAATTACATCCAGATACATCCCCAAGTTTACTTCTTCCTGGCTGAACTTGAGTTGCAGAGTAACAGATACTCCTTACATGTGAGAAACAGAAAAAGTCATTAAGACTGTATCTCCACAACACTAAGACAATGCTCAACTTCTATTTGTATAAATTGCTGAATTTCTTGGAGAAGGGTGGAGAGGAAATATAAGGAAGGGAAATGAGGAAGTAGGAAGAACCTAGTAACAGTGCATTTAGAAGAAGCAAATCAGCTCCTGTTGCTCTGTGATTAGGAGTTTTCTAAAGCTGCTGTCTTGAAAGGCAGGAAGACACCTTGATAGGCAATGATCTGTGAAGAGGAACTTGATACTGATGGAAACATCCTAATGGAAAATGTGGTATTGGAAGGAGTGAATGTAATGGAGTGGCAACTTGGCTACACCATAAGTCACTCAATATCTCCTAATCACATTTGGATTTCAAATGTTCAAAAAGCTTCTAAAACAAGGGAGGGGAGGTGTGGAGTTTACATGGGATTGACTCCATGGATCCTTAGTCCCAAACACTCCCAAATTAGCATGGGTCAATGAATTATAGGCTCATTTATGTATCATTTTATGTTACATATTTATATCCTATTATATAGCATATATAATTTCAAAATGATTATGATGCCACAAAACTAGAGATGGGGAAGATACAGGTGAAATCAGAACAACAGTTTTTCTTCCAAATCTGCATGTAGTTCATCCTCCTGATTCAGCAAATAGAGAACAAGAATGGAGATTGAAAGGAAATAGTTAAAATTGCATTTATATGCTTTTAAATTGAATTGAATGATTCTCATGTTTATAGCAGTCAAACAAAAAATTTAATGTAGCCAATCAATGTGTGGCTTGAATAAATATATATATATATATATATATATGTATATGTATATATATATATTCTGTATCTTTTTATGAATGTAATATATAGCAAAATAAAATTGAACAATAAAAGCTAGGATATGTACAACTTACTTCTTATTGATACTAGTAGTTATTTTAATTAAAATATTTGAGAAGGGCTAATGAACATGAGAAGGGCCAGAATGGTCAAAAGAAATGTATAAGACTGTTTCATAGATATAAATATATATTAATACACATACACATTTCACACATATATATTTAGAGAGAAAAAGAGAGAAAGAAAGAGGGAGAGAGACAGAGAAAGAGAGAGAGAGGTAATCATATTGTTAGTCATTTAGAAAGCCAACATTTTTCTTAAATAAAGATGAAAGTAGTACAAACTGAATGCTAGTTCAATACTGTTTGGGTCCAAAACAATCTCCATTTCATAGTCCTTACCTATCTAAATTTAAAGACATTTTCATAAGGTCATAGATTTAAACCTTAAGAAATCTCAAGTGCCATCTAGCACAACCCTTCTATTTTATAGTTGAGGCAACAGGGCCACAGAGTTTAAGTGATTTCCCCAAAGCCGTGCAGAGTGTCTATATCAGAAACAGGATTTAAACCTAGGTGTTTTGTCTGTGGTGCAAATTTCCTCCATGCTGCCTCCATGAAAGGGTTTAATTATTCAACATGAAGCTTTTTCTGAATGTTATAAAGAAAAACTTAATCTGGAAGCTTCTTACCAGATTATAAGCATTAGCAAAGAGAAAGAAGAGAGAAAAAGGGTTTCATTTTAATTATAGGTAAAAATCCAGTCCTCAATGCAGCCAGCAGAGGCTGAAGCATGTTCTAGATGGCCCAGTGAGATAATGGAGTAGAGAGGGAGAGAGAGAGAGAGGTGCCAGCCCAATGAGTGAATTGGTTCAAGAGACCAGTCTAGAGAGAGAGAGAAAGCTCTCAGTTTCGCTGTGCTGGTTTTTCAAAACTATTGCTCCTTCCCCATCCTTCTATTGGCCAACAGGTCTGTGGTGTCTTTGCTCTGGGAGGCCTGTTGTGCTGGTGGGATGCCAGGGGAAACATGACTGTTTCCTACTACATTGAGTTGCTGGGATGCTCAGGATCGAGATCACCTAAATATTTTACTTCACACATGATTCTCCCATGACCCTCTCATGCCATATTTACTTCACTCATACTCAGTTTATGTTAATGTATGTGCACACTGCCACCTCTAATTGAATATAAACTCCTTGAGTGTAGAGATCGTTTAATTTTTGTCTTTTTATTCCCATCTTTAAGCATGAAACTTATTCATTTAATACATTCTAATTGACTATTAAGTTCTGCCTCAAACACAGCTTAGCATTCTCTCAGCCAGCCAGGAGTTGCCTTTCTCTCTGCTTAGTCACTAAGAATGACAGGGCAGTGTCTCTTCAAAACCATCCCAAGTTTGGAAGGAAGCAGGGTTATGCTTATCTCTGGAAGCCTTCAGGGGAAAATCAGAAGATTACTTTTTTAAGAGATATTGTATAAAGGAATTCATGTTTTGATCAGTGATTGGACTACAGTGACTTCTAAATTCTGTTCTAATTCTAAAATGTTATAATGGTAGTCAAAAATAACCATAACATCATCTTGTTCTCAACTGAAATTTGTCAGAAAAAATGATGCCTGAATAAGTGGAGCATTAGATCATAGACAAAGGTGACTGAGAGTCAAATTACAAGGCAAAGGGCAGACAGAGAGAGATGACATAAGCGACTGGATTTTAAAAGTTGGATCAAAATGACAGAGCAATGTTTAGAGTGACATGGTCCCCAAAGGTTGTAGCAAGACAGAATGTATATGACTTCAATTAAATTACCAAAATTGCATTCCAAACAAGAGAAATCAGCCAGTATACCTAATAAATGCCTCATTGCATAAAACGATTTATGTACCAGCACACCTTCTACATCTCCTAAACATTTTTCTCTGCTGCCGACCCCTACTTGATTGAGCCAAAATTATTCAAAGTAGAAAATGTTGTCCCTACAGTTTGCTAATGCAGATATCTCTCCTGTCAACTCATGATAATTCATGATAGTTCCATGGAAAGCCACAGTATTTAAGAAGGTATTAACATGATTGTTGAAGATAGCATTTAGGTAATAAAGACTGTGAGAGAGCTACTAGACTGCATGGGAAAGATGAAGGAGGCCTATGAATCATGATAACAAGAATCTGCAGAGACAACGTGAGTGCACTCCAAAGGAAAAAATACTAATCATGGCATAGGGAGGGTCCAATCCTCTATTATTTTGGGATAAGTGAGAGAAAGAGCAATTCACATTGGAGAAAGTAGCCAAGAGTATAGTATCTTCCACAGAAAACAAGATTTCTGTGAATATAAAAAAATGGAAAAAGTGTAAATCTAAGCTATTAGAAATGAAGTTTGTACATGACTAAGAAAGGGTTCCGGAGGAGCAATGGAAACAAAGCATACAAAGATCTGAGTAGATTGTGGCTATGGAATGAGACACATGAGGTAGATAAGGACAAAATTATGAAGAAATGTTTCAGAGAAAGGTAACTCTTACAAATTAGATTTGGTCACTAAATCACCACTTTTAGAGGAGCAGGAGCCCATTGGTTTTCCTTTGGATATGATCTAAGAAATTGTCAAGAGATTTAAGGGAACAAATACCTACAGGTATATCACAAAATCTAGGAGACTTCCTGTATTTGGGGTGAATCTTCTAGCACAGTGATGGGCAAACTTTTTAAAGAGGGGGCCAAAAGGAAAGGAAATGCTTATCTGTCAGTCTGTTTCTAAGGCAATTCTTTTGAAGTTTCATTGTATTGTATCCTACTCATTGTATTCGTCAGATTAGGAATAATGTCTTGAGGCTGGATAGAACATTTCAGGGCCCGCAGGCCATAGTTTGCCTGTCACTGTTCTAGCAGATTAATGAAAAAATATGAGTGAAAAGCTAATAGAAAGAAAAATATAGATTTGTACCACTGGAGGCTGTAACTACATAAATGAGATCATAAACATAATGAAGTTTAGAAGACCAAATTGATTGGGATCTCTACGGTTCAAGATCTGGCAATAATAGAGTAAAATATGGTCGTATTATTCCCTATATAACTTAAGGAATTTGGGAGGGGGTAGTAGCAGAGGGTTCACGAAGGAAATCTGAATCTTTAGGGGGTAGACACATTTTTTGATACCTATTTAATAGTTCATCCCATGATAGTGTGGAATCCAGAAGTTGCCAACAGTTGAAACACACACGTGGCTGTATTATCAAGCTTTGTGTCTAAGGCTCTGATCTTTTTGCCATTGACTCTGGCATCTGACTTCAAACTCTGGGTAGCATTGTGGTTCCACTCTTTCCAGTCTTTTCTCTTTCTCCAAAGTAGCACTCCTTTTTGATTAAAGACATATTGTTTGAGGAGACGTGTCACTATGGTCACATATTAGGCTTGTACTTAAGAATCTTGTGTATCTCTCTTGACAAGGTGTCTGAAAACTAATTAGTGCCAGACCTTTGCCTGAATCCACAAGCTTTCTAGCTCTTCAAAAAATGTCTTAAACCTGGCCAGGCATAACTGAAAACAAAGACAATGATGCAGTTTACATTTATATTCAATGCTTAATGTATACTGCCTGATTTCAGTTCTCACAACAATTTCATGCAATAAGTTGCATACATATCATTAGCAATTCATAAGGGAAGAATTAGACTCAAAGAATTTAAGTGATTTGTTGAAGGTCTCAGTTAATAAATGGTACAGCCTCTTATTAACTCAATGTTATTTCTCTCGAGAATTCAGATTTAATATTCTTTCCATTACACATACTTTCTCTCATTTAGGTAGATAGATCAATCAACAAGTATTTGCTGGGTGCTTAATATGTATCTGGCATTGTACTAAGGGAACAAAGGCAAAATAAAATCCTCATTATCAAATTTCTAAGTGACACCCATGTGAATGGGATAGCTAATATGATGGATGATTGGAATTGTATTCAAGAAGACTTTTGACGAGCACAAAAAATGTGAGCTTAAAAGGATAAAGTTTAATAGATATTAAGATACAGTCTTATATGTAGTGAAAAAAAAAAGAAATTAAAAATATATCTTTCAAGTACAAAATGGGGAAGACATATCATGGGGGGAAATGCTTATTTTAATGGCCAAAAGATCAGTATGAATAAAACACATGGCACTGTATCTAAAAAAGGGATTGTGAATATTAAGTTTATAATAGCATGGCATAGCATAATCCAACTGTTCTCTGCTCTAGTCAAGCTATTTTTAGTGTTGTATTCTTATCTAGATACCAGACCTAAAGAAAAAAATGAAAAGTTAAAGCTGGTCCAGAGGAGAGTGATCAGGATGATTATATGAAAGAAGAAGAAAGAAGTGAGGAGAAGAAGAAGGAGAAAGAGAAGGAGGAGGAGGAAGAGGAGGAGGAGAAAGAAGAAGAAGAAGAAGAAGAAGAAGAAGAAGAAGAAGAAGAAGAAGAAGAAGAAGAAGAAGAAGAAGAAGAAGAAGAAGAAGAAGAAATAGTAGTAGTAGCAACAGGAAAATAAATTGTCTAGCAAACAGGAAATTTAAAGAACTATTACATTGTCTTCATATATATCACTTTAAGGTTTGCAAAGTGCTATATGTATATGTGTGCATATACACATATGTATAAGCATGTGATTAATATGGATATATACACACATTCATACTTGATTCTTCCAATAAACCTGGGATCTGGGTACTATCATCTGCATTTTATGGATGAAGATAAAATTGAGGTACAGAACAATTAAGTAATGTCTGCAGGTTCATATAGCTATTAAATATCTAAGACCAAATTTGAACTGAGGTATTCTGACTACAAGTACATTAGCCACAATATCACCTAGATGCCTATTTGACTGAGAGATTAATCTTGATTTGGTTTTTTCTCTGATGCAAAACTAATATTAGCAAAATGTTCAAGAAAAAAAGAATTTTCCACAGCCAGAACTGCTCCAAAGTATATTGGACTTCATTGAAGTATTTGGATCACCTATCATTAAAGATCTTTAATAAAAAGGCAACTGGCCAACTAGGTAGCATCATAGTTAAAACATTAGGAAAATAAATCTGTAGAACTCAAATTCAAATTTAGTCTACAATATTCACCAGCTATGTGACCCTGGCTCACTTTTAACTTTTGTCTGACTCTTTCTCAACTGTAACATGAGAATAACAATAGCACCTATTTCAGGGTTAAGGAACAGTAATATGAATTTATATACTATCTATTATGTATTAGGCACTAGGCTGAATACAAATCTTTCATTTGATCCTCATAAAAATCTTCCATGATAAGTGTTTTCATCACTATTTACAGAGGAAGAAACTGAGGCTTGTGTGAAGTGATTTGTCCAGTGCTGTTACCACAGTGCCACCTAACTTCCTTCTAATCTGATGAGGATCAAATAAGATAATATTTGTAAATGGCTTAGCATAATGTCTGGCACATAGTAAATACTTAATAAATTCTTGTTTCTTTTCTTCCTTGCTGGAGATATTGAAAAGGAAATTCTTTCTCTATTATAAGTTGGATTAGATGTTATACTTTGATATAGAGGGAAGAACACTGATCTTGAAAATAAGATCTAAGATTGAGAGTATAGTTTTGATAGAGATAGAGGGAGACCATGTGTATCAATCTGTACCTGATGCCTCATCTGGAAAATGAGGGAAATGATACTTGCACCATCTAAAGCATAGTAATTTTAGGAAAATCATGCTGCAAATTATATTGCAAAGTTTGAAATATAGTTGAAAGTGAATTGTTGTCCCTTCACACTGTAGGCTTCTCAGTATTATTTTCATTTTATTTAAAGTATATTAAAAACATGGGACCTTAACCAAAATTAATGACAGGCAGAATTTCTAACACTAACATTGGTGGATTGGATGAATAATATTGGGGCAAGAGTCTGGTTTTTAGTCTTTCAATTCACAGTGCATGTATGTGTCTGTGTGTGTGTGTGCAAGCACATGTGCATATTTTTTACATATAAAAGATGGTGTCCCAGAACTGAGGAATTTTAAAGGTGCCAACAATGAACAAAATCTGACAACTATAAAAGGTAAATGTAATCAAAGTCTTCATCGATGGGTTGCTGTCATGTTTTGTCATTGTTGATTCATATAGATTTAAATGATTTAATAATTATGTCTAGCTTGTTGACTGATTAGTAATGAACCCAAGGGCAATTGGTCTTGATTGAAAGAAAAAGAACTTCCTTTCTATATATATTAGGAATTACTTTTGTACCATCTGGCTAAGTCCTTAAATTGATAGAGTTTTTTCCAAGCCCAAGAGGGATTCAAAACAGAGAAGGCTATACTTGATGCAATGTTTGCTTTTGGGGCAAATTCAGTTTAAGGCAGGTGAATGAAATATGGAAGAGAACAACTCACTTGGCTCTAGGAATCTTCCTGACCTGGATGTTCGACACAGGCGGTTGACCTGGGCTTTGGAAAACTCCAACAAATTCTGAATGCCCTGAATGATGTTCACAAAAGTATTTCTGATAACAAGCTGGATGGAGTAACCACTGTAGATCACACAAAGCAACTTTTCAGGGTGACCAATGGGATGCAACATGATGTGCTTTGGCATCATTTCCAATTGGCCCCTCTTTTACCTGAAGCCCAATTTATACCTAGTTTTAAACAAGAGATATATTTCTGGTTTTGCAAAGATAGTAGCCTGTTTAGTCAGGCATGAAGAAAAAATAGTGTGGCAGAAAGCCTTTCCAGAATTCTGGTCAAGAACATCTCTTGGAAGTTAGGCATACCTATAATTCTCAGATGCAAAGAGTTCAGTGTCAGTTGATCTACTTCTGAGTGCTAGCATTATAACAAAAATAATAGCAATGATGATAATAAGAGGAAGGATAGTAGTTGTAGCTAAAATTCATGAAGGAATTTAAGGGTATCAAAGTGCTTTATATGTGTTATATTTGATCGTCATAATGCTATTAGGTAAGTGCTTCTATTATCCCTTTTTACCAGAAGAAGAAGAAACTGAGGCATATATTTATTAAATGAAATTCCCATGAGACAGGATTTGAACTCTATCCATTATGATTTCTAACTGATAAAAAATTACAATAATGTAAAAAATCTTAAGAAAGTCAATTTTTTCCTTCATTGATATGTAGGTTTCCATAGTGATATATTTATCAATGTAGAGAAGAGAAATTTTACATGTTCTGCTTGGATCCAGAAGGTAGAACTGGAAGAACTGGTAGATTATAAACAGAGGCAATTTCTGCTTTATAGAAACAAAAAACATTCAAAACAGCTGAAGCTGTACAAAAACCGAGTCATCTGATGGTGGAGGATTGTGTTACATTGAGTGATTTGTGATTGAAGTTTTTTTTTCTAGGTTAGATGACCAGTTGTTAGGGAAGTTGCTGAGAATATCTTATTCTTGTATGGATTAGCTTAAATGACTTCTGACATTATTTCCAACCCTGAGATTCTGTGATTCTGTGAAGAAAATTTAGAAATTAGGATTAAAAAAACCCTTACCTTTCATCTTAGAATCAACATTAAGAATTAGTTCCAAGACACAAGAGAGGCAAGGTCTGGGTAATTGAGGTTAAGTGACTTGCTTAGGGTCACACATCTTCAAAGTGTCTGAGGTCAGATCCAAACCTATCAATCAAGCAACCAAATTGAATCCTATCACATTGGATCTTCCCATCCTCATTCATCAATATCTTTGCAGTAACTTCTTGAATGTGTCTAATGCTTTCCCATTTCTTCATGTTATTTTGTATAATTTGCTTTATCTGAAGTATTTCTGATTCCCATTCTACTCTCTCTGTCTCTGTCTCTGTCTCTCTCTGTCTCTCTCTGTCTCTCTGTCTCTCTCTCTCTCTCTCTCTCTCTCTCTCTCTCACATATATATATTTAAGAGAGGCAGTTGTATATAGATAGATATAGATATAGATAGATATAAAGAACAGAACTATTGTAATCCAATCTACTCATTTTGTTCAACTCAAATGTCATCCTTTGCATAAAATTTTCTCTGATTTCCTCCAATAGAATAGATATCTACCTCCTCTGAATTCTCACTTTTTGTATATTTCTATTCATTTCATACTATTGATATAGTTGAAGGATGCCTGAATTGACTCTTAAGGCACTTGGATTTAAACCTTGACACTAATACTTAACATTTATTGGTCGAATTTAAATTTGTTAATTTCTCTGAATCTCACTTCCCTCATCTGGGAAATAACAAACCTAACCAAGTAATGTGCAGGTGTCTCTTCCACCTTCTATCTTCATGTCATCTGCAGCTTCTGAAAAATTTCCCCAAAATTCACATCTAATTTTTAAGCAGATTCATTGATATATGAAAATCACATTGGGGAAAGTTGCAATGAAGAAGGGATACCTGTTTTAGTAAAGGTGATAGACCTGTGATTTCAATGGAAAATACAACTACCTTAAGAGAAAATGCCCTTCTGCAAAGACAGGTCAGCATCTGAGTGCAATGTATACTCTTGGTGAGTTGTTAAAACATACTTTTAAGTCACTTGCCCAGAGTCACACTGTCAGTTGGTGTCAAAGACTGAATTTAAATCTAGGTAATCCTAGCTGAAAATGCTTTCTATGCTTGGTACCTCTCATTCAGAGACATAAAAGTGAATAATCATTATAGCTATTTGGTTTCCACTTAAAGTTTTTTGCACTTGGATTCAGGAGATTTTTCTTTGAATTTTATCTTAGACATTTATCAATTACTATCTTTGTGACCATAATCAAAAAGCAAAAACAAACAAACAATAACAAAAAAAAGCCTTTTAAATTTTTTTAGCTTCAATTTCTTTCTCTGTAAGATGGGCAAAATAATCTTACTTCTTACCTTATGTGGTTAACATAAGGGAGACATATTTTAATGTGTGATGCACATCAAAGACTGGAAACAGTGTTGAACTTAAAGACACCCTTCCTCCATGAGACTTTGTAACTTCATATTGCTGGTTCTCCTTTTCTTTGTAGAATTAGGAGAATTGGATTAGTTGACTTCTAAGGTCTTTAAGACCATAAACTTTAAAATTTAACTTAAGTGTGGTGTTTTAGAAATATTACTACTAATATCATAGTGTAGGTCTTCAGCTATTGCTAATAGCATTTCACAACATATTTAATTATTTCTACGGAAAATTACATTCAGAGCTTATGATAGCATTTGAGAAAGATCTTTCCCTTTCTAGTAATGGAACCAGGGACTTTCATTTCTGACCATCCTGACTTGATTGGACCTCCTAGATCCAAACCAGTGTTTGTGGTTCTTATTTCCCAGTAGAATATGGACTTGATGATCATAGTGGGGAATATGAAGTCTTATGATCTCCTGTATTTATACACTCCATTCCTGATCCCTCTAGGCCTATGTTCAGCATTAGAGGACAGGAAATCCAAACCTTATTCTTTTTTTTACTACCTACATGAACAGGGCAAAGCCTTCTTATTTCTCTTTGTTGTTCAATCAATTGTGACCCCATTAGGGGTTTTCTTGGCAAAAATCCTGAAGTGGTTTGCCATTTCCTTCTCCAGTTCATTTTATAACTAAGGAAACAGAGGCAAACAGTTAAGTGACTTGCCCAGAGTCACACAGCTAATAAGTGTCTGAGGCCAAATTTAAGCTCCAGAAAATGAGTCTTCCTGATTCTGGGCTCTACTACTCTTCCTAACCACCCTTCTCATCTTTTTAGACCTTAGTTATTAATAAGTAAGCCTATAATCTGTTTGCTTTTCTGCAAAATGAGGGAATTGCTTATCAGCTCTAATTCTGGTTTCCCTTCCAGAATCCTAGAAATTGGACCTTTCGTTTACTTTTTTTCTGTGTTACCTTCTGCTACTTATCAACATCATTCTTTTCCTTCCTCGGTTCACTGAAAAAAAATAAAGGACATTTCTCACCTTTTCCCCAAACCTCTGCATTTGCATTAAGTAAGCAGACCTTCTGAGATATACTCTGGGTTTTTATTGTGATCAACGAAACTAAAGAGATAATTATGCCATCTGTACCCCCCTATCTTTGCTGTTTTTCTTTCTCTTTTTCTCTTCCTTTTTATCTTCTTTCTACTTTTTCTTGATGTCCTTATTTTGTTCAGTCTCTGCCTCTCTGTCTTCTGTCTGTCTGTCTGTCTGTCCGTCTCTTCAACTTGGACACTTGGGAAAAGTTAAGCACATTAATGGAAGGATGATGATAGAGTGTCTGAACAAAGCAAGCAAAAGAGAGATGTATATGTATATACGTGTATGTCTAGCAATAGTTGACCTAGACATAGCATTAAAGACCTGCAAATCACTTTACTCACATTCTGTCATTTGCATCTCTTTACTGCTATGTACTGGTCAGCTATTGTTATTATTTTTAAATTGCAAGTTACTTGAGGACAAGCTAGAGTCCTTGCATATCCCATGACTCCTCATACAGAACTTTATACTTTGGGCATGGTCAAGACATATTTGGCAAAAAAAAATCATAGTAATTTTTCTGAGCATTTGCCATTAAGTGATAGCCCAGAGGAAATTCAAAAATCTATCTCTTGAGGGCAGCTGGGTAGCTCAGTGGAGTGAGAGTCAGGCCTAGAGACAGGAGGTCCTAGGTTCAAACCCGGCCTCAGCCACTTCCCAGCTGTGTGACCCTGGGCAAGTCACTTGACCCCCATTGCCCACCCTTACCAATCTTCCACCTATGAGACTGAAGTACAAGGGTTAAAAAAAAAAAAAAGAAAAAAGAAAAAAAAAATCTATCTCTTGAGCATGAAGAATGTACCGAAATCAATAAGTTTTTTTTAAAGCCTTAACTTCTGTGTATTGGCTCTTAGGTGGAAGAGTGGTAAGGGTGGGCAATGGGGTCAAGTGACTTGCCCAGGGTCACACAGCTGGGAAGTGTCTGAGGCCGGATTTGAATCTAGGACCTCCCATCTCTAGGCCTGACTCTCAATCCACTGAGTTACCCAGCTACCCCCTCAATAAGTTTTTTAATGTTTATTTCAAATTCCTCACTTCATTATGCATATATGAAATGTTCTCTGGGCCTCGGATGTCAGAAGAAGACCAGCTGATAGATGTAGGGCCTTGCACTGAGCAGATACCCAATGAATATTTGGTGAATGAATGGATTAGGAAAGACTGCATGTTTATTTCTTTGGTTCCTTAGAATTCTGTAGGGCTACACACACATACTCTCTCAGGTGTCTTGGGCAATTTGACTAACCTTAAAATTGTTAAAATTAAATTGAGTAATTTGTTTACTCCCTGAATTAATCCCTTGGCAAATGGTGTGTCTTAATCATTTAAAATTTATGTAAACATACTACATAGTATTTGCCTACTGAGCTAATCCTTTATGAATAAAACTGCCTTCCCTCATACTTCCATTCATCCGATACTTGGTGGGGAAAGCTACCTCTGCACCATTCATAAGATCAGGATACATCACCTAATCTTTACAAAGTGCTTATCCATAATTTTACAAGTTCTTTCTCCCAATCATTATAGGCTGAAGTGATACTATCAAACCACTTTCACAGTAAAGGAGAAAAAAAAAAAACAACCAGAAAAATGAAGTACTCAGTGACTTGTCCAGGGTCATATCACAAGCATTAGAACTCTAAGTTCCTGGCAATACAATAGGACACATCTCTCTTAAAGGAGGCTAAGTGGGTGTCCATGAATCTGTGAGCATTTTGCCAATAGAAATAGTGACCATAAAGGAATCATTCCTATATTTGTTACATTAGAACCAAATTGGGATATCCAGTGGTAGCCAAAGAGATGTTGGTGCAAAGCAAGATTTTGGTCTTCCTTGTTGGCAGTCAAATAATTCTGCTATGGGAGAGGGGTGGTGAGAGGGTAGGGATGGAGAAGTATTGCAGCACTCCGAGAACACATACACAGAGGGTGCCTGTTATTTGTACAATTACCTTTTACCCTCAGGGACCAGAAATCCCATTTATGAGATCTTATAGGTAGGGGGTGGTAGAAATTTTGCCTTGTCAGGCTCCCAGAAACCAGCATGCTGGGGCCCTGACCACACTTGTCCCTGATTTACCAGACAAGGTGACAGTTAAACCAGAAAATCCAGACTGGAGGAAAAATAGTCCAGCACAAATATAGAAAGTAACTAGAATTAAAAGAAAAAAAAAACACAGGACAACCTTTCACTATTCAGTGTAGACTGGCTTTTTGAGGTTTGTCACTCTAGTATTTAAGAATGAGTATTCCTGGCCATGACTGAGCAATACTTATTTTGATCTCTATTTCATTTACTGCCATCACTTTGTTTGCCAAGAATTAGAAAGTGGCTTAAAGCAGAGGCTCCGAAGCAGCTAATACTCAGGGAGTTTTGATTTATGGTAGTTCTTACAGAATCTCATAAATGGCAGATGTAAAATCTCATTTCTATTATCTGAGCCTGGATTGAGCCTCTGGGGTTGTGTCAGATTTGAAGTGGGAGTTGTGTTCCCTGTTGTTCCAGGGGTTGGTGGAAGTAAGTACTGGGACCCAAGCAAACTTGCATTTGTAATTCTATTCATCTGCTCCATTTAGACAGAGCCTTATATTCTAACTTGTTCTTAATTGTAGGATCATCCTTTGTCCATACTTATGACCCCCTGGGAGTCATCTGGCTTAAAATTAATTTCTGTCATTTTGATAATACGCTGACCTCAGTACAGGCATATCCTAGAACACTTTTTTTTTACCTTGAAAAATGCACTTGCAACCTGATTGTACAGCTTGAAAAAAATGAAGAATGCTCTCATGTCTGTAGATCAATGGGGATGTCCATTATGTTTTTAGCTTCATATTCTAAAGCTAGGATTTTTTTCCAAAAAAATATTTCTTTATTCTATGCTTTCTTATTTAGGTGGCAATTTAAATTTAAATTTATTTATTTATTTATTTTCAACATTTTATTCGGTTTATACTTAGCTGACTTATAGGGTAGTGTGATGATTGTTATACAGTAGTTTACTTTTAAAAGAAATAGGGCTTCTCGAGCAGCCTAATACAGGAAGATGTATCACCAGCCTGAATAATTGTGACAACCATAGACCGTATCAGTGCCTGTTTGTTTGCACAATACCCTACTGCATTAAGAAAGCCGTCCCAGCTGTCTTGGGCTCTGGAGTCACCCATTTCATCACTTGACACTGCAGCAGATGTTATGGATTGATAACAGACTTCACTTCATTCACTCCACATCTAAGATTACCTCTGGAAAAAAAAATCAAATACATTATAACCCTCCCAGCCATTTGTTAAAAAAAAAAACAGCAATTTTTCCCCCTTTTAGCATTAAATGGCCTTTTATCATCTTCGAATGTACATACTATTTTAAAATGGTTATTTAACACATTCTAAGTGATGGTCAGCTCTGTGGTTAAGAATTTAGCAAAAGACAGGGCTATTATGATTTAATTAAATTAGGACTAGGTCAGATTTAGGATTGATGACTTATATTTCCATTATTTTCCAAAGATACTGCTTGATTTTAATGATAGCAAAGAAATGTGGCATATTCCCGTATTCCAATGGGGGGGGGGCTCTTCTCATTCTGAAACATGATGAAAGAACAGGTCTTGGTCCAGATTTTAAAGTATAGATATGCGTAGCATATTGGAGTCTACTGGGTTTCTTAAATAAAAAATGATTTACTTTATTTTGAAAATGCTAATGACTTCAGTATTTTCATTATCATTGTTCAATAGTTAAATACTGACCTATTGAGGAGACAGCATTTTACAACTAAACACACATGCTATAGATTTTTCTGTGTATACACTGATTTGTTTAAAAACATGCAAATCCTGTTTTCTATAATATAAATATGATTATAGATTAAATATGAGGGAAAGACTTTTAATATAACTAGACTCCCATCATCAGTTTGACTAATCAGATCTTGAATTGGCATCTATTCAAATGTGCATCCTGAATTAGACATTTCTACCATTTTACCCAAAAGTTTTCCAACACAGAGAATAAACTGTCTCTTAAAAAGGCAGCTGTAGCTATATGAAGGCAGAATAAAAATATAACAAATGTCTCAGGAGTTAATAACTATTTGCATTATGATCCATATATAATAGCATTATTGGTTACTAAAGTAGATGCAGCTGATAATGGAGGGATGAAGATAGGAGATCGAATTCAGTTCAATTCAGTAGTAACTTAAAAACTAACTAGGGGGGGCAGCTGGGTGGCTCATTGGATTGAGAGCCAGGTCTAGAGACTGGAGGTCCCGGTGTTCAAGTCTAGCCTCAGATACTTCTTAGCAGTGTGACCCTAGGCAAGTCACTTAATCCCCATTGTCTTAGCATTCTTCTGCCTTGGAAACAATACATAGTATTGATTCTAAGGTGGAAGGGAAGGGATAAAAAAATTAACTAAATTCAAAGTTTTCCATAGGTATTGAGGGCCATATCTATATGATGAGAACATGGTTTTTGGATTAAGTGAGATTATAATCCAGTTAGGGAGATGACAGGTACATAAATAGAATATGAATTAGAATAAGATAAATGGATAGGAGAGGTTCAAAGTGTTACAAGAGATCAGAAGACAGAGATATTACTATCAGGAAATATACAGGGAAATGTTGGCATTTGCCCTGGGCCTTGAAGGATATTTAGGGCTTAAAGAGGTGAAGTTTGAGTAAGGGACAGGAAATGACATTGCTTATCCTAGACATACAAAATGGAATTACTATAGCCATAAAAGTTTCTACCTGATATCTGTGGCTCTGGGCATCGAATCACCAAATATGAATCACCAAAAGGGAACATGTCTATGGGGATTATATTCATTTGTTTTTAATTTTCCTATTAATACATTCCATTGTTTATACCAAAATCCTTTTCTAAAATCCTCTTCCCTCTTTTTCTTTCTCTCCCATGAAGTGAAATCTCTTTTTCTGTTTTTCAAGAAAGGCAGTCAAGCAAGACCAACTGCCAAAATGTCCTTGTCTAGAAGCATGATCAATATTCCAAACCCAAAGCACAATTTCTGGCACATACCAGGGACATAAATACTTAGTGATTGGAAGTTTCTAATTTTGAAAGAGAGGTGAAAAGTGTGTTTTACCAACTGTGCTTCTGGAACAAGATTTATCATTGTAAAAAACTGAATTTGTCTGCCTTCTAATTTCCATTTCATTATTTTCTAGGGTTTAATTTGATCGTTATAGACCCCAGATCTAATCATGTGGTAGATTGTGATAATCAGATGCAAGTACCAAAGAGCAACTTTGAGAGAAGTATAATGGATGTAAACTAGCACGTCCTTCCCCTCTCACCATGCTTCCTATATGGAATCCTAAGCCAGCCTTGCTTACTGCTGAAGCATTTTTATATTTTAAGATGAGGAAGCCATATACACATTAAAAGGCAAGATAACCAGTTTTTTTTTTC
This sequence comes from Gracilinanus agilis, assembly GCF_016433145.1. Lineage (NCBI taxonomy): Eukaryota > Metazoa > Chordata > Mammalia > Didelphimorphia > Didelphidae > Gracilinanus > Gracilinanus agilis. Next base: position 176,340,307 of record NC_058134.1, read on the forward strand.
TTTTCTTACTTTCTGTGGAAAGTGTGATATAGAATTCTCATACCTCCCTTGCCTCTACCCCTACCCCAAATGCTCTAACAAATATTTGTACCTGGCAGTATGCTTGTTTCTCTTCCTTATCATGTGTTTCCTGAGAGTGATCCTGAGGTCATTTTAGATTTGGAAGCCACTTCATGAGTCTAAGAGGTAGGAAATTTCTGAATTTTGTAGTCAGAACAGCCTAGCGGCAGCAGAAGGTTTTTATAGCAATATCCTTTTTTGGAGAAGAATGACTGCAAAGAGATGATGATGAGCCCAAGTCCTGATCTGGTTGGTCAAAAGAAATGTAGAGTTGAAGTGAAGATAAAGTGATAGTTAGCAGTCCCACTAAATGTTTAAGTCTTTAATAATTTAAATGCCACGATCCTAGAAGAGAATAATAGGAGTTAAGGCTTACTTAATCATATCTTAAGGCATCTTTAATATTCACTTACAAGTTAATGCAAGTATCGAAGACAATTTCAAGAGACTCAGGACAAAAAAAAAGTTATCCACCATCATAGAAGGAAATGATGGCAGGGCTGGGAATGGTCTGTTGTGTGGGGAAACCTAGGTGTCACAGTGGATATGGTGCCAAGTTTTAATAAGTCCTAATTTTTTTATCACTGGGTTGCCTATCCTTTCAAAGACCCAGATTCAATGTAAATAAAATGGACCTGCCTACTTTTGTCAGTATCAAAAAAGTTGTGAATATATTTGGCAAAATATACAAATGTGAACCAATATTATATAGTGGGGATGGGAGGGTTATAGCTTAGTGGGATTTTATAGTCTAATAGCAAATATCTTTGAGTATCAATGCCAAAAAGTTGGTCAAACAAGTGATGATTTAACCACAACAATCTATGAGGATCATGTGCTAAAACAAAGAGAAATTGTATTAAGGAAATAATTGGTGATTAAGCAACTAATCATTGAAGATAGTGAAACAGGTGATCAGTGAAAAATTGTTCCTTTTCTATTTTAATGAATATGTAAACTATTTCTCTAAGTTAAATGGGTATGTGTGTTTTGTAGGATTTAAATTAATGTGCAATAGTTGGAGTATTATATTTTTTTTAATTTTATTATCTAACAAAATAGAAACCACATGACTTAAGTTTTTTCTACCTGCTCAAAAGTCCTCCTTTCACAGCTGCCCTTCACAGGAAGAAAAGAGATGGAGAGATGGACCTCCACTCAATTTATATTCTGTCTATGTCAGGTAACAACAGGAAGAGAGTGGGGTTCTGGGAATCATAGTTTTGCTAGGGATCGTAGTTTTTAGGGTAACAGATTCTAATTACAACAGTTTTGTTGTTCTTCAATGGCTTCAGTCCTCTTTGTGACCTCATTTGGGGCTTTCTTGGCAAAGATACCAGAGTAGTTTGCCATCTCCTTCAATATGTGGGTTTAGGGGGTTTATATTTTATATCAATCAGAAAAGTTCTGTCAGGATCAGAAAAAAAAGCAGCAAGAAGACTAATTGAAATCAAAGAATAGATACCAGGAAATAGGAAATAGGAATGAAAGCATGATGGGACAATAGGAGTCAAGTAAAGGGTTGAAAAGTTAATGGGGGAAAAAAAAGATCTCCATACTACATAAGAGTAGGGAATGAGGAGAATGAGGTACTCTTATGTAGTATTTATAAAGCCACCAGTATTGATATTGAGAGGAAGTATGGCGTAGGAAGTACAGTGTCAGAAAGCCTTGGGCTTGGTTGCCACCTCTCATACCTACTGGATGTGACTGTACAAAGAATTTAGTTTCAGGGGGCCTCATACAGCTCTACAGGTCTCTGCATGGCAGAGTAGTTGCCAACATGCTTTAGGGGAAGGACTTGCCTCTCTGAGCTCATTAAGCCAGTGGAATCACAAACTTGATTAAAAAAAATGTTAAGTCAATAACACCAATTGGCACTACTCATGCTTTCTGCCTGACCTCAAGGAGTTTACTTTGCAAAAAGAGATGGAACATGAATAGAATTTGCCTTCCCAGGGGTCAAGTCTGACATACCTTTGATATTGGACTGAAAAACATATTCTCAGCTATTATGCTGGGAATATTCCCACTCTTGATCTCCTTGGTCAGCAGACTGGCAGAGATATTGTGGTCGTTCCGGAATCATGTGTTCAGCAACCTTTGTAAAGTAAGGAGGTTTGATTTTAAAGGTAGGTTTCACGTCACGTAAGACAGAATTATTAGTAGGAATTGTTGCATCCTTTAATTTTGCCTTGGGAAAGAATGTTGTCAGGATAACCTTCATGAAGGAATAGCTGTCTTTTATCCCCCTACATTCAGATATGTTTAGGACAGTTGAAAAAGGAGAAATAGGAGAGCTATTTGCAAAAGCAGTGCTAACATTTGGGAGAATAGCTTTGAAAACATGGGTGAGATGACAGCCAAAGACACAGAAACAATTCCAAAAACCTCGTACGGCAGAAAAATGGGTATGCAATTTATAATGTTTATCATATCGTCATGCATCTGCTCACTTTCTTTCTCCAAAAAATCTTTAGGGCATGACCATTGAGTAACACCTTTTAGAAAGATTTTTTGTGTGTGTGTACACTCAAGAAACAGAAAAAGCAACCACATGGTAGGTGATCAGGCCAGGACAATATGTGGTTTTTATCCCAAAGCATACTTTGGCTCAACTTGTTGACAGCTGCTGTTGAAGGACATCAGCAAATGAAACAGCTCCACCTGTTTGGATCTGCTGCAGTGTCTTGTTTGACATAACCACAGTGGAAGCTCATTGTCACGCCTGATAAGAGGCGGGTATTGGAACAAAAAAAATGTATTTTTTCTCTCCCGTGTAATATGTAATGAAACTTTTCTATGAAGTCTCAATGAACTCCCTCAATTGAGAAAAATACAGACAATTTTCATTATAAGTGAATGTCTCCAATTCATTCCTTTTCTATGGAGTGAAGACATGCAACAGTAACTTACTGTAGGCCCCATTTCATAAGATATTATCTATTCCATTATTCTTGTGTATGTTTCATAGAAAAAAAATGTTATGAAGTTCTATCTCCCCCCAACAAAATACATATTCCCCTATCTCATTAACTCCCTATCTTGGTCACACACCCACTCACATACTGATACTCCCTAGTGCCTCACTAGATTGTCAAGTCCTTCCAAGAGCATAATGGAAAAAAAATAGTGTACTCAATTCACACATAGTCAGTCTATTGATTCAATTTAAAATCCAAGGCAAAGAAAAATACTCATATTGATGTGATGCTATGGGTGAAAGGAAAACATAGAATTAAAAGGAAAAAAGGTTCCTGTTTCTTGGAACAAGCCTGGCATGATTTGTGCATGCATGGATGGCATTACAACTATGGGCCACAATTTGAATATCTTATTATATGTAGAATGCATAATATATCTCCATAGAACACAATATTTTAACACAGAGCTGCTTTTCTAGTTATTGAAAGGTATCTCCCCCTACCACTAGGGAACTCAGAATTCAACTTTAGGAATTAATACATCCTTGAAAATGGTGCAGTATCAAAATGATTTTTCACTTTTTACTATCCATAAGCTTTATTTAAAGAGTATAACATGATATTGTTGTGTTTTATTAATTCCTCTTTTACTATAAATTATTAACCATCATAAACAATTAGATGTTTGCTTGTTTGAGGCAGTGGGGTCTAGGGAAAACAGGACAGATCAGAGTTAGGAGACTTGAAATCCTCTTCTCCCATTAAGTCACTGAATGATGTCAGGCAAGAGGCTAAATTTTATACGGTCTCAGTTTCCCATTTGTCAATTAGGTAAAAAATACCTGCCTTATTTACATCAGAAGATTGTATAAAAACATTAAAGAAAACATTAAGTGAGATAGAAATAGAGGCAATGTGCCAAAGTGGATATAAAGCTGGATCCAATGTGAAGAAAATATAGTTAAAATGTCATCTCTGACACTTATTAGTTTTATGACCATGAGAAAGTTATTTGATTGAAATTGAAGTTCAGCTTCCTCATCTGAAAAAATGAAGACGAGAATATAATACAGTGCCTAATTCATAGTGATGCAATATTTGTAAGGTATTTTGCCAGCATTAAAGTGATATGATGAATTATATAGTGTAGCTAAAGGATTTGGAAAGTGAAAATTCTATGACAATATATGATGTATCTAAAGTGAATTGAGAAAGAGTATCATAACTAGCTCTAATTCAATAGCATGGAGTTGGAAGTAGGATTTTATTCTTTTCTTGTCATGAGGAATGTTCTTTTGAATAAGTTTCCATTTCAAACATAGTCACTTCTACCCCACCCCCATTTAGGTTTCTGACCCTGAAAGTTCTTCAACAAAGAGAACCAAAAAGTCATCATCCACAATGTTTTAGATCCGAAGGACAATCACAAACTCACAGATTAGAGAGCTTCTTTCTCCTACTCTGAAAAACAATAAACTACACAAAGGACAGTGATTGAGCTTTTGTGAACTCATCATGATTGTGTGTTTTCTTTCTTCCTTAATAACTTATGGGTAATAGCATAGAGAGAGATTCTAAATGGCTCCATAGATAGATAGATATATTTTTCTATCTGCCATCAGCTGGTTCTTTCAGTCTTGGTGGATAATTTATGGAGCAAGACCTTGTTTTTGTTTTTGCTTTTTCTCCTTTCTCCATGATGCTAACACCACAATCTAAAGAGATTCTTAGTATTGGAAGCATAATTTCATCTTTGAACTTAAAATTACTCTTCTATCCTTATATTCATCTGTTGGTATGTCAAATACCACAATCAACATGGCAATTATGAAAAATAGTTGATTTAACCTTTGGTGAAAGGTAGCGACTATTCTTCGATAATCTTTATGTTACTATTACTAATCAACTTATTTAGATAGAGTAGTATGGTTTTGGTTATATTAAAGGCTAGAGTTATTTTCTTCCGTGACTCTTTTATGTAGCAAAACATCACAAATGCTTTGGTAACAAAACCCACCAATAATCAGAGATGAGGTATATAGCTGGATCAATTTTAGGACAACAAATTTAAAAAAAAAACAATGTTCATATGTGTATATTTTATTTAAAGAAGGCCTATAGTTGGTTAGAGAGACAATTGATTAAGTACTTAATATGTGCCACTGAACTAAGCAGTGAGGATACACATGCAAGCCAAGAACTGAAATTCTAATAGAGGAAGAAAATAAATAAAGGAGAGCAGTTAAGGGGAGGGAGATTTCATGTGGAGATATCAGTGACCAACTGTGGAGGCTTTGCCAAGTAAAGTAAGTCCAAAGTTCACCTATTAGATGAGAGACACCTATGAGTAGAAACAAGTCCAATGCCAGGAAGCTATATTGGGGAGGATGGAGATGTTGGCAGAAATATGGGCAGCATGATGAAGAGCTGACTGGGGAAATAGAGGTAAGAGTGACATATATATATATATATATATATATATATATATATATATATATATATATATATATATATATATGGCTATGGTAGGAAAATTTTTAAAAAACATTTAAAAAATCTTTAGAAGAGATAAAAAAAATTCTTTGCAAGCAAATGATAGCACATTAGCATTTTCCTGAATTATGTAAATACAGTACTTAGAGAATCTAATGAACACCTAATTTAAAGTCAGTAGACGTATTAAAATCCTGGTTCTGTTACTACCAGCGTTATCTTGACCAAATCACTTAAACCTTCTGTATCTCAGTTTCCTTATTTATAAAATAAGGTGCTTAGTAGCAGTGTCTGAGACCCAAAAGAGAGTTCAAAGGCCAACCACTCTAATCTGTGCCTGAAAATGATTGCATCTCTACTATCTACAAATAAATGCAATCTAGTCTTTTATTAAAGACCTCCAATGATGTATAATTAATTTCTTCCCCATTTCATTTTTGGATTTATCCAATTGTGAAGAAGTTTTGTGGGTTTTTTTTCCCTTTGACATTAAGCCTATGTTAGCTTCTTTTCAATTTGTATTCAGTACACCTCATACTGAAATCTGGGGCTAAGCAAAAAAAGTTTAGTACCTCTTCTACAAGGCGTTCCCTGATGTACTTAGATTCAGAATGTATAAAATCTATTTAGAAATCAGTATAACTTCATTTGATTGAAGAGTCAAAATTGTTGATGGCCTGGGATCCAGGATCTACTGAGAAAGGTAGTATAGTTAAATGGAAGGAGAATGAGATTTGGAATCAAATAAAATATGGTAAAATTCTTCTGTCATTTATTGACCATATGAACTAAATGAGCAAGACATTTCAACTCTGGGGCTTAGTGTTATCTTCTGTATAATTGGGAGTTGAACTAGATAGTCTATGACAATGATGGTGAACCTTTTAGAGACTGAGTACACAAACTGCAACTTTCATGCTGCATGTGAGCGCTACACTTTATCTCCCATTGGGGCTCCCATTGGGTGGGGCAAAGGGGTGGGTTATGTGAAAAATGTCCTCAGGTGAGCCTGAAGAGGGGTGAGGGAACAGACCTCTCTGGCACATGTGCCATAGGTTCAGCAACATAGGCCTATAATATTCCTTCTTAACATAAATCTTTGATCCTGTGTTTTCTAAGGATGAATTAACAAGAAAAAAAGGAAACTAAGTTATGCAAATATAATTACAGTAGTATTATTTATGATAGGAAAAAAAACCTGAAAACAGCTCATGTCCAGTGACTGGGGAATTACATGAATGAATTAATTTCTGTGAGTCTAATGTTTTGGTTCTGAATTTGTGATTTCAGTGGGGGGCACCTATTCAAAGTATCCTTTGTACAAATCATTATTAGAGAAATGCCCTGCATAACTTGCATTTGCCTCAGTTTCTTTTGCTATAAAATGAGGATCTTAATAGTTCTACCTCTCAGACCTCTTGTGTAGCTCAAATAAGATAATATTTGTAAAGTGCTTGGCATGCTACCACACACATTGCAAGTGGTATATAAACATAAACTACATATTATTATTATCATCAATACTATCATTATTATTATTATCCTCACATCAAGTAGATTACATCCTAGTTTGGAAGATAAGGTAGATAAAATTAAATATCTAGAGAGCAAGTGAATGATAAATGTGTGTTACTGAAGGTAAAGTACCATAAGAGTTCAGATTAATGAGAAATAAGAAGATTGAACTTTCTAAGGGAGCCTTCAGGGAAGATATAAAATGAGCTTGACTTTGGAGTTAAGATCAAGGAATGAGGTGGAGAGCAGGAAAATCTTTCATGCCTTGGCATATTTTTCTATACTTGTTACTTATCAGATGGTTAAAACGAGATTGAGTTTAAGTGACAAGCCTCAAACCAGTCAGTGATTTAGGGTGATGTCTACCCCAAACACATAAATACTTTCCCCCAGTGGAATGGGTAGATGAGACCAATTCGTTCCAACGGCCATGGAAGAGGTGCTTTGGAGTGCTTAGATCAGTTCACTTTACATAATTCTGCTTTACTTAAGTCTAACCACCCCATGATGTCATTTGCTCTCAAAAAATGAAGTGCAAACAACAACTTATCATTATGTATGACCTCCAAAGCTCTATCTCCAGGCTAGTCCTCTCTTTTTACATTAGTGTCTTTCTAATTGCCCAGTTGTCATCTCCACCTGTATGTCATTAGCATCTCCATTTCAGCACATTTTAAAATAAACTCATCTTCTGCTGACTCATATTCCCTCTCAAACTTCCCCCCTTTTTTGCAGTAAATGGGACCACCATCCATTCTTCCATGAAGCTTTAAAGATGAAAATAATTTTTTATTCCTCTCTCTCTCCTTTAGCCTTTCTCTCCTATCTTAATAATAGCTCCAATATAATTTCCTCCAAACCCAGATAGCATTGTATTTATAATTCCCTATTGGTATTTTAACATGGTATTCTGGTAAATATTAAACAACTGACTGAAAAAATGTATATGATACACTTTTTAGTTTAATCTGCATAATTGATATTTTCTTCATCTCTTTCTTAAGTCATGATTATCAATAGAATAATATATCAATCTTTGATTTGTAGCATTCGACAATTTCAGAGACACAAAAGCTGAGACTGAAATTTAATAATTGGCTTTCCTAAACCAGTTTGAATTGACTCCAGCACCCCCATGGTAATATTCATGTTATATCTTCTTTAGATTTTGAGCTCTATCAGGACACTAATTGTATTTTGCCCGTTTCTATCTCCCCTAAACTCTGTCCAAATGTGGGGGTGATTCTTTAAGTGTTTGTTGAAAAGAAAATAGACAAAACAAAAGAATTAAAATGAGTGAAGTTGAATTGCAATGGGTATTTTGACCAATGTCTCTAAAGATAGCACAGCAATTCTCAAACTTTTTGACCTCACAACCCCTTCATACTCTTAAAATTATTGAATAACTCAAAAAGTTGTTGTTCATATGGGCTATATCTACTGGCATTTGCCATATTAGAAATTAAAACATCTTAGTGTTATTATGAAAAATTTTTGACTTGATGAATCCCTTGATAAGATCTTTAGGATCCCTACCCACAAGTGGTCTCTGAGTCACACTTTAAAGATCTTCTGAGTTAGGGAATAATAAAGTAAGGGAATCATTTAGATGTTGAGTTTTTCAGTCCTCTCTCCTTCCCCACCACCACCACTTTATACTTTCTTTTTTTTCCTTTGCAAATTGTCTCATTGAAAATATAAGAAGTAGTAGTGTAAGGTGAAAAGGAAAGTCCCTTTGCTTTCCTCTGCTTCCAGAAATTAGAAAGAGAAGGAAAGCAAGCCTATGGTGCCTGTCCTCTTGATTAGTTGCTCTGATTCTCTGACACACTTCATTTTAATCAATCCCCATCAACCTTGGCATTTCCCTTGTCAATTGATGCTCTCATATTTCCCCAGCGCTGTGCACAGTTCATATATCTCTTGAGGTTAGTCCATAACTCTTTTGCTCTTCTCCTCTCTCTTGATCTAAAAAATAAATTGTTCTCACAAGTTCACATATCCTAGGAAACAATTACACTCAAGGTCAAGATCAAGTGAAATCACTTACATTTCTCATTTTTTCCCCTTCTATGTTGCAGGATTAAAGCTTTTAGGCCATTCAACTATTCTGTTTAAAGGCTAAAGGATTCAGTTTTCTCATGTCTTGCTATTCCAATAGCAAGCTTTGATAAAGCAAGCAAACATTTCTGTTTACATCATTGACATTGATCTATTCAATACATGAAGAATTTCCAAACTTTGAATTTTTGTCTACCAATAAAAATGAAATAGCAAATTAAAAATAGATCCATGATGTGGTCTATCTTCAAGGGCCAGTCTTTCCTGTCCTCAACCCCCACAGTCAAAAGAAATAATCAAGTTACTAAGGATTAAATGTGAGGGGGCAGGGAGCGCAATTGTAAATTCTCTATTAATAGAGATTTTTAGTTACTGCAAAACAAAACAAAACATAATTTTGACTCTAATGGTTTAGAGTCAGTCAGATGCAAGGGATAAAAAGGAAAGAAGGAAGGAAGGAAGGAAGGAAGGAAGGAAGGAAGGAAGGAAGGAAGGAAGGAAGGAAGGAAGGAAGGAAGGAAGGAAGAAATGATAGAGGGAGGCATATATACAGCATACTTTTGCCCTCTTATTTGTCAATAAAATATAATTCATCCAATAGCACCAAAAAAGTCATTTTTAATCCAACACAAAAGATTCTCTTAAATTAGGGACATGGGGAAAGATTTATAGACATTCATTTATTATGCCTATTAACTTTCAAAGAAAATTCATGCTAGGTATATAGGGGGAAATCTTTGGTCAGTTTCTCCATGACTAATGTAGAACAAAGAACAAATAAGTTAACTATGGATGAACTAATTATCTGTATACAGTCAATTGGCCAATACCACAGGAAAAGCGTTATTCTAGGTTCAAGGATAAAAGTTCTACCAAACACAAAGTGTTTTTGATTAAATTCTTGGATAATCTGAACAAATTTTTATATTTATGTCCAAAGATTCATCAACTGGCAAGGCATCATATTTAGTATATTTTTTCAGTACTTGGATTATTTTGTTATCTCCCTACCGAGACTAATTTTGCCAAATAACATCCCAGTTTAACTTCATTAAGGATAATTATGCTAAGGACTCAGTGTATGTATGTATGTATGTATTTTGTATGCATATATGTATATATAGACATACATATGAAATAAAACATCTTCCTCATGCATCTCAAACCTAATTGAGAGGTATACTAACTAATTAAGTAGCTATAACACAAACTACCTAAATGGCATAGATGTATAGTGCCAGATTTAGAGTTAGGAAGGTCTCCATTGGAATCTTGCCTTACACTAGTCACACTTAGTTTAGTGACACATTATCTATGTGACCCTGGTTAACCTCTCGGGCTCAGAATCCTCATAGTTAAACTAGGCATAAAAATGTCTTCTATGTCTAGGATTATCTTGAGGATCTGATGAAATAATATATGTTTAGCAATTTGTGAACCTTAAAGTGCTCTTTAAAAGTTAGCTATTACTAAGTTTATAAGAGAAGTGAAAAAAAAAAAAAAAGAATGCCTTGCCACGTTGGGTTTGGGGGAAGATTATGACTAATTGGTGTAAGGGGTAGGAATGATTTCAAGGAGGAAATTGCATTTGAACTAGGGCTTAAAGGAACAGGTAGTATTCCAAAAGGCAGAACTGGGGGCTAGTGAGGAGGAGAAATAAATTGGAGACTACTCTCAATATCAATATTTTTTTTCTCTGCAATAGACTAAAATGCCATAGATAAATCATTCCAACAATAAGCATTTATTAAGTACTTACAGTGTCCTAAGCAGCAAACCACTCCAATATTTCTGCCAAGAAAACCCTGAATTCGGTCACAAAGAGCAAGCAGGACATGATTGAAATAACTGAACAACAAAAATGTTCAAGTACTGTGCCCAAAGGCTTTGGGGATACAAAGAAAACTGAAATGAACCTCCATCCACAAATTTATAACAGCCTGTGGAAATGAGAAACAACATATATTTATATGAGTAATTTCAAAATAATATACCTATATGTAAGTATTTTCAAAATATAAGGTAATTTTTAGGGGGAAAGGATAGAGAATAGGCACTAGAAACTACTGGGCATGTTAGGAAAATGACTCATAGAAGCTTTAAGCTGAATAATGGAAAATAACTGCAATAAGAACAAAAAAATTAAGCATTAAAAGTGGCCTAATAGCTTGTCTTTATGTGATAAATATATATACATGTATATATATGTACATATACATAATGTATTAATACTTAGTTATGAATAGCATTTTATATAATATATATGTACATATATATTTAATATATAATCTGTGATTTCATTAATATAAATAACTTTTGTAGAAGGAATTCCCTCAACCAATGCAGATTTGTAGTCAAATCATAGTCAATAAATATTTATTAAAGCCCCAAGTAAGTGCCAGGCACTATTATAAGTGCCAAGGATAAAATAAAAAAGAGAAAGATAGTCACCACCCTCAAGAAACTTAGAATATGGAGGCAAGAAAGAGGTAGACAATACACTAAAAGAAATTGAAAAGGTTGGGGAGGGGTAGAGGGTACAATTGGAATTGAAACCAAGGTGAAGAGCTGATTAGAAGTTGAGAGAGCTAGAACATGCCGAGTCCTTTCTAAAGGCAAGATTTGGGAAAGAAATTATTACTTATTTACTGCTCTGTCCTCCAGTCCTCCAACCAAGAGGAGAGGCATTTGAAGGTACTATGGAGATGCTGATTATCAAAGCTAAATCAATCTCTAAGACAATGAGATTTCAGGTGATGATTTCTCAGGGAATAATGATGTCTATGGAGTCCAAAAGAGAGTAGTTGATGATTAAAATGCCTTGCTCTTTTTACAATGTCACTTAGAAATCAAATGGATAAGAGGTTACAAAGTCAGAGATGTCCAAGACAAGTTTCGAACCAAGGTCTTTCTGATCCTGAGACCTATTGTACCCACAATCCACACCTTTCAATTGTCTAATTATTTTATGTAAAATAGTATTTGATATAAAATGAAACAAATTTTCATTTGGAATATTCTGGTTGCTTGCAAAGGGAAGTATTCAAAATCGCATAAAATCTTCAGTTTTATTTTACGCAATGACCCAGTTTAACATGGTCAGAATCAAATTTACTTGTTTTATGAGGAGACTTTCTTCTCTGATCCTAAAAGATAGGGAAAGGTCAATTATTATTAACAGTTATACTGCTTGTACTTATGAAAATATATAAAACTTAGTATATACCTCAAATTTCTCAGTATGACCCCAAAATGACTTGGAATTTCTGCCTTTGGGACAATTAGTTTAGAATTAGTTTTTTATTTTACGGAAAAAAACACACACTCTCTGCCTCTGTCTCTGTTTGATTAAGTGTGCAGCTATATAAGTACTTTGTTTTTTGGTAATTGTTTTCTTTGCTAATCTACATAATGTACATCTACCCATTAACATTGGGTTAATTTATTCATTTTATAGGCAGTTACCATTTGCCAGCAGAATAGAAGGGACGTAGAAGTCTCCATTCCTCAAAGAGGATTGAAATCTATTAGATCAGTGAGGTATGTGCGGTTCAGGTAACCAACCTGCCATTTCTCATCAGTGGCCCTTGATACACTATTACTTAGTGGCTTAAGTTATTCATCTTCTTTCTCTCAAATATTTTTCTTTGATTATTATCTCTTAGAGCTAGGATATTTCTATGTAGGTCCTTCAATTTCCTCAGGGACAATTCTGAGGGACAAATGAAGCAAAATTATTTGGGTTGAAGGATTGTCAGGGTAAAATTTAAAAAACGGTGGGGTAGAAGGATAGAGCTATGAATACATACATCATTATCCCACTGCACCAAATGAGTTCACCAACAGGACAGTCTTAAAGTAGGTAGAAGAAAGAATAAAAGAATAGCAGACTTTGAGTTGGAATATATGGTTCATGTCTTGCTTCTATCACTTAATACCTATGTGGCCATGGGCAGGTTATTTAACTCCTCTGAATATTAATTTTCTCATATGCAAAACAAAGAGTTTGGAATAGATGACTTCTAAGATCCTTCTAGCTCTATTTATGACTTTAGCTCCGGCAAATGACTTTCCTCCCTTTTCTAAGCTTTAGAAGTCTCATCTGTAAAATGAAGGAACTAGTCTAGGGAACAGGTAGGTGGCTCAGTGGATAGAGAACCAGGCCTAAAGAGAAGAGGTCAAGAGTTTAAATCTGACCTAAGACACTTCCTAGCTGTGTGACCCGGGGCAAGTCACTTAATTCTCATTGCCTAGCCTTTATCGATTTTCTGTCCTGGAGCCAATACTCAGTATTGATTCTAAGATGGAAGGTAAGGGTTTAAAAAAAAGGTAATAGGAAAAAATTGGGGCCAATATAGCAGCAAAAGAAAGTAATAAATGTTGGAGAGGATGTGCCAAAATTGGGACACTAATACACTGATGGTAGAGTTGTAAATTGGTCCAACCATTCTGGAGGACAATTTGGAACTATGCACAAAGGGCTTTAAATGACTGCCTTCCCTTTGACCTAGCCATATCACTGCTGGGTTTGCCCTCCAAAGAGATAATAAGGAAAAAGACATGTACAAAATTATTTATAGCCATCCTTTTTGCAGTGGCAAAAAAATTGGAAAATGTGGGGGTGTCCATCAAATGGGGAATGGCTGAACAAATTGTGGTATCTGATGGTGGTGGAATATTATTGGGTTAAAAGGAATAATGAACTGGAGGAATTCCATGTGAATTGGAAAGACCTCCAGGAATTGATGCAGAGCAAAAGAGCTGAACCAAGAGAATATTGTACACAGAGACTGATACATTATGGCACAATTGAACATAATGGACTTCTCTACTAGAAGGAATGCAATGATACAAGACAATCCAGAGGGACTTATGAGAAAGAACTATCCACATTCAGAGAAAGAACTGTGAGAGTAGAAATGCATGATCAATCTCATAGTTCGATGGGGATATGATTAGGGTTTTGATGTTCAAAGATCACTCTACTGCAAATATGGATAACATGGAAATAGGTTTTGAACAATGATACATGTATAACCCAATGAAATTGCTTGTCTGCTCTGGGAAGGGGGAGAGAAAACGAGGGGAGGGGGATCATGAATCATGTAACTATGAAAAAAATATTTTAAATAAAAAAAGAAGAAACTAGTCTACATGATGTCTAAGGACACCTTTGGTGTCTATGACATTTAGAAGATGTAATCTACATTACTATGAACACATGTGTGTCTTTATAGACCTATGTTCAAATTACACCTTTTATATATACTGGGTGTGAAACACTGGGCAAATCACTTAATTGCTCAGTGCCCAAAGCAATACTGTAAGACTACAAATTGCAGAAAAATTGACATTCTTCTTGGTAAAGGAATTTCATTACCAGGACATTTCTGTATTAATAAAATACAGGATTTGGTTGGTTCCAAATAAATAAACAAAAATAAATTATAGTCACTGATCAACTAATGTTTTTTGAGCAACTATTTTGTGCATGATAGTGTAAAGTCAATATTGGGGGGGGAAGCATTAAGAAATAATTTGGGGAAGAGTAAGAGGATGCACATGCATAAAAAGGTACTAGTAATTTAATGAAATGAATGCTGAGGTGTAAATGAATGGAATATACAAAAAGGAAGGGAAAGAGTGACTGTGCTGAGATCACAGAATTTCTTGAAAGAAAAATCATTATCTTCAATTATTGAGGGTTGGTTATTTGGTTTCTTGGCTTCAAATAGATTTCTAGAGAATATTCAGAAGAGAGTGGACTTATTTATAAGAAATGTGAGAAACTATGAAAAATAAGATTATATTGCCACAGTTGAGAAAGAAATCCTGAATCTAAAATTAAAGCTCAGTGTAATTCTAAGAATTCTGATGTACCAGTCAGACAGGATCTTTTCCCTCATAAACTATAGTTAATCAAATATTTACTTAACTAAATTATCCCAACAGACTTTATTGCCTTTTGCAAGGTCTAACAGTGGTCAACATTCTTGATTAAAAATAATAATTAAGCATTTATTAAATTCTTACTATGTGAATTGTGGTATAAGTTTGTGATATAAGCTATTGTGCTATAATCCCTGGGGAAAAATAAAAAGGTAAAAGCCTAGCCTCAGGATGTTCACATTCAGAAGATGGGGACAATAAACTAACAACTATGTTCATAAAGGACAAATGGGAGTTGATCTCTATTGGAAAGCACTAGCAATTTAGGCAACTAGAAAAGGCCTCAAACTGAAAGTAAGATTTAAGCTGAGTCTTAAAAGAAGCCAGGAAAGCCAAGAGGTGGTGAAGGGTAAAAGAGCATTCTAGAAATGGGGAGGCCCTATGAAAAGGAATGAGGTTGAGAGGTGGAATATCATTTGAGAGGAACAGTAAGAACTATGTCCTTGGATTGTATGGGAATGTGAGAAGAACACTTGAAAAGGAAGAGGGAAGCAGACTACAAAGGGCTTTGAAAGTCAATCAAGAATTTATATTTGATTCTGGTAGTAATTTGTTGATATTTTGTCATTTCAGTCATGTCTGATTCTTTATAACCCCATTTTTGTGGGGTAAGGATTCTTGGCAAAGATACTGCAGTGGTTTGCCATTTATTTTCACCTCCAGCTCATTTTACAGATGAGGTACTGAAGCAAAGTTAAGAAATAAGCCTAGGGCCACTCAGCTAGTAAGTATCTAAGGCCTGATTTGAATTCATAAAAATGAGTCTTTCTGATGCCAGTTTTGAAGTACTATTCACTGGACCACCTGGCTGCCTACCTAGAAGTAATAGGAACCCTTAATATTTATTGAATGTGGCAGGACAGGCTGGGGTAGTGAGAGGTTGGTCTTGTGCTTTAGAGAAAAATACTTTGGAAACTGAGTGAAGGATGAACTGGGGTGGCAGAGAGACCAACCAGCAGGCTTTTGTAATAGTCCAAAGTCCAGGTGTGAAGTGAAAGTGATGGTGACTCAGTTAGGGGAAGAGGAGAAATGCATGTAAGATGCTAAGAAGGTAGAAGTTATAAGGCTTGATAGAACACTGTTTATGTGGAATGAATGTAGAAGAGTCAAAATGGAATCCTAAACTTTAAGCCTGTCTTTCTGGGAGCAATGTGTTGCCCTTGATAGCACTAAGGAAGTTCAAAAAAGAATAGGATTTTGGAAAGGAAAGGAAAATAATGACTTCTCTTTTTGGACATTGTGAGTTTGAGATGTTTATCAAACATCTACTGGTGGATATCCAAAAGGTAATGAGAAATGTGAGGCTGGAGATCAGGAGAGAGGTTTGGGCTGGTTATAGAAATGTAGGAATTAAATGCAGAGATAGCAATTGAATCCAAATGAGATGATAATATCTAGGGAGTCTGTATGGAGAAAGAAGAGTACAGTACATACCTTTGAGGCATATTCATTATTAATGAGTCCAATGAGTTGAAGAATAAGGAAAGGAAAATAAGGAATCCAAATTGGGATAAGGAGAACCAGAGGGAGGAGTTTCTGGAAAAAATAAATCAAAAAGAGTATCCTTTAGAAGAGAATCATCAGCCACATCAAAAGGCTGCAAAGAGGTCAAGACAGACATAGACTGAAAGGGGACCTTAATTTTAACAATGAAGAAATCATTGGTAACTTTGAAGTGAACAATTTCAGTTAAATGATAAGACTATAGTCTAGATTGCAGAGGGTTTAAGAAGTGAGAGAAAGAAGAATTAGGGAAACTAATTATAGATGAGTTTCTCCAGGGGAAGTAGGTTAGCCAGAAATGGGAGAAGAGATACAGGATGAGAGGTAGCCAGGATTTTAGGATCAATTGAGGATTTTTATTGTTGTTGTTTTGCTTCTGTTTTTTGTTTTATCAAAGAGCTGTGAGGTAGGCATGGACTAATAAGCAGCAAAATAGCTAGTAAAAATTGAAAAATTGAAGGTTAGAAAGAAAGGAGATGATGAAATGGGGAAATCTGCTGGAGAGAAGATGAGTGGATAAGATCTAGGATGCATGTAAAAGAACTTACCTTGGCAAGAAGAACCACCTGTTCATGACAGATAGTGGTGAAGTTACTAGAAGTGGAAGATAGGAGATGAGGATGAGAGAAGATAAAGGAGCTCTTATCAAATGGTCTTAATTTTTTTCAATGAAGTGTGGGTTGAGAGGTGCCATGGTAGGTTTGAGGAGAGATGAAAAGTTTTGGAATGACAATAACAGGAAGTGGAAAAGTAAATCTATTAGGGAATTGTGAAAGGACTCTCTTGCTCTAGTGAGGGACCAAATTAGATCATGTAATAAAGTTGTAGAGGACCCCTTGCTTTGGTTTCAGGATGTCCTCCAGCTCTTCATGGAACAGTAGGTACAAAGCATGAACAAGAATGTATGGATATTTGCATAGCATCAACAGATGGTAGTAGTAAGGCAGAGCTGGATTTTGGCAAAGCAGATCAGGAGTAGGACAAGGAAGCAAGGGATTCCAATACAGAAGATAGTGTTAAAATACCATCCATTTCCCAACATCAACTTGCCTCTTATATTATAATGATAGGATTTAATTCAGTTATAAAACTATATTCATAACTTTATACAGATATTAAAATTTACTTCATATTGACAAAAAATGTTTTTGTTCAACCTTTGTATTTGAAGAGAACCAAAGACATCACAGGATGATGTCCTGATTTGTATGAATTGGATTTGAAAGAGGCAGAGTTGCACAGAGCTTATCAGTCTCACTCTCTTTTCCAGAATCATCCCAAGGCAGTGTCATGAAGTCCTTAGAAGAAATGTGTGTGACAGAATGAAGTAGGAGCACCACTGGTGTCTGATTCAGATACATTATTTTGGTATAGATTGGAACCCGAGTTCCTAAAAGCTATATGGACAGAATACAAGCTCTGTCAAGTCCTAACAAGTAAGATATGTTTTGAGTACAGGTTGGTCACTGAACACAATCTTGTGGTTTGAGGATCAGCCTAACTAGGTTTAGAAAAGGCTGGGTCAGGAAACAAGCACATAAGACCTTTTTAACCCTCACTTGCTTTCTGTGAATCAATACCAAGTATGGGTTTCAAAACAAAAGAGCAGTAAGGCCTAGGCAATTGGGGTTAAGTAATTTGTCCAGTGTCATAGAGTTAAGAAGTGTCTGAGGACTAATCTGAACCCAGAACCTTCTTTGGGTTCTCTATCCACTGAGCAACCTAGCTGCCCCTGCTGAATTCTTTTGACCAGAGTAACTCATGAAACCATCTACTGAAGCATGGGGGTATCATGGGGACACCGTTATGAGGTGGAGACATGATTTGGTTCAGTGGAGGTTGTATCTATGCAAATGAAATCACAATTCTTGAAGATGAAACAAAATCTATTAAATGAGTGCTATGTATTTGTGGGATCTAGGGACAAAAATGAATACTGAATTCCAATGAGCTAAAAAGCAACACATATCTGTTTCTATTTTCAAATCATTAGTTTTAAGCCCTCTTCAAAAATTTAATCCCTTTCTTTTCATTCTTCCACTACCTGGCCTTCTCTCTTTGGATCTTTGGTCTCAGATATCAAGGCAATCCTACTTATCTTTACCCTATATATTCTGATATTTCCTGATTGATAAATAGAATACTTTCCTTACTCCTTGCTGCCAAATGATCATTTCACACTTCCAAATTCCACTGAAGACTTCTCTCTCAAGCTTTCTTTGATTCAGTCTGAGTAACTAACTCTAATCTCATTCCTTTATTTTTTGTCATCCTTGATTACATATATATAAACATATATATATATATCTTTATACCTAATCATAAAGTACATCTAATTTATAACTCTTTATATCTAAAAGCAAAATATAATTGTGATCATTTCCATTTACTCATTTGTGTGCTTGTTATCCCTACATATATGTATGTATATGTATTTATATATAAACATGTATACCAGGAAAATGAATGCATAATCCACAGATACACATTTGTGTTTTATACATATAATCCAGCACTTTATACATATGATAGGGATGTGTGTGTGTGTATATATATATATATATATACACACATATAGATAGATAGAGATAGAGAGAGAGAGAGAGAGAAATAGATAGATAGATAGATAGATAGATAGATAGATAGATAGATAGATAGACAGATAGATAGATAGCCCAAATATATACATATATATCCCCAAACCAAGTAGCCTAAACATGAATCATGTAGCTTCAAGATCATGCTTATACTTATGGGTATTACAAACAACTGTGACTGTTTAGCCTAGAGAAAGGAAGCCTTCCAAAGCACAGAATAACTTTCTACAAGTATTTAAATGACTAGTGAATAGAAGACAGAGTATTACACTTGTTCTGTTTGGTCCCAGAGGGGAGAACTTGGAAATTTACTGAGAATGAAGTTTAAAGTAAGGTAAGATTTCCTCCTTTCATTACAGAGTAGCTAGGGCTGGCCAAAAGAGGAATGACTGGTTTTGCAAGGTAATGAGTTTCCTGTCCATTTAAGTTTCTTTCAACCAAAGGTTGTATGGTCACTTATGGATCTTTCGAATGAGACAATTCTTGTAAATGAGGGCTAGACTAGCTGAACTCCCCACTTCTTTCCAACTTTGCTTCTGTTTGATTTTGTATAGAACAATGCCTCACATGTATATAGTGCCTATGTGTTTTAAAAGTATATTACTCAAAAATAAAAAAGAATATTTCCCACAACTTACCAAGAGATAGAATGAATAATATTACACCCATCTTATAAATAAGGAAAGTGAAGTCTCAGCCCAGTGCTGCTTCATTCTGGTACCCAGTGCTCATTCATATACCTCCCTGAAGCTATACTCAGAATCAGAAGATCTGAACTTATCTTGAATTGGTCATTGATGGACCCTCTGACTTTTGACTCTGCATGTCAGCTTTCCCACCTGAAAATGGTAAAAATAATCCTTGTATAATCTACCTCCCTGGCTGTTGTGAGGAAAACCCTTTTCCACCATGAATCACTAAATAGATGTGAATCCTGATGATGGTGATTTGGGTACACCCTATATCTAGAGTAGTATCTGCTGCCGACGTTCAGGGGTCACAGGCACAGTGTGCTACATCTCTTAGCCTCGTTCCAGGGTGTGGAGTCTGGACTGCATTTTGCACAGTATCTTCCACACAGTGTTGGCACACAATGTTAAATAGGGTGTTAGGTCAAACCTTAAATAGTTGGTATGCATACCAGAAGCTTATCTAAATTCATCCAAACTCTTTGCCCCACAAGTCAGAGGGGAAATCTTAATAGATCAGGTTTTCTAGGAGATTTTTATTTCCTGTACAACATATTCTGAGCAAAATATATTGTGAGAATGACCTTTTGCATAGTATTCGGGTACATTTATATCTGAAAATAGGACATGAATATTACAGAGAAGAATTTTGCCCACATTGTAAGGTTGAATCACAGTTCATTTCAAGGTCTGAGTAAAGGTTTAAGGGATACCACTAAGTTCATAATGGTACATTTATTCTTTTTTAAAAAAATAACATCTAAATTCCAGCTAATAACAGTATATCATAATGTACTAGTTATTATTTTTGCTTTGTTTAAATTATATTTGCTCATGTATAACATAAATGTATAATGTATAATTATACATCATGCTGCACGGTCATCTAGCATTTGATCATGGAGAATTTTAAATGACTTCTACAAGGCCATATTGTAAGGCCTGTATCATTGACTACGGGAAAATTGAAGCAATGTTGAATTGGATCATACGGCAAGATATTACCCTTCTGCTTCCATTAGTTTGTAAGCATCTTGAGGGCAATAGGCTATCTTTTGTCTCTTTTTGCATCCCCAGATTTTAGCACAGTACCTGATAATTTAGTAGGCACTTAAAAATACTTATTGATTAATTAATTGATAGGTGCAGATACTTTTCTAGGCAGAGCAATAGCTTTCTGTTGTGCAGTTGATTTTAGCTTTGGCTCCCATATTTTCCTTTCTTTGCATTAGTTCAAATGTTCATTTTTGCTCCAGTTGTATACAAAAATGTCTTTCTACTGTACTTCTCTGCACGTGACATAAATAGTAGCCTAGTTTGTACAATCCTTTCTCCAAAGACTAAAATAATACCATTTTAATTTCAACTAAATATGATTCCTTCCTGTGCATTAATTCTGCACTACATGACAATTGGTCCATTCATTACTGAACCGTGACAAGAAAAATCACCATTTACCAATTAGATAAGTCAGTAAAAGAAATGATTCCACACAGTGTTATAAGCTAAGTCTGTTGATCCACTAAGAACTCTGTCTCCACAGGGCAAGTTAGCTTCTGAACACAAGCCATTCTCTTCAGGTACATTTTTGAATTAAAAACAAAAACAAAAACAAAAACACAGGGTCATGCTGTATTCACCACTTTTCAACCACTGACCCTTAGCAAAAATTGCCTTATTTCAAGTGTGAGAAAAGGAACTTTTCTCATCTGCAAGCCTGTCATTGGAGCCTTTGATATCTGAGGCAGGGTAGACCCTGTCTTTTACAGTTCTTTGCACAAGAAGTGGATTGTAAAGAAAAGGTAAAACATAGGGGTTAGATGTGACTGTCCACTTAACACTGAAATGAAGGCTTCTTTTCAAATGGAGTTACTCATCTCGAGAGGCAAAGCAGAGTACTCCTTTTTCCCTGCCACCACACAGGAAAAACTCACTGAGGCACTCATAGGTATGACAAGAATTTAGATTTGACATCCATTTGGTTCAGTGAAGAAGCCATTGAACTCGTTTTGGAGGTGGGCATCCCAAGGAAATGAAAGTGAAGTGATTAGAAACAAATCGCTAAATCAAAGGGTCAGTTTCTTGAGGTGGAAACCAAGATCTCAGTCCCCTGATTGAGGCAATGGACAGCAGTCCCTGCAAATTTCTAAGCCTTCTCCCTTGTAAATTGTACAGCCTCCCCCTACCTACTACTGAATCAGGATTCACTCTAATATGAATTTCACTGGGGTTATAACCTTTTGTATATTTCCCTGGAGTGATCTTGGGGGCTGACAAATGCCTAACATTATGATTTTACTCATTTAATATATTTGTGTAGGTCTAACACACCTTTCCACAGTTAAAGAGATAAGAGAACTAGAGAAGCTGACACACAGTCTTAGAATGATCTTTATCTCTCCCTTGGTAATATAATTCTGCTGGGTGATCAAGATTCTGGGAACCTTACCTCAAACCCACATATCAACAAGATACTGGATCTTGAATAACAAATTAGAGGAATGGGAGTAAAATGCAGAGAAAGTGCTCTCTTCAATAATAGAAATACATACCCATATGGAGCCTTGCCCTCTGTGAGCACAGGAATCCCTATTGGTTGCGGCTTATTTAATTTAATGAAAAGTTTTTCATTCACTCACTATCATCCTCAGGGAGCAAGTTCATTTCAGGTAGAGGGTTTATCTGCTTGCTTGTATTCATTTGGCTTCATATTTTCCTTTATTCCTTTTTTGACCTCAGAACATGGTGTTTATAGGTAAGGAAGAAGTAAATTTTCACAGCCTTCCTAGTCTGATGTCCTCCCTTTCTTTGACACCTCAGAGATTTAAGCCAGTTCTGGAACTGTCTTCATCATCAGGCATAACTTTACTTCAAAATAATTGGTTTACTTTATATTCTTATGTGTTTTATTTTATGCATTTAAAAACATTATTCAGAGGTAAGGTGCATAGGCTTCATTACTCACATTGGGATCAAGGAGATTGATAATAATAATGCAAAATAATAATAAAATTAAAAACTCTTGCTCTACTTGAAGAGAGAAATAAAAATTCTACTGTGATTATTATTCCTCATCTATTGATTTATGTTACCTTAGATTAGTAGAAACAGAGAAAGGGGATTTTGTACATGCAAACTATGATTTTTCACTAGAGGCTTACTAGCCTGGGAAGGAAATAGCCAAGGAATCATTTCTCCAACTTCATTGACTACTTAAACCTAATCTAAGCATATCAAAATGCCCTCTAATGGAACATGTGTAGACCTCTTTAGTTATTAGTCTGTCAAGATATAATTAATGTGTCTGCATCTCTCTACTAACCTCCTTAGTTGTTCATTTAAATAGTTAGAGGGAGGGATAAAATTGATAAGTCTGTGAAACAATGAACTGGCTAGCTATAGTTCACAACATGAAGAGTTAAATTTTTTAAATTTCTCCAATGGATCATACTCCATGAAACTTGTGTATGTGTGTTTGCTATTATCTAGCATTGCATTATTAAATAATGTCCACAAATGCATGTTGTCCTCTAGAAATAACTTACATATCAAAACAATCCCTGGGCATAACAATGGAATAAAATACATCACTTAACAGGGGCCAATATCTCTAAAAAAAAGAGAAAATAATCTATTACTATAGATTACCTCTGTAAGTTCTCATGCTACATAGTAGGCTAAAGTTCTAATTAGAAGAGATTGCTCTCCTTTAATTGTTTTCTTGTCTGCAGCACAGAAATTCTAAAAGGTAAATAAAGGCAAACATCTAAAGGAATCATAAGGGTGTTAGACAGTCAGGGACTATTACATAATTGGTTGGAGGTCCTGGGAAAATACATTAAAAATTTAAAGAGGAGGATGAAAAAAATTTCATGTAAAGGACAAGCCTACCAGGTTTTTGTTGGTATTGTGTTGCACTGTGTTTCTGTTTGTTTGCTTGCTTCTTTTTTTTAGTCCAGCAGTTTTCATTATACTCCAAGCTTCTGAGACACAATAGAAAATATTCTTTTCCATTTGTCCATTCTGAAACCATAGTGTCAGTAGTATGAAGACTCCTACCTGTCAGGCCTCCTGTTCTAGAGAGATTTCCTATCAGGAATAAAATTTTTTTATTTGTTTTTTAATCGATTGATAGGTTTGCTGAATAAATGCCAACCATGAGATGAGGAGCACTGACCTGGCAAATGAGAAACAATATAGATTACTGACATGAACTTTGGGCATGGAGTCAGAAAACCTGGGTTCAAATGCATTCTCTTGCATTTTAGCTCTTTCACTGTCAGTAATTCTTTGAATCTTAGATGCCTCATTTACAAAATGGATATAATAATCATTTTGTTGCTATCACACTCCAGGTATATAAGGTGGGCTGTCTACATGGGAACTGTTTTAAATAAAGTAAAAGCAATTGTTTCCTCTAAGAAATAGACTAGTTAAAATGGTAGATATGTCAGTAAGAGTTGCAGTACTGAATTCCTGATGGGAAGAGGATTTCATTTAGTGAGAATCATACCTTTGGGGATAAATACTCTAAGAAGCAAGGTAAACAGGTGAACCAGAGAAAGTTCACACACAAACCATCTATAGGCTTAAGGTAATTGGGGCAGGGATGCACACACACACACACACACACACACACACACACACACTGCATACCCACACATATACTTGTCTGGATATACTTGAAATAATGTTTCCCAAAACACCCAATAACTCTGCAAACTCAGTATGTTACCTACTTCTTGCCAAAGGCAGAATTTATTAGAAGGGTTCCCATCCCAAATCTTTTCAATAACTGTGGATACAAATCTCCTTTTCAGATTCATGACTTGGTTAGGATAGGGGTAGGAGGGAAGGATTGCACATTTGGAAACAATACCATGGCCATTTAAGAAGCCTTACCTCACTTTAGACAATGAGGTTTCCATTGGAATGGAAATAAACTTGAAACATGTGGCTTAAATTTCCCTTCTAAACAAATTCAAATTCTAAGGGACAATTCTGTGGTAGCAAAATACCTTTTGGATTCTACTAGACTGAAGCACTGGCTAAGACACAGAAGGGAG
Organism: Gracilinanus agilis; assembly: GCF_016433145.1. Taxonomy (NCBI): domain Eukaryota; kingdom Metazoa; phylum Chordata; class Mammalia; order Didelphimorphia; family Didelphidae; genus Gracilinanus; species Gracilinanus agilis. The sequence continues at coordinate 176,365,161 of NC_058134.1, forward strand.
GATCAGTGGAATAGACTTGGGGTCAGTGACATTAGCAAAACTGTGTATGATAAACCCAAAGAGCCCAACTTTTGGGACAAAAATCCACTTTTTGACAAAAACTGCTGGGAAAATTGGAAAATAATATAGGAGAGATTAGGTTTAGATCAAGATCTCACACCCTACACCAAGATAAATTCAGAATGGGTGAAAGACTTGAATATAAAGAAGGAAACTGTAAGTAAATTAAGTGAACACAGAATAGTATACTTGTCAAATCTCTGGGAAAGGAAAGATTTTACAATCAAGCAAGAGTTAGAAAAAATTACAAAATATAAAATAAATAATTTTGATTATATTAAATTAAAAAGTTTTTGTAAAACAAAAACAATGCAACCAAAATCAGAAGGGAAAGAACAAACTGGGAAAAAAATCTTTATAACAACAAATTCTGACAGAGGTCTAATTACTCAAATATACAAGGAACTAAACCAATTGTATAAAAAAATCAAACCATTCCCCAATTGATAAATGGGCAAGGGACATGAATAGGTAATTATCAGATAAAGAAATCAAAACTATCATTTAGCACATGAGAAAGTATTCTAAATCTCTTATAATTAGAATGCAAATCAAAACAACTCTGAGGTATCACCTCACACCTAGCAGATTGACTAAAATTAACAGCATGTGAGAGTAATATATGTTAGAGGGGATGTGGCAAAATTGGGACATTAATGCATTGCTGGTGGAGTTGTGAAATGATCCATCCATTCTGGATGGCAATTTGGAATTATGCCCAAAGAGCAATAAAAGAATGCCTGCCCTTTGATCCTGCCATACCATTGCTGGGTTTGTACCCCAAAGAGATCATAGGTAAGCAGACTTATACAAAGATATTTATAGCCATGCTATTTGTGGTGGAAAAAAACTGGAAAGCGAAGGTATGACCTTCAATTGGGGAATGGCTGAAAAACTTGTGGTATATGCTGGTGATGGAATACTATTGTGCTCAAAGGAATAATAAACTGGAGGAATTCCATGTGAACTGGAAAGACCTCCAGGAATTGATGCAGAGCAAAAGGAGCAGAGCCAGAAGAACATTATATACAGAAACTGATACACTGTGATAAAATAGAATGTAATGGACTTCTGTACTAGCAGCAGTGCAACGACCCAGGACAATTCTGAGGGATTTATGGAAAAGAACGATACCCACGTTCAGAGGAAGAACTAAAGGAGAGGAAACACAGAAGAAAAACAACTGCTTGAACACTTGGGTTGATGAGGACATGATTGGGGATGTAGATCCAAAAGGACCACACCAATGCAACTATCAATAATATGTAAATAAGTCTTGATTGATGACACATGTTAAAACCAGTGGAAATGTGAGTTAGCTATAGGGGATGGAGTTTGAGGGGGTGAAAGGGAAATGAAATACCTGAATCATGTAACCATGGAAATTTTTTCTAAAAATAAAAAAAAAGAATTAAAAAAAAGAAAGATGTTTGAGAAATCACACTGGTACCTGGAATGCACTCTTATGTAATAGCAATCAGAGAGGGATGCTCTCTAGCAGAGCCATGAACTAAATTTTGACAAACAAGCACAAGAGGTTTGAGAACATGAATGGAACTCTCACTCTTCTGATCATATTCCACTAGAATTTTCAGGATATTAACTCCAGTAAGGGGCTGCCTTGGCTTTAGGGTAGAACTAAGGAGTAAACTGAATGAGTATACTTGTGTATTATAATCTCTATCATTCCAGAAAGGGGGATCATTGCCCTCCAATATTTCTGATGCTTGAGGTTTTACTGATGTTGACCCATTACTTTATCTTTGTTAAGAAGAAAATTGGCCTGGGAGAAACCAAACACCAAGGAACATCAGTCACCTAATTCAATAAAATGAAATTTAACCAGGGCAGCTGGGTAGCTCAGTGGATTGAGAGTCAGGCCTAGAGACAGGAGGTCCTAGATTCAAATCCAGCCTCAGACACTTCCTAGCTATGTGACCCTGGGCAAGTCACTTGACCCCCATTGCCTACCCTTACCACTCTTCCACCTATGAGCTAATACTCAGAAGTTAAGGGTTTAAAAAAAAATACGAATTAAATAAATAAATAAATGAATTTAACCAATACTGTCCATAGGCAGGTTTTGATATTGACCTTAGAAGGTTGGAAAGATCGTGAGGTCCCTAGATTCTATAAGTGGATTGTTATAGAGAGTATAAGAAAGGTGTTACTGAATATTTTTGTTCCCCCTTTTCTTGTGCAAATTCTTGTTGGAATATCTGCTTCATTACTATGCTTCCTCCCAGTTACTCAAGCTTAAAACCTAGGAGATAGGAGCAGGAATAGGATAAGGAGGAAGAGAAGGAAAAAGAGGAAGAGGAAGACATGGAGGAGAAGTTTATCAAAGCTAACCAACACATCAACTAAGTCTGACACTGTCTGTAATATTCAATATCCTTAGTGGTTCACCCTGTAAAAAAGTCCTTTTTTTTTTCTTTTTTGGGAATAAGTTTGATCTCCATTCAATTTACTTATTAATATTTTCTATTTATAATATTTTGCTCATTGTGCATATTATTTTCCTGATTATGCTAACTTCATTCTGTATCTGTTTATGCATGTGTTTGTGAGTGTGTGTGTGAGTGTGTGTGTGTGTGTGTGTGTGTGTGTGTGTGTGTGTGTGTGCATCCTTTCCCCAATTACTTTATGCCTATAGTTGGTTTGGGTGTGAAATTTTTCTGGTTCACCTGTTTAGCTTGCTCCTTAGAAGAGTATTCATCCCCAAGAGTACAATTCTCTTTGAAAAAGAATCTTCTTATAATAAATATCAACAAAATCTCAAAGTATCAATTTTTTGAGTCCAAATTCGATTCTTATTCCACTGTGAAGTTTTTGTCAATTTTTGCAAACTGAATGTGGTCTTGGAGGCAGTTAGGTGGCTAAGTGGATTGAGAACCCACCTCAGATACTTTCTAACTCTGCAATCTTGTTCGAGTCATTTAAAATCAATTGCCCAGCCCTTAGCATTCTTCTGCCTTGGAACCAATAGAAAGTATTGATTCTAAGACAGAGTAAAGGGTTTAAAAAAAAACTAAATGAGATCTCTTTCCCTTTAATGTGAAATGATGACACTAACTGTAAGTAGTTTTGAATAAACACTTAATATATATTTTTGTAATATTATCTCAAATTGCTTATAGTCTTAATTGAATTTCCATGTACATGCATCTTGTCTTCCCTATAGATCACTGAATATAGGGTCTATATTACATTCCTCTGTATTTCCCATAGCACCTAGCATAGTATCAAATGTATAATAAGGGATCAATTAACAACCACAAAAATAATGTCTTATTGGGAAATGTTAAGTTTTGACAAGCAACTGAAGATACCCTTTGGATGACTGGATAATGGAAGACTGAAGAGAGAACAAGAGTTAACAAATGAAGAGATAGATTTGGATGTCTTTCTAATAAATTTGTAGTAAAAATCCCATAAACATAATTTCAATGAGGGAATGAATTTAGAAAGAGGGGGAGTAAATTAATTGTTTGGGTATATTCTTACTTTTGGGAAAGAAAGTAACTAAAAGTTAGCTCATTTTCAGGATGTTCTTATGGCATATTTCTTTTATCAGAGAAGGATAAAATTCTAATCATATAAAATTAAATTCATTCTTTTTGGAGATACTCTAATTTTGATGGGTCCCTGGAGAAAGTAATTACTAAATATGAATCAATAACCAGAAAGAGCCAATACCTACCAAAGTACATAATTCCATTCCAAGGTTCTTTGTAGGTATTCAGTCATATAGCTGGAATGGAGCACTGGACTCATACTGAGGAAATATGAATTTGAATCCAATCTCTAACACTTATGGGTTATGTGACAATTGGCAACTCATTTAGCCTCTGTGTCTCGGTTTCCTTATCTGTGAATGGACAATAGCATCTATTTCAAAGGATCAACAAAGGATCAAGCAAAGGATCAAAAAGATAATGTATGTAAAGTATTTTTCACCTTTAAATGCTTTGTTAATAATAGCTATTATTAAATATATATCTTAATAAATTACTTATTACTGAGATGACCTAATATAAAATGAACATCAAAACAAATAATCCAATTCATCTCCTAACTGGTTCTAACATAGAAATTTATCTTTGATTGATATGCCTTATATATGTGCTAAATGAAAGCAAGGACCTGAAAAGAGGAAGAATTGAAAATTAAATTTCCCCATAAGAAGATGATATCTGAGAATGGCATTTTGGACCACAGCTTAAGATTCATAAGTGGTCAGACCTAGAAGAGACACGAGAGACTATCCACTTGAATGAGAAGCAGGCTTGTGCTATTAAATTGTGTTAAAGGATCCAAGTTCAAATTCTAACTCTCGTGTTGACTTTCTATAACCATGAGGAAGTTTCTGCTTATTCATCAGAAAAATGACTGACATTCCCAGAGAGCTCTTAAAATTCAGCAAATTATATAACGCAAACCCCACATTTTACAAATACAGAAATTGGGAACCTGAAAGGTTGTCACTTTCCCAATAGCTAATTTGTGGTGGTGCTAGGATTAGAACCCACATCCAAAATGGGTTTCATTTGTTTTTCTACTGGAATAGGTTTTCTCTTCTAAAGAATAAGAGATATTGGACTATGGACATATATCAATTGAGAGATGGGGGGAAAAAACTTAGAGAGGATAGTATTTATGAACAGGGGAGATAAAAGGCTTTGAAACAGATAATAAACAAACTAAACTAGAGATTTTAATATACTGAAGTGTATTTGACCTCAAAGTTATCACAGGAAAGGAATAATTAGGATAATGTACAATAAAAATGGTACCTAAAAATGAATTTTAAGAAACTAGATAATATTTTTATTGGTAGTTAGATAGCACAATGCCAGGCTTGGATTCAGGAGGACTCATTTTCATGAATTTAAATATGGCTTCAGACACAGGACTCTGGGCCTTGTTTGCCTCAGTTCCTCTTCTGTAAAAAAAAATGGAGAAGGAAATGGCAAACCACTCCAATATTTCTGCTAGAAAATTCCAAATGGGTCACAGTCAATCACAACTAAAACAATTGAACAAAAACATAAAATAATAGGGCTTATTTTGTTGTTCAAAACATATTTTTCATAAATATAAAATAGTAGAAGTTTGGTGGGGTAATAACTTCCTGAAGGAAAGAAAAAAAGTTTTAGTGGACTATAAGCTAAATATCAATTAATCTAATGATCTGGAGTTCAATAGCATCAAAAACTACATTGCGAAAATAAGAGTTTATGTTCTTATTTTATTGTCCTGTTTGGACAGACCACATCTTTTGTATTATGTTCAGTTTTCAGCTCAGTATTTTGTAAAAGGCATTTACAAACTGGAATTTATTCATAGCAAGGAAGACAAAAGAATAAGAGGTCTGAAAACCATGGTCTATGAAGAACAGCTATGAAGAAAAGGGATAATAACAACTAGTTTAAGGAGGCTTAGTGTTGCATGGAGAAGAAATAATGTAGTTAGAGCCTATTGTCTTCAAATATTTGAAGAAATTTTAGAAGAATTAGACTTGTGCTTGGTCCCAAAGGGCAAGAACTAAGAGCAATAACTAGGAGATACAAAAAGGCAGATTTTGGCTTTCCAAAAGAAACACTTTGTAGAGATGCAGAAAATAGAACTGGTGTCTCATTAGGTACTTTTCTTAGAGATGCTAGAGAATATTTCTCATCAACTATAAAGTTGGACTAGGTGACCTTCCAACTTTGGAACTAGAAAATGTCATTCTGTAAGTGTAAATATTAAATTCTTTATTGAAATGGATTGCTAAAAAGGTGTAGGAAAAAACCTGTCAACTGCAGGAATGATATTAAAATGCCTTTTCTAATGAATTACAAATCAATTAGTTTGAAGACTTTCAAATGACCCAAATCTATATAGCCCCAAAATATGAAGTGAGGTGCTCTTAGAGAGTTAAATATTTTTCTAGGCGGTGCAATTATTAGGGTTTTGGACCTCAAGTCAGTAGGATCTGAGTTCAAATCTTGATTCACAGCCTTACTAATAAGACCAAGGGTAAAACATGCCCAGTCTCAATTTCCTCATTTGTGAAATAGGAAAAATAGAATATGCCTTACAATAAGATAACATATGTATTTGCATCTGCGCCTGCACTCGTGCCTGCGCTCAGGGTCTGTGTTCAAAGTCTACGCGCGTTCTTTAGCCTCTTGGGGTCTTAACGCTTGCTGCTCTCAGGAGCAGGCCCTGGTGACTCCAGGTAGCTGCCAAGGAATTAATGGCATGCCCCAAACTTGCTCTAACTCTTGTGTGCTGGCTTTGGCATTTTAGGTGGAGTAGGGTGGGGGAGGGTGTTGCTCAGCTCACGTTTTAGTGAGAGCTGTTTCACCCCATGGAAATGCCCCGATTCCACGTACCTTCAATGCTGTGCCCTGTCGTGGGGTCCCTTCGCTCCTCTGGATTTGTTTTTCTGTCTTCTTGAGGAGTCCTGTATGTTTTGGTTAGGAGAGGTTAAGCAGCTGCTTTTTACTCTGTCTACATCTTAACCAGGAAATATCATTTTTATGGAAAAAATTTTTTACATTTTTCTGAAGATGTTTGGGAAAATGACATCCCACCAAAGCATGGAGATCAAACTGAAGGTAATAAACTTTAATAACCAAGGAACCATATTTGGGTTCTATAATAGTTCTCTCCTATACTCCAACCTCCTTAGAGATTGACTAAGTTTGAGCCACTAGAGATTTCCCCCTCACCCATCAAGTCCATATCCATAAATCAGCAAGTTTGTGACCATGAGAAAGATATCCCTATAACTTTAGTGTGGTAGATTTAATTCCAGAAGCTAGTTAACCTGCTTGGTTGAAATAATTGCTTTTCCTCCATTTATTTACCAAAAGTATCTATATCATTTCCTTCAGCTCCTGTAGACTTACCCACTAACCCAAGACATGATATTATTAGAAATATAATATATAAAGCAGCCTTGGGAAAAAGAAAGTTGTTGTTGTTGTTGTTGTTGTTGTTGTTGTTGTTTTTGAGAATGGCTTTTTTAAAAACAATTGTCTAGGAAAATAGGATATAAAATTATAAAAATAAAAAATTCATTGATAGTTGGTTAAGAGGACCATGATTTTTGAGGTTGAATTAACTTATATTCAAATCAAATTAACTTGGTGGGAGATTTTTTGAACAAATTAGATCAAAAGGTAAACTTTTGATTTAAGAACACAAGTTCTTTATACTATTATATTGCTTTAGCACTCAAAGGGTTTGTCAAGAACTAAAAAAATAATAATGTCAGATAAAGACTAACTAATATCTCTTGAATTTTTCTTATTTAATTTCTATTAAAAGTTGTAGAACTCCCCTATTATGTAAAGCACTTCATAACCTGTCCCCAAAACAACTTGCCAGTCTAATTCTATGTCATTCCCCTTTGCACACTACATACAACCTTCAAACTTCTTCTGGTTGTTTCTCAGATACACTATTCCATCTTTCACATCTTTGTCTTTGTCTTTCTGTCTGTCTGACAATCTATCAGACTCTCTACCAGTCATGCCTAGAATGGACTTCTTCCTTCTGTCAACCCTTTAAAATTTTCTAGTTACCTTCAAAATTCATCTCAAGTATCACTTCAATATGAAGTCTATCCTTACCTCTTCCACTCTAGAACTCCAATTCCCTGCTACCTCCTTAATTTATTTTTTTAATATCTTCACATATATTTCACATACTAGTTATGTGAACCTGAGCAGTCTATTTGATCTCTCTGGGTTCTTGACAACTCTCTAAGAATACAGTTTGTGGATAAGTTACTGACATCCATTGTTAGAAGGAAGTTCCTTCGTCTGGGAGTTCCCTATAGAAAGGCAATCACAGGTCCTGTCTCTGTCCCCTATCCTTGTATATACAAACTTGAAGGGATTGTATCCTTTTTTTCTTTTTTTTTTATCTCTATAGTCTAGTGACATTTCGAAACTCTTACTGATTTAGTAGTTGAAGAATTTCACAAGTTTTGCCTCTATGAAAGTACATTTTGATTGATAAATTCTATACAAAGGATCATGAAATTTACATTTATAATAACAATAATAAAATTATTATATATCATGTAATATAGTGGTTCCCAAACTTTTTTGGCCTACTGCCCCCTTTCCAGAAAAAAAAATATTGCTTAGCCCCCTTGAAATTAATTTTTTTTCATTTTAGCAGCAATTCATAGGAAAGATAAATGCACCTGTGGACATCACTGCTCCTCTGGGTCACTGCAGCACCCACCAGGAGGCATTAGCACCCACTTTGGGAATCACTGAAACAGAATAATAAAATAACCCTATGTTATATTTAGGTATATAATGTGGTATAGTATATTATTGTTAATATAATATATACTTAATTAATAATCATGCATTATTAATTATATTATATAGTATGATACAACTATTAACAAAATTAGTTATTAATACTATAAAATATATATGATAATGTGTAATGAGTGGTATGCAATACTAATAATTGTTGTTGTTGCCATTTATTTAGTTTAGGTTTGGAAAGTGATTTATAATAATTACCTAACTTGACACTCACAGCAAGCTGAGAGGGCTTGCCGTTATGAGGAAAACTGAGTAGAGAAAGTTGCAGTGACTTTCCCCTAGTCTCACTGATAATGTCTAAGACTGAACTTGAACTCAGAACTTACTGCTCTATTCAGAATAAGATGCTGAGATAGACTACTCTCCTAAGAACTTTATAGATTATATTTTCTTACTATTTAAAACACTAATTTAGATCTAGAAATAAGTTCAATAAATGTTCATTGATCAATTAATTGATCCCTTCACATAATGAAAATCTTTGGCACTGATTCCTTTATTTTTGATGAATATTCTCCATTGTGAGAAACTCTCACAGCATAGGGGAAAATAGAATAAATATGTTTTAATGACAAAATTTCTATATAATTTAAAGGAAGTGGAAAAGGTGTTATAATTAAATTTGTACTCATCTGTTGAAAATGTATTTTTCTCTGAACTTTCTTATGAACTACAGTTATCAAAAAATACGTAATATCCTAAATCTTAGAAAGAAATTCTTCATTCAAATATAGTCTGATTCTGATCCCAAATATCTTTTATTTCTTTGTGAAGACCAATATGAAAGATGTGTATAGAATATTTTAGTAGTCAAATGGTATATAAACAGTAAGTATCTACCATGCCAGATACTGCTAAACACTGCTAGTAGATACATTCCCAATATGCTTTATTTAAAATGCAGCCATTAATCATTAAGCATTTTGTAACATCTCTCCATTTCATGATTCTCCTCATTACTGTTTAATGAAAACTCATTTCTATAAATTATAGAAGCATTTCTATAAACTATAAATTATAATCCATCCGTGTGCTTCATTGATATGTATATAATATTGATCACCAAACTAAGTACTTTATTTGAATATCTTTATTCAAGTTTATTCAAATATAGCTTTCTACAAGAATACTGAAGTAAAATACAAAGTGACTAGTGCTTAAAAGTGAAGGGAACTGGACTGGATTTGTATTTTGACCCTGTAATTTACTAGTTCTGTTTCCTTAGGCAAATTATATAAACTTTCTGAGCCTCCATTCCTTCATCTACAAAATGAGAGGCTTGGACTCAGCAATCCCAAAGATCCCTTCCAGTTCAATTTATAACCTCCATGATCCTTTTCCAAAGCTAAAAATATTAACTGCCTATCAAAATAGCATATAGTGAAATAGTTGCATTTTTCATTGCCACTCAAGTGCTTCAAAATGTAAACTTATAGGATAGAGGTTGATGAATTTCAAAGGGTCGTAGATTTAGAGCTGGAAGGAATCTTAGAGGTCATTGAGTCTATCATATTTTGAAGATGAGGAATCAGAGGTACAGAGAGGTTACCTGACTTACCTCTGGTAAGTACTGGAAGAAAGCTTTGACTCAGTTTTTCCAGTCACCAAATCAGTCTTCTAGTTATTATCCAATGATGCTTTCATTAGGTCTTTTAAAAAACAATCAATATTATAGTAAATTTTAGAAGCCAATTTTTCTGGATTGTGAATTAGAAAATAATTTAGTTTCTCATGATTTTGCTAATACATTTTCCCTTACCTGACCTTTGTCCCAAATGTATATGATATAATAGTTTGGTTTTGCAATTGGAGATAATTTTTTGTTTTTTTTCTTAAGCTCTTTTGGACAAGGTCCAGATTCAAACCCAACTTTATAAGAATATGAAAAAAGGACAAATTATTTTTCATGCAGTTTCAATTAGGCCCCTGGGTAAAGATCATGCAACTTTGAAGCTGTTTTGTTTTGACAAAATTCCAAAGTGCCACACACATTAAGGAAAATAAGGGTATGCTCTAATATAAATTGTTTAATATGAACATTGAGGTCAAATCTAAATTTTCCCAAGCACTGGGGTTTGTTTAAACATTTGAACATGGTTTGGTGTTACTGAATAGAGGGGGGAAAGACTTTAATGTTGTGGGTGGAAATCTCTAACCATCTTTCTTTGTGAAAGTTCCAAAGGCTACTGAAATAAAAATATTCATTTACCAAAGGGGACAATTGCGATAAGGCTCTAAAGACATTATATGCTGGTGTGAAAGAATGGGAAAGGCATAGAAATCAACAATGTCTCCCTTTCTTTGGTTTCGTAAGAGTTCCAGGGACACATTTTAAATCAGATTTTTTCATTTTCTAAATTCAGGGTGGTCTCTATTTCCGCTAACATTTTTCCTCCCTCCCCTAGTCAACAAAATAATATAACAAAGATTTGAAATAGAGTTAGTTGTGCTGTGCTTGGCTATTTTTATAATTATCATTCCATACCCTTTGAACTATGTCATGCGGCTTTTATATACATTTAAGTTTAAAACACAGAAACTATAATCATCAGAGCCAAGTATATTACCTCAATAATTATAGCGTATAACTAGAAAACATAGAACTAAAGCTTTGTAAAATTTTAATAACAATTACACCAAAACAAATGGTTTTTACATGTATTCAAGACAGGAGACGAAAGGACAGAGAGAATCCAAAAAAATGATAAACAAGAGAAAGAAGAGAGATAGAAAAAGAGATGCTAAAGAAAATAAAGAAATAGAAAGCATCAGAGACCAGGACAAAAATAGAGGAAGAAGGGAGAGTGTGGAAGCAAGAAAGGAAGTCAGAGCCAGAGTGACAAAGAGAGACAAAGATATAGAAAGCAGCAGAGAAAGGGGAGGAAGGGAGATAGAGACAAGGGAGGAGGAAGAGGAAAAAAAGAAAAGGAGGAAAAAAGAAAAGAAGAACAGCAGCAGCAGCAGTAACAACAATTCATAAATGGAAACTTCTACTAAAGCAGAGTTGTAAAGCAGTCACAACTTAGAGCCTTTGATGCTTAGCTATACTGAGAAATTAAATGTCTTACTTAGGGTCACAGAAATAACATTTATCAATATTAAGTCTTGAATTGAAGACTTCTTCACTGCAAATCTAACTCTCTACTCACAGTGCCACATAATCTCTTGAGGAAAAGCAACTATATTTATACTTGGTTACACATATGTTTAAATGCATATATGTAGAGGTTAAATCTGCTTTAGAATTAAAAACTAAAAACTTAGTCCTATAAACCGGAAACATTATTTTATTATTACTAATATTCAGAGATCTCTTTCCCTTCCCTTCCTTTTTCTTTTTCTTTTTCCTTTTCTTCCTCTTCGTCTTCCTCTTCCCCAACCCCCTTCAATATACCTAATGGTTTCTTGTATTAAATTTCCAAAGTAGCAGTTACTGTTGTCTAACATTTCTTTTCTTTTGTAATGTACCACATAGTGGCATCTTAGACCAAGTGAACTAATTTTCTCATTCTTGTATAAATAATAGTGAGTCATGTGTTTTAGACAAAGGAGTACCTTCAATGGCATATATATCTAAAGAAGAATACATAAATCCAAAGGTAATCAACTTAGTGTACTTTCCCCTTTATGTGCCAGACATAAGTTGTCTCAAGTTACATAGCTTTATCTGAATTCATTAGCACCCTGCCAAAGTGATGATCTCTGTATTCAAATGTGGTTGTCAAAAGTGTTTTCAAAAGGTTAGGAATTCCATTTGTCTCTGAATAGGCTATGGGAAGCCAGAGATGTTTTAGAAGTCTTCTCTCAGACCTACTTAGCTTGAATTTTTTCAGTTACTTTTATCTTTGGGCCTTTAATAATCAATGACAATAAAATGGATTTTAATAAAAGAAGAATATTCCTATTTCCACCTACTCTCTTACTATATTATTCATGCTAAACTGACCCTTAAGTGGCCATGTTGACTACAGAAATAGATGCCTTGGGGTAGATAATAGGCAAATATATTTTTACTCTGTTTCCTAATGTAATCTGATGTATCATCTTCTAAGATTTATAATTATATTAAGCTTGCAGTAGAAAGTATTTTGGATTTGAAACCAGAGGATACAAATTTGAATCCCAGCGTTTGATTATTACCTATGACTGTGGTAGAGTAACAACTTTTTTGGATCGATTTCCTTATCTATGAAATGAGACTCTATAACCAGGTCCCTTTCAGCTCTAAATCTATCACCTTATTATTTCAAGAGATCTGAGTTCAAAAGACATATCTGATCATAAGGCTATCTCTTAAGATTATTTGGCAACTTATTTAAGCAAATTATACCAATAAGAATAAGTTGAATAAACCTCTAGGCATTCATACCTCTCTATGGCTGGCATTAATAAAAAAAAAAGAGCTATCATGCTAAACATAATGCAAAATCTAAGAATTAGAAAAAGCTACTGAAGCCATCTACTACAAACCATACCTAAAGGAGAATGTCTTTTACATTATATCTTCTTAGGGAGTTCTTTGATGGCTTGTTCAATTTCTTTTTCTGATATGGGATTATTTAGGTATTCTATTTCTTCTGCTGTTAATCTAGGCAATTTATATTTTTGTAAATATTCATCCATATCTCCTAAATTGTTATATTTATTGCCATGTAATTGGGCAAAATAGTTTTTAATGATTGCCTTAATTTCCCCTTCATTAGAGGTGAGGTCTCCCTTTTCATTTTGATACTGTCAATTTGGTTTTCTTCTTTCCTTTTTTTATTAGATTGACCAGTTTTATCTGTTTTTTCAAAATACCAGCTTCTAGTCTTATTTATTAATTCAATAGTTCTTTTACTTTCAATTTTATTAATTTCTCCCTTGATTTTTAGTATTTTTATTTTAGTTTTCATCTGGGGATTTTTAATTTGCTCACTTTCTAATGTTTTGAGTTGCATGCCCAATTCATTAATCTCTGCCCTCCTTAATTTGTTAATATATGCACTCAACGATATAAATTTCCCCCTGTGTACTGCCTTGGCTGCATCCCACAGAGTTTGGTAGGATGTCTCATCATTGTCATTCTCTTCAATGAAATTGTTGATTGTTTCTATGATTTCTTCTTTGAATAATTGGTTTTGGAGAATCATAATATTTAATTTCCAATTAGTTTTTGATTTGCCTGTCCAGGTGCCCTTATTAATTATTATTTTTATTGCATTATGATCTGAGAAGGTTACATTTATTATTTCTGCTCTTTTGCATTTGTTTGTTTTCACGTTTCTCTTGATTTTTGTGGTTGGATATCAAAGTTTCCATTTAGTCCTGGTCTTTTCTGTGCAAATACTTGGAAATCTTCAATTTTGTTGAATGCCCATACTTTCCCCTGGAAGTATATAGTCAATTTTGATGGGTAGTTGATCCATGGTTGTAGGCCCAGTTCTCTTGCCTTTCTGAATATCATATTACAAGCCTTGTGGTCTTTTAGTGTGGAGGCTGCCAGATCCTGTGTGATCCTGATTGATGCTCCTTGATATTTAAGTTATCTCTTTCTGGATTCTTGTAAGATTTTTTCTTTCACTTGGAAGCTCTTGAATTTGGCTATTATATTCCTGGGCATTGTCTTTTATGGGTCTAGTGTAGAGGGTGATCTATGGATCCTTTCAATGTCTATATTGCCCTCTTGTTGTAGAACTTCAGGGCAATTTTGCTGAATAATTTCTTTTAGTATGGAGTCCAAATTTCTATTAATTTCGGCTTTTTCAGGGAGACCAATGATTCTCAAATTGTCTCTTCTAGATCGGTTTTCTTGGTCTGTCACTTTCTCATTGAGATATTTCATGTTTCCTTCTATTTTATCTGTCTTTTGACTTTGTTTTATTTGTTCTTGCTGTCTTGAGAGATCATTAGCTTCTACTTGCTCAATTCTAGCCTTTAGGGACTAGTTTTACTTTTCAATCTGGTCATTTCTGGTGTTCAATTTGCCTATCAATTCATTTGATTTCTGAGCCTCACTTTCCAATTGCAAAATTCTGCCTTTTAAACTGTTATTTTCTTGCCTGATTTCCTTTTCAGCTATTTCCCATTTCTCTAGCCAAATCTTTTCCAACTTTCTTGTCATCTCAGATTTGAACTCTTCAAGAGCTTGTAACCAGTTTTCATTATTTTGGGAGGGTCCAGATGTGATTGCTTGTTTGTTCTCCTCTTCTGTTTGCTCGGTTGTCTGGATTTTCTCTGTGTAAATGTTGTCGAGTGTTAAAGATTTCTTCTTCTTATTGTTAATCTTTCTCTTCTGGGCTTCCTGATTCTGGGTTTCCATTGTTAGCCCAGCCACTTCTCAGCTTTATCCTCTCGCTCAGGGTCTGTCTGTGCTCTTTAGGCTCCTGAGGTCTCAGGTCTGGTTGTTCTCAAGGTCAAGCCCCCTGGTAAACCCCCTTGCTTGATCCTCTGCCAGAGGCTCCTTTACAAGTCTCAGGGCGCTGCTTCCACAGTTGTATACCCATCTGCACTGGTTCCCCACTCAGGGTTTCAGAGCCTTTGGTCACTCACTCATCTGTGTCCTCCTCCACCCGCACCTGCACTCAGTGTCTACACTCAAAATCCATATGCATTCTTTAGCCTTTTGGCCTCCTAAGTCTTGCTGCTCTCAGGAACAGGTCCTGGAGCTGCCAATGACTCAGTGGGTGCCCAAAACTTGCTCTATTTCTTTTGAGCTGGCTTTGGCGTTGTAGGTGGTGTGTGTGTGGGTTGGGGGGTTGCTCAGCCCGCAATTTAGTGAGAGCTATTTCACCCCTTTATAGCATGGAAATGCCCCGATTCAATGTACCTTCCATGCTGCGCCCTGTTGTGGGGTCCCTCCGTTTGTCTGGATTTGCTTTTATGTCCCCTTGAGGAGTCCTTATGTTTCGGTTAGGAGAGGTTAAGTGCTGCTTTTTACTCTGCCGCTATCTTAACCAGGTACTCTCTACATTATATCTTGAAGTGGTCATTTACCCTTTCTTTAAAGATTTCCAGATATCCATGGAAAAGAAGTTTATGGTTGTGTTCATTCCAATCCAATCCAGAAAAAATACTATAAAAAAAGAATTAAGTTTCATTCCAGAATCAATATTAAGTGTGGATTCTGGGAAGATGGCAGTGTAGAAGCAGCAAGGCTCCCGACCTCTGTAAAGCCCTTCACCACCCATCAAGGACAAAGGGATGCTAGGGAACAGAAAACTAAATCTGACAACAGAACAGAGATTGGGGATCCTCCAGTGGAACCCAACTTAAAAGGTAAGCAGGAAAAAGAGAGAGAGAGAGAGGAAAAAAAAGCCTGAATTCTTGGATGAAATGTCAAGACAGCTCTCTCTCTCTCTCTCTCTCTCTCTCTCTCTCTCTCTCTCTCTCTCTCTCTGTGTGTGTGTGTGTGTGTGTGTGTGTATAAAAGTAGAGGTAAAAAAATAAGGAGATATTAAAAGAAATGGAAAAACAGACAAAATGAAGGAAATTTATATTTCATAAAGAAGCACTTGGGGCAAACAGGGGTAAAGGCCAATACGATAGAAGGATAAGAGGTTAGAGAAAGTAAATACTTAAATATTAAGTAAACTGAAATTAATTTAAAGAGGGAAGAACAATAAGATCCATTGGGGCAAAGAATTGATTCATACCCTATAAAAAATAGAATGGTAACAAACTGTCTGGTGGGGAGGGAAGCAATACTAGGGAGGAAGAGGGCATGGGGAAGGCATAGATTAAAAAGACACTAAAAAACAATAAGAGGGGAATAATAAGGGAGGGAGGAGAAAGGGAAGTAATACTAGGGAGGGAGAAAGCTTGGGGGAGCATAGCTTGGCTTTAAAGAACAATAAGAGGGGAATAAGAAGGGAGGGGGGAGAAAGGGAAGTACAACAAAGGTGGGGATTATAGGAACTGATTAAAAACAAAACACTGGTATAGAAGGAATTAGTGAAAGAAAAAAGGACAGAACTAGGAGAGAGAGGCAAAAATATCTGGGAATGCACAGTTGATAATTATAACTCTGAATGTGAATGTGATGAACTCACCCATAAAACGGAAGCAAATAGCAGAGTGGTTTAGAAACCAAAATCCTACCATATGTCATCTACAATAAACACACAAGAGACAGACAGACATAGAGTGAAAATGAGAGGATGGAGCAAAATCTTTTGGGCTTCAAATGAGAAAAAGAAGGCAGGGGTGGCTATCACGATCTGTGAGAGAGCCAAAGTAAAAATAGATAAGGTGAAAAGTGATAGGGAAGGTAAGTATATCCTAATAAAAGGCAGTATAAACAATGAAGAAATATCAGTACTCAATATGTATGCACCAAACGGAATAGCTTCCAAATTTCTAAAGGAGAAGCTAGTGGAGCTCAAGTTGGAAATAGATAGCAAAACCATACTAGTGGTGGACCTCAACCTTCCACTATCAAATCCAAAAAATGAATAAGAAAGAGATAAGAGCAGCAAATGAAACCCTAGAAAAATTAGAGTTAATAGATATATGGAGAAAAATAGAGATAAAAAGGAATATACCTTCTTTTCAGCAGCACATGGAACATTCACAAAGATAGACCATGTAATAGGGCATAGAGACATGGCAAACAAATGCAAAAAAGCAGAAATAATAAATGTAACCTTTTCAGATCAATGCAATAAAAATATTTATTAGTAAGAATACATGGAGAGGCAAACCAAACACTAACTGGAAATTAAATAATATGATTCTCCAAAATAAATAAAGTGAAAGTACAAATCACAGAAAGAATTAATAATTTCATTGAAGACAATGACAATGATGAGACATCTTACCTGAAACTTATGGGATGAAGCTAAAGCAGTTCTAAGGGGAAAATTTATATCACTGAGTGTATATATAAACAAATTAGGGAGAGCAAATGTTAATGAATTGGGCATGGAACTTAAAAAACTAGAAAATGAACAAATTAAAAATCCTCAGATGAAAACTAAATTAGAAATACTAAAAATCAAAGGAGAAATTAATAAAACCGAAGTAAAAGAACTATTGAATTAATAAATAAGACTAGAAGCTGATATTTTGAAAAAACAGATAAAATAGACAAAATACTGGTAAATCTAATAAAAAAAAGGAAAGAAGAAAACCAAATTAATAGTATCTAAGATGAAAAGGGAGACCTCACCGCTAATGAAGAGGAAATTAAGGCAATCATTAAAAACTATTTTGCCCAATTATATGGCAATAAATTTAGCAATATAGGTGATATGGATGAATATTTACAAAATATAAATTGCCTAGATTAACAGCAGAAGAAATAGAATACTTAAATAATCCAATATCAGAAAAAGAAATTGAACAAGCCATCAAAGAAATCCCTAAGAAAAAATCCCCACAGCTTGATGGATTCAGAAGTGAATTCTTTCAAACATTCACAGTACAACTAATCCCAATACTATACAAACTATTTGACCTAATAAGCAAAGAAGGAGTTCTACCGAAATCCTTTTATGACACTAATATGGTACTGATTCCAAAGCCATGCAGACCAAAAATAGAGAAAGAAAACTACAGAGCAATCTCCGTAAAGAACATAGATACAAAAATCTTAAATAGAATACTAGCAAAAAGACTCCAGCAAGTGATCAAGAAGGCTATCCATCATAATCAGGTGGGATTTATACCAGGAATGCAAGGATGGTTCAACATTAGGAAAACCATCCACATAATTTACCATATCAACAAGTAAACAAACCAAAACCACATGATTATTTCAATAGATGCTGAAAAAGCCTTTGACAAAATACAGCATCCATTCCTATTGAAAACACTGGAAAGTATAGGAATAAAAGGACTTTTCTTAAAAATAATAAACAGTATATATCTAAAGCCATCAACAAGCATCATATGCAATGGGGATAAATAAAAACAGGCATGAAACAAGGATGCCTATTATCACCTCTAGTATTTAACATTATACTAGAAACACTAGCAGTAGCAATTAGAGAAGAAAAAGAAATTGAAGGTATTAAAATAGGCAATGAGGAGACTAAGCTATTACTCTTTGCAGATGATATGATGGTCTACTTAAACAATCCTAGATAACCAACTAAAAAGCTAGTAGAAATAATCAACAACTTTAGCAAATTTGCAGGATACAAAATAAATGCATATAAATCATCAGCATTTCTATATATTTCCAACACTTCACAGTAGCAAGAAGTAGAAAGAGAAAAAACATTTAAGATCATCCTAGACAATATAAAATACTTAGGAATCTATCTACCAAAACAAACACAGGAATTATACAAACACAACTACAAAACACTTTCTAAACAATTAAAACTAGATCTAAACATTTGGAAAAACAGTGATTGCTTATGGGTAGGAGGAGCTAATATAATAAAAATGACGATTCTCCCCAAATTAATTTACTTATTTAGTGCCATCCTATCAAACTACCAAAAAACTGTTTTACAGAATTAGTAAAAACTATAACAAAATTCATTTGGAAGAACAAAAGATCAAGAATATCAAGAGAAATAATGAAAAAAAAAGTGAAGGAAAGAGGCCTAGCAGTAGTAGATATTAAACTGTACTATAAAACAGTGATCATCAAAACAATATGGTACTGGCTAAGAGACAGAAGGGTGGATCAGTGAAATAGATTTGTGGTAAGTGACTTTAGCAAGACAGTCTATGAAAAACCTAAAAGTCCAACTTTTGGGACAAAAATCCACTATTTGACAAAAGCTGCTGGGAAAATTGGAAAACAATATGGGAGATATTAGATTTAGATCAACATCTCACATACTACATCAAGATAAATTCAGAATGGGTGAATGATTTGAATATAAGGAAGGAAACTCTAAGAAAATTAGATGAACTCAGAATAGTATACTTGTCAGATCTCTGGGAAAGGAAAGATTTTAAAACCAAGCAAGAGTTAGAAAAAAATTACAAAATACAAAATAAATAATTTTGTTTACATTAAATTTAAAAGTTTGTACAAACAAAAACAATGCAACCAAAATCAGAAGGGAAACAACAAACTGGAAAAAAATCTTTGTAACAAAAAACTCTGACAAAGTTCTAATTACTCAAATATACAAGGAGCTAAATCAAATGTATAATTGGGGAATGGCTGAACAAATTGTGGTATCTGTTGGTGATGGAATACTATTGTGCTCAGAGGAATAATAAACTGGAAGAATTTCATGTTGAACTGAAAAGATCTCCAGGAACTGATGCAGAGTGAAAGGAGCAGAACGAGAAGAACATTATACACAGAGACAGATGCACTCTGGTAAAATTGAATGTAACAGACTTCTCTACTAGCAGCATTGTAATTACCCAGGACAATTCTGAGGGATTTATGGAAAAGAACGCTACCCACATTCAGAGGAAGAACTGCAGGAGTGGAAACAGAAGAAAAACAACTGCTTGAACACATTGGTTGATGCAGGCATGGTTTGGGATATAGACTCTAAACAACCATACTTATGCAACTATGAATAATATGTAACTAGGTCTTAATTGATGACACATGTTAAAACCAGTGGAAATGCACATTGGCTATGGGGGCGGGGGATGGAGGGATGGAGGGGAGAGTAAGAAAGTGAATCATGTAACCATGGAAAAATTTTCTAAAAAATAAATATTCAAAGTCATTAAAACTAAAATAAAATATTTTCTCCCCTCTTCAAAAAAATTAAATATTAAGTATGTATAAATGGAGATTTTGAACCTTGGACTTCATCCCCCAGAAATCCCTTACTATTTCCCCAAATTCCCTTTAATCTCTCCTGTGCCTCCAAGTTTGTGTGGTCATATTATTGTTTTATAAGTTCTGTAGCTCCTCCCTATTTCTCTTTTTGCTCTCATGAGTGGGCTGGGTTAGTACCTTTTTAGTTAGCTTTTTAATGCTAGTTTATTATTAATTTAATTTATAAAATATAATATTTATTTCTTGTATATTAATTTTAATCTCCACAATTGTCTTCCAAGGTTGAAGAGCAGTAAGGGTTAGGCGATTTGGGCGTAAGTGACAACAAGGAAGTATCTAAAGACAAATTTGAACTCACTATTCCAGGCCTGGCTCTCTATCCACTGAGCCTTCTAGCTTCCCCCCATCCCCCAACAATAATGTTTTAGGTGCCTACTTACAATGTGCCAAATCTACTAAGTCCAGATTCAATGACAAAAATTGCTCTCTGACCTCAAACAACTTTCATTCCTGGGGCTAGGTAGGAGTACAGTGACCAACTTTCCTTAAAAATGTATATTCATGATTATCATTATTTTGAATTTCTTCAGTTAAAGATTACTATTGACTATAGAAAGTGTAACATGAAGAAAGAAGTATAATACCTTGGAAATAGAAGGTCTGTGCTCTAGTTATTTCAATGCATTTATCATTTCTTCATTTCAAGGATCTTCTATATTAACCATTTACTAATTTGTAAAATTAGAATGTCTTTCTTTAGGTAGAATGAGAATAGATAAAGCAATGCATCAATAAGTAGGTGATAGTGTAAAACTATAATATTAAGAACATTTCTATCCAAAAACAATAATTTCACATACCTTTGACACAAATTGAACTTGTGAAGCTCCTGATGAAAGGAAGTGATTTCTATTTTCCTGAGAATGTATAACACTTACCTGTCTTGTATGATTCATAATAATAGTATAGTTTTATAAACTTCAGATTTTAGTCCAAATTTTGCAATAAATTCATATAACCAACACGATGCTTACAATGAGACTTTTTATGTAGAATTATTGGCACAGTGGTTATATTATTTAAAGTAAATCATGGAATAAAGTTTTATCTATTTTAATGATTTGGATATGATTACTTTAAAGCAAAGAGGTGGAGCTGACCTCTTTGGCACAAGGGAAACAGGAGGGAAGGACTGCTGAATGACTAGAGCCAGTGATCTGGGAATTAGGACAGATGCTCTTTTTGTTTGGGCTGCCATCAACCTTGCCAGTGCTTGGGAGCCTCTCACAAATCATGCAAATTTCAGGGTCTTTATGATGCCATCTTTGATTCATGTAGGCAGTGTGAGGAGAATGTGCACACACACACACACACACACACACACACACACACATACATCAGAGAGATCTGGCAAGGCTTCTGTGGCTACTAAGTCAAGTGAAAAGAGTTTGAAGCTGTTCTCACACCACTGAACATGATGGTCCAATGAGAGAGCGCAGCTTTAGTTTCTACAGCCAATTAAGTAGAATGAAGGAAATGTATGGCCTGAAATCTGTCCTGTTTTTGAAAGTTGCAATTTCTTTCTTAGTGCACTTATCTCCCTGACTGTCATGATCTTCTAGTCTTCAATTTATAAAGTATTTATGATATGGAACTACTGAGTCATTGAGTTAGAAGGATAATAGACTGAGAGCAGAGTGAGATTTTAGAGGTCATGCAAAGGGTCCAATCCCATTCTTTTTACAAGAAAGGAATCTATGTTCCTGAGAACTGAACTAATTTGCTAGATTACATGAATGCTAAGTGTCAGAATATGGTTTTGAAATCAGCCCCTTTAACATACAAACTAGAACATATTCCTTTATACCTTTGGGTTATCTATTCTTTTTAGTCAAAGTAGAATTGCCTTTTTTTTAGAATTCTTAGAATACTAATAGTCTTTCAATATCCCAGGTGATGGCTAATATATCACTTATTGAGCTATATTGCTTTTTAAAAAAAAATCTTATATTGAAGCAAAAAGAGTGTCTCCTATAATTAGCACCCTTTGTAGCAACACGTTTCAAATATGTTCTGTTTTTCATGGGATAAAACAGACAATTATTTTATGACAGTTATTAATGTTCCATTAAGAATCTAGTCTTAGGAAAAATCATCTCAGTTTAAACAAAGATTTCTGAATTTTAAATTTCTGGGTCTCTCCCCTCTGTATATATACAGACAACCAGCCAAATATCACTCTGAATTATTAAGAGAATGGATACTCAATGTCCATTTACTTGTGTCATCTCAACATCAAATCTCCTTATCTAATTCATATTTTAAATATTGGTTCAACATAGCCCATGATGGTCTAGTTACCTTATATTTTATAGAAGAGCAAACTGAGTCATGGAGAGTTTTAAGTAGTTCTTTCACATAGCTATACATAAGTCCTAGGAAATTCTAGGAATATAACTCAATTTTCTTAACTTTTATACTTCTTTTTAATGTTAGTGGGGGGAAAACAAAATGGAATCAGATTTTGTAACTTCAGATTTGAAGTCATTCAAGGTTTTCCATTATTCAATATTATTGTATTCCTGATGCTACTTATTTTGCTCTGGACCAATTTATTTTTATATATACACATATATATGTATATGTACATGTGAATGTACATATACATATATATGTGTATGTAAGTATGTATTTTTACTGGGGAGATATTTTTTAGATTTAAATTATTTTTATTTTATTAACTTTAAATATATATACATATATATTTCCTTTTTAATCCTCCTCCTTCAGGAATAACAACAAAATGTTTTATTTTCAACTATGTTCTACAAATAATTACCTTCTTTGTAATTTTCCCTCATCCCTTCCCACTTTTTCCTTGTGGGATTTGATATATTTCTGCACCCAACTCTCTCTGTATCTTTGTTCACTATTTTTTGTCCTTTTCAGGTAAAGGGGAGTTTTATCTGGTTTACTTCACCCCTCCCCTTCTTCCATAATTAAATACTTTTCTTCAACTTGACCTCAATAAGGAGAAATAACAAGACCCATTCCCTTCTTCCTCCCTTTTATACTCCTGTTATTTCTCTTTTTGACTTCCATTGTCTTTCCTCTCAGACTGAATCAGATAAAGCACAGGTAATCTATTTTACTTATTTAATTCCCTGAACCCTTTGAAGACAATAATGTTTTGAAGGAACATTTGTACCTTTTCCACTTACTGGAATGTTCACATGATACAATGCTTTTTAATTTCTCTTACAAATTCACTATTTTTGGTTTCCCTGAACTCTTCTGATTATATTTCAGAATTCCTACTTAACTATGAGATTATTTTTAGCAGAATTTGTTCAGTGTCTTCTATTACATTAAAGATCCACTTCCCCCCTATACAAATATACTCAGTTTTGCAAGAAAATTTAGTCCTGGTTGTAAACCTTTATCTTTGTACTTTTGGAATATTTTATTCCAAGATCTGTTCTCATTTAGTGCAGATGCTGCTAGGTCTTGTTTGATGCCATGATTACTCAATATTTTAATTGTTTACTTCTGGATACTAAGTATATATTTTCTTTGATATGGAAGCTCTGTTATGGGCTAAAATATATACTTTAGACTTTTAGTTACTTTTGCATTTCTTATAGGAGATGATCAGTGGATTCACTCGGCCTTCACTTTGCCCCTCTATTCTACTTAATAGGGAAAGTTTTTATTTATTATTTTTTGAAATAGTTTTCAAAACTTTAATAAAATTATGATTTCCTGAGAGTACATATGCTTCTTAAATTATCTTTTCTTTGTTAATCAAAGTAGTTACACGTGATAAAATATTCCATATTTTTAAAATTATTTTTAGTCTTGATTCTGTTCTAATAGTTTTACTATCTCTTGGAGTTATTTCTATTTTGCTTACTCTAGTTTTCAGGAAAAACATACATTAATAAAATTTGCTGTTTCATCTTCAAATACCTTTATTTTACTTCCAGTGTTCTCCTCCAGATTGTATATTTATTTATTTATTTAATTTTGAGTCATTTCTTATGGGTATTCAGGTAATTCTTGTGAAAATAATCCAGGTTTCCCCTTAAATTTCTATTTGCAAATGTTATGTTGTTATGTTCTCCTTCTTTTGGTGGCTCTCCAAAACTACAATAATTTATAGAGCTGGTTAATATCTTCTTTGGTGTACTCTCTTTAGCCTTAGTTCCTGAATCGATGCTGTGTGGCTGACCAAGTCTGCACTACCTACTGAAATTTTATGTAGGATCATAATCTGTGCTTAGTTTCATCCCAGGTCTCCACTGTTGTTCATGCAGACCTCTACCTCCTATGGGTAAGTTTCCTTGTATTTTTGAGGCTCAAAGTGTCATTTGTTTAGGTTGATCTCTGGATTCTCTGAACAATATGTTATAGTCCTAGAAGCTACTGAGTTGTCTTTGTCTGAATGTTGCCAGGCTGTTCTGGCTGATGTTACACTCCAGGGTTTCCAGGATCCCTGCCCTGGAGTCTTTTAAAAAAATTCCTGAGACTCTCTTTAGGGGAGTTTTCACTTATTCTGCCTCCAGACACAGAACCTTGAAGCCTATACTTATCTTTGACGTGTCTCTAGTCACTCTGGCATGCTGCAGGTTTCTATGCCAATGCTTACTCTGGCTTTAGTGGTGGATTATCCCTTTTTCTTTTACCCATTGGCTTTTGGTTGTTTTGTTGTGCAATTCTGGGATGGAAGAAGTCATTGAATGTATTTTCTTGTTAGATTTTTTTATTACATTTTGGTCTAGTTTGAATTTCAGATTCTGCAGAAGTTTGTATGGATAAGGTCAGATTATTTGCCTCTGTCAGTCAGCCTTCTTGATGAGAAAACTACATATCATGGTTTCAAGTTTGGTGTTTTTGTGGCTCTTGTCAATATATGAGAAGAGAGAGGGTATGAGTAAAAGATGACTCTTCTCAACCTCATTTCTTTTTATCTGATTGAAAAAAAGCAAACAAGTAATTTTCCTGACTGAATAATTATTTAATAGTCTTACAGTGATATTGTGATACTTTATTGATTATTCTTGGCCATGTTTAACTGAATATCCACAGACTGAGAATTTGAGCAAGTATGCACATTTTAAATCTCTCTCTGCCAGTAAATTTAATGTGGGAGGTATCTACCCCCAAACTATTGATTAATGCAACATCTCTCCATTAATTATCATACAGCCTTCTGAAAACATTCTTTATGACATTTCTCCAGAGCAACTCCACATCATATTAGCATTTGTTAGTCTAATTCATGCTCATTTAATGACCAATGACTTGAATTCTTTGGATAGTGTGATTTTCTATGACTTGTACTAACTAGAATACCTGGGAAACCACTGGATCAAAGGGAGAAAAAATCACCTTGTATTCTTATATGCATTTACACATTATATATTCACAGAAACACAGAAACTATATACATAGATTCACACATGCAATTTACATATATATGCACACATATATTCATACATATACAAGTAATGTTGAATTAAATTAAGTTAATACTATGTTATAATAGTCCCAAAACTGAATATGGTTTTAGATTACAGTAAGAGTCTCAATGACAAGCATTAGGGAGATTCCATACACACTGTCCTGCCCTATCTGAAATGCTGGATATATTTCTGGGGGAAACATTTTTGAGATAATTGAGAGTGCCCAGGAGATTATGCCATATGAAGATCAGTTGGAAGTACTAAGGAAAGAAGTGATTTGGGGATGCTTTGGGTAAGACAGTCGGCGGGCCAGCCCAGCTTTTCCATGAAGTTTATCTTAGAACACACAAGTTCTGCTGCCACATTTGGCCACCTCTTGGGGCGTTCTTGGGGGAGCCATCCTGGCCTCAGCCAGGGGACTCTGGCCGGCTCCTTCTCCCAGCTGGCTGGGGTTTGGGGAAGAAAGAGGACGGGTAGCACTGGCCCTTTGCCCCAGAACACTGAACTATGAACAAAGTATAGCATATGCAGTGAGCCAAATTTCATCTTATTGCAAGGAAAGATTCCTAACAATTAGAACATCAAGGCTGTCTTAATGAATACAGCAATATCACAGCAGAATAAGTTTCTTTGATTCTCCTTTCATTAGAGACTTTCAAGTAAAGACTAGACAACCATTTGCTATTTATATAATAGAGATTTTTTTTGTTTATGCTCAGATCAATGATTTAATCAATAAACATTTATTAACTACCTACTGTGTACAAGTCACAAAATGCCTCTTTTCCTATTTTCCCCACCAAATTCCCAAGACTAGTACAGATAAATCCAAATTTTTAGTGAAACATCCTTTGGATCTTCTCTTCTGTCTTATCTTTAGAGTACAGATTTTGGGAAAGATGCATAAAATACCCACTGGGGTATAATTAGAATATCAACAGATTAATTAAAATCCTTTTTACAGAAGCTTTCCCTCAGGATTGGATTTTCTCCCTTCCTCTATCCATTTCCCTATTTTACCTCTACAAGTCTAATGTCCTAAGGCTGCAGAGAAAAACATTAATGAGGATGTTGGGAAATTGTCTAGGGCATCTGAAGTTTGGTTTGGCAACAGTGGTAAAAATGGATAGTTTATATTAAATATTAAAAAATGGAAGGAATGTTGCCACATATTTCTGATGAAATGACAAATATTTCCAAAGGCAGATTAACACTGTTGACTAACTTCATTTACAAAGATGAGTTATCTTCTTTTATATTGATTGCATGTGAGAAAAATATCCAAGAGAAAACCATGTTCCAAGAGGACAATAAATGAAAATAATTTTTCATGAAACCCCTCCTTAAGATTTTTGCATTTTCTTAATCGACATATTCTGAATCCTCTCAACCTTACATGTAGTAGCTATTTAATAAATGTATGTTAGTGAATTTAAAAGAAAATATTAAGGGGAAAGAAAATATTAAACCCCAACCGTGCTGAGAATTTTTTAAAAAATTGATCATAAAATTTTGATTATATTCTTATCCCTAAAATAATTCTATGATGATTACATAAGAAGTTCTTGCCTTGGCAAGTATTAAAAGTAATATGGAACTACTTATTTATGCCCTTTGATATAAAGATACTATTACTGATGGCATACTCCAAGAGGAGCAAAGACCAAAAGAAGAGATCCATAAATACCAAAATTTTCATAGCAGCACTTTTGTGGTAGAAATCAAATGGAAACATAGTGAGTGTCCAAAGCCTGAGTAATAGTTTAATAAAATGAAGTACATGAATTTACTGGATTATTATTTTGCCATCAGAAAGGATAAATTCAGATCAATATGAGAAGAATTGTAGGAACTTAAGTAGAGAAAATAAAGAATAAATAATTAAAAATCCATAAAGCAATATACACAATGATGAGAATAACATAAATGAAAAGAACATTAACATACATCAGAATTCATATTAATAGTAATTACCCATCTTGGTTCCAGATGACCCAAGACAAAAGATATATCTTTCCTTTTTGAAGACTAGTGTAAATGATAGCATACATGTTCCTATGTGCTCATTGGGACAGTTTGGTTTGCTTAAATGTCTTTCTCTGTAATAAGGAAGACATCTATGAGGGTGGGAAATAGAGCGGAGAAGTCACAGTTAAGTTACAAATATTTCTAAAAGAGAAAGTATTTAGAGTTGAAAGTTATTAGATAAATATTATCAATAGTTTTATCTCTCCTCTTTAGGAAACAAAACAAAAGCAAGCCATCAACTATTAGAGATTTGAGAGGATCATCCATCTTCTCTATCACTTGGTTTTTTGAGAAGGAGATTGAAAGGTAGACCATCTGTATTATTCCCATTTCATGTACTTGCTGGATTGCTTGGCTGCATTTAGCCTTCAACAGCAGCATCTGAGAATATCAGTGCTAATTTACTTCACATGGTTCTTGGACATACACATGTAAGGTACCTTTCAGATCATATAGTGAGTAGCAAATGTTAATTAATATTCTTATATAAAGTAAGTGTTTCAATAAATAAGAGTAGTATTCTATATGTCATATTTGGGGAAATCACTGACTCAGTCTGGGCCAGTAGTAATGACAGTATAACTGATAGTGCTTTAGAGAAACTAAAATTTTAAAAATCATTGTGAACCCAAGCAAGTCTGATGTATGCTAAAATTCAGAGGATTCAGAATTATGTTTGCTTGACATTTGGACTATAATTTTGGAGTGAATGTAAGCAGGTAGCTGATTAGGTTTTGGAAGAAGAATTAAAAGCCTGAAAGAAAAGTTCATTGATAAACTTCTATAATATTAGGAAGAAAAGATGAGTGAGAAAACTTATAAAAACTAACTTCCCCCTAAATCACATCTTTTCTAAATATATGCTCATGTTTATAGTTTTTTTTAAATAAAAAATACTTTACTATACATGAGATTGGGGGCTGCTATATAACTTACACTCAAAACCAACTGATTTCTAAAACATTCTTAGTAGAATATATCCAAAGAACATTGTCTCTTGACAAATAATTTTGAAGGAAAAAATAGGAGGAAAAGTACATAATGGAATAATGTTTTCTTAGGTGTATTTCCTCTTGAAAAGAAAATATATTACTACATGTTAATGTATATAGTAGATTATTTCTCCGAATGATACTCTAGCTTTCTCTATCAACATCCTTTAAATCAAGTTTTAACTATTTACAGGATTTTTTTCACTTGAAATCTCAATAACAAGTCTTTTATGGGGGTAGGAGAGAGGGGTTATGGCATAAAAGCTATTTTAAAATGAACATTTTATTTATGCTGTTTTTTATTGAACCTAGGAAAGGTTGGAAGTGTTGAAAACTATTCAGGACCTTATGCCATCTGCCCTTATTTCATATGTTCCCTCATATGAGTTGGAACAAAGGAGTGGGCTGGATGGAATTAAAGAATGTATATAAAAAAAGAAAGTAGTGATCAAACGCTACTGATAAGGGAAGCCAGTGTGCTCCTGGGTGATGTGTGTATTCAACTCCAGGCTGACTCCTCTTATGCTAATACAGCCAATTTCCTCTTTTATTTCATTTCTGGAGCCTGAATCTGTGATCTCTGATAAGGTTCCCAAGGATACCGCCTTCACTCACAAATGGGTAGGTAGAGGGGGGAGTGGGTGATGGAGATGTGTAACTCCTAGAGAGCACCAGTGGATGAATAATTTAATGCTCCACCCGGAGATTTGAGGCAAAACAGAGAGATAAGAGACACCACAGGGTCTTCTCTGTTTATTCAGAGCTTCATCTTCCAATGACAGCTGACCTCCAAGGTCAAGGGCATGATGGGAAATGGAACCAACAGTGGGAAAAGGTACTGCATCCCAGAAGGAAGTAATGATTTACTTTGTGTCAAATGAAAAATTGATCTTTTTTTTTTTAATTTCTTAAGTACTTTTTTCAATCATGGCAGGGTGGAAACTATGATAAAGAAACTTTACACAAGATGCATGGTGTTTGTTTCTATGAAATAGATACTTTTCCAGGAATTTGTTTTTAAGAATTTTGGTCAATCATGCCAATATTGTAAATGTTTTAAATGATTTATATTATAAACTTTGTAATACACATCCTTAGCACCAACTGAACTTTCTTTGAAACTATATACAAAAAATAAATCTCAATGCATGGAATATTGTTAACAACTTTTTGGCTACTCTTTCTAAGCACCCATCAGGATTTTTTGTCTATTCAGTCCCATTCATTTCTCTTATATGGTACTGAATATATATATATATATATATGTATATATATAATATATACACACATATATATAATATATACATATTTATTATTTCCTTTGCTTCTCTCCTTTTCCACTTTATGTTACTCCATGCAAGTCTTTTTCAAATTTCTTTGTATCTTTCAGTCTTTTTATCTTAATGATCTTTTAGTACTTCATTTCATTAATATCTCACAAATTATTTGGCACCATTTGTGGGTATTTAGGTTGCTTCCAGTTTTAGGTAATTAATTCCAATCAATACTAACATTCTTAAGAATACCTGAAAAGCCACAATCATGCATTAATAGTGGACATGATGCCAACTGTGGACATGATTCAAGACATAAAAAGACAAAGCCAAGGCTGATGGAAATATGGAAGCATTACCCTCCCTTTGGTAAATGAAATATTTTCTTAACAGTAGACTGCATTCATTCTGTATAAGTCAAAGCACTTTAATGCCATAAGTCCACGAGTTCCCTAGATGTACCATATAGTTCCTTTCACCTGACACTTCTGACTTCTTAGTCATTAAATTTTCCTAGATCTCTTTGTGTCATAATACAACCCAATATACATTTAAGTAAAGCAAATCTAGGTGTTTCCATTCATTCCCTGCTAAAATTCTTAAGCCTAGTAATTCTCTGCAGTTTAGAAAAATCCGTAGTCATTAGTTTCGGATAGAGTCATGTTGTTAGTTTTAGGATCTTACAAATTCTGACAGTAAGACATGTCCCTAGAACAGTTCTGTTCTGCATTATCAAAACCTTCTGCTCAGTCCTTCTTATTTGTTTCAATAGAATACAACCATGACCTCTACAGAGAGAGAGGCAATGTCAAATGTTTCTCAGGACTGGTTTACATTTCCCTCATAGTCTTAAACTGCTGTTTCTGCTTTCCTCTGTTTGAATGTTGCCCATGTTTTCATTCCTAAGCAATCATACCTTTTATCTTTTTTAGATAAACATGAAAACATACTAAGGTCACTGCCCGGTGAGAGGTATGATGTGCGTGACTGCCACCCAGGCTTACTAAGTCTGGTCTTTTTTTTTTTTCCTCTCCATTTTTTTACCTTGAAAAACACTCATCCAAGGTTTCAGTAAGGTGAGGACAAGTTATAAGCATGATTCACTAGCCTGCCACATGGAGTACCTGTACAGGTTGTCCTTCAGAGGAGCCCATTAGGTTGGCGCCAGCCTGCTGAGGGTTTTTACATGCACTTTGCCCACATTTCCTTTAATTTGTTTTTTCAGTGTTCTTGTTTTCTAATTTGGCTGAAACCAAGGGGAGGTACATTTTATTACTTCCTGGGTGCATTTTGTACATTTTTTTTCCTACAGAGATTTAAAGGACAAACATACTCACTGATCTTGGCCCAGCCTTTCTGCGTGGTCACAAAATCAAAGTAATTCCCTTAAATGGAAAGAGAAAGGGATGAAACTGGAATGACAAGTTCATTATTAAAACAGACATCTGGGGGCTGCTGTTAATAGGAGCAATTTTGTTTGAATATGGCAGTTTTTATGATATCAGTATTCTGGGAACCTATCATCAGTTTACATTAACTTTCTGAAACCATTCTAGTTTACTGAATAGAACTGGGAACTTAGTAGGTGTTTGATATATGCATGTTAACTGCTTGAGTTTCTTGGGAGCCTAGAGGTTATATGATTGCCCATGGTAGCACAGCTCATATTTGTCAAAGGAAAGAAATAAATTTAGACATATAAATAATGCTCTAACAAATATTCATTGTTTCCAAAAGTATGATTATCCTGTATTGATACAGCAAAGTTGAATTTTTGAAATTTTTGTCCTGTACATGGACATCCCTTTCCCTGCCTTCTCCAGTGTTGTCATTGCTGTTCTATCTAAGTCCTCTTGACACGAATATTAATCATACCTAAATAAAACAATGGAGGAATTATGGTCACATATCTAATACTGACCTTTAAAGTGTCATTGAAATATATTGATAGTACTTATGAGGTTGTGTTTGACAACCTGCTACTTCTTTAGCACCTATACTTTTAAATTCATGTTCATTAAGTAAATGAATAAATATTAAAATAAATGCTTTTAAAACTAAAATTATCATTGAATTAAAAGATAACTAAACCTATTTTGGCTTTCTAAAAGGTTTTAGAGTTCACATGTGTGATACTTAGAAAAATCACTTTCATATTACCCAGTGTAATAAATATCCATGAAAATGACAATAAATTTGTAGATTGGTCTAAATGTTGCCCAAAGTCATCATGAAGAATTCCCTTATTTTGTATTTGATAACAATGTGAAGAGGAAGAAGAAAGAGAAAGAGAAGGAGGAAGGAGAGGAAGAGGAGAAGAAAAAGAGAAGAAGAAAGGGGAAGAGAAGGAAGAGGTAGAGGAAAAAGAGAAAAAGAGGAGGAGGAGAAGGGAAAGGAAAAGGGGAGGGGGAAGGAGAAGGAGAAGGAGAGATAGAGGGAAGAAGGGGAGAAGGAGAAATAACTCTGACATCTGTCTCCTAGCTTATTTGACTTTCTTCAAAGGTAATAATAGCATTTTACATAGACCAAGCTTGAGAGCTATACACAGTCCTACTCATATATAAATTCCAAGTGCCTGATTTTTCAATATGGTAATGAATCCCAAAGAAACTGAGGCTTACCTAAGGTCACACAATTAGCTCATAACATATATAGAACTAATAGGTTTCCCTGTATCCCAGTGTCCTTTGTATATATAACATACTACATTTCCTTTATTCTGCTTTATCAAGAAAATCAGCTTTATCACCTCTCACATCAGCTAGTGCAATAGCTTCTTCATTCACCTTGCTGACTCCTATCTCTGTCTTCTCCAATCCAGCCTCCATAGAGCTGCCTAAATGGCCAATATGACTAAAGCACAGACCTGACTATGTTTCTCCCTTGCTCAATAAGCTTCAGTCATTGCTTATTGTCTCAAGGATTAAGTGAAAACTCTTCTATCTGTGGTTAAAGAACTCTCAAATCTGGCTCCAACCTATTCTCCAGACTGTTTTGACATTATTTCCTTTCAGATAC
The DNA here is from genome assembly GCF_016433145.1 of Gracilinanus agilis. Taxonomy (NCBI): domain Eukaryota; kingdom Metazoa; phylum Chordata; class Mammalia; order Didelphimorphia; family Didelphidae; genus Gracilinanus; species Gracilinanus agilis. Next base: position 176,398,032 of record NC_058134.1, read on the forward strand.
GCTCTATGCTCTGGTCACACTTTCCTGTTTACTGTTCCCTATACTCAATGTTCAGTCTCTCACCACTGTGCTTTTGTGACCTATTGTCCCTCCTCAACTCTTTTTTTTCCCTTTAAAGTTCATCTTAAGAGTTATCTCTTTCACAAGGTCTTATTCCCAGCACCAAAATTACTTTGAATTTTCTTGGCATATACATTTGTCTTTCTTCTCTCTGTATTATATTGCTTGTCCCAGAAGAATGCAAATCTCTGGATAGCAGGGACTATTATGAATCATACACAATGGGTTTCTAGTAAATGCTTATTGATATTAATGAAATTGAATTGATTTGAATCTGACTATAACTTCTAAGATCAATGTGGCAATATAGGATTAAACACCACTAGTATATTCTTCTTGTTTGTGATTGTGTTTTATAAATCATCATCATCATCATCATCATCACTGAATTTTTAATGGAGAATTTTTCCCCAGTTTGATTCTAGAGGATAATTGTTTGAGAGATGAAAGGGACTTTAGTGAGCCTTTGAGACAATATCCTCATTCTAGGAATGTCAAAGTAGAAGCTTATTGGAATGAAGTAGCTTTCCAGAGATCCACAACAGTGAGAGCAAAGATTTAAACTCAAGGTCTCTGACTTCAAATCTAGATTTCTCTCTACTGAAGAATATTTATAGCATCCTTAATTTTTTTTAATCATTGAACCTAGAAAAGACCACAGAGGTCATCTAACCCACTTTTAATTTTACAGATTAGGAAAATGAGGTCCAAGGAGTTTACATAGCTTTCCCAAAGTGATACCATAGAAACAAAGGCCAGTTTGTAATTGTGTCCTTTTACTCCAAATGCAGTGCTATCTCTATAGCATAACACTACCTATCTTTGAGCTCTTCTGTATTGGTAGAATTAGTTTAATTTATTCATTGTGGCTAGTTAGTTATATCCTAAGCTTGGATTTTAATTCTGCTATATTGAAGGATTTTCAAATGTATCCTAGATTCAGAAGGGGTCAGTTACAATTTTAGTTTTTCCTCCTACTGCTGAAAACAACAATCCCTCTAATAGTTTTATGGAGCAGAACAGATATATCTGCCTCCCTTTTTTTCTTTTGTCATAGAGGAAAGAATAATTTACACTCTCATTAAAAAAAATGACTACTTAACTAAGTTTGATTTATTTGTCATAAAGTATGTCTTTTCCTCTCTCCAGTTTTGACTCCATGGTCTCAAAGGTTTTTTTCTAGCTCTAATTCCATGATCACTTCCTTCTCTAAATGGTACATTTGTGGTATTATAAACAATAAGAACTATTTCAGTTGCTCCCTTTCTAGAAACAACTAAAATACTCTGATTTGCACAATTTCATTTTGCCTGAACTCTCTAGATCCACCTAAAACCATGATCCCCAAATCACCCTTTGTATTCCTAATCCTCTAATGTTATGTTGTTGAATAATAATAATAGTAATATTGAGTATGTATACTGTTCTTTAAGATGAATAAAAATCTTGATATATTTTACCTCTTCAATTCCCACAATTACCTTGTTCAGTAGGTCCTTTGATTATAAAATGAAGAAACTGAGGCCATCACAGGTTAAAAATAACTTGATTTGTGTCAAACAGTTAATAAATATTCATCTTGAATCTCACTGCCTACAGGTTCATCATGCATTATCCAACTTCTTATCCTTTATTCCACTTTCACAAATATGGAAAGAAAATTCTGCAGAATATATCAAACAACTGAAAAGTTAAAACTAGGAATGTTTGAATCATTTTTACACACATGCACACACACAAATGCATTGATTATTTTTTGTTTATTCTAAGAAACTAGAAATTAAGTAAGCCTACTATATAACCTTTCTTGAACTTTTACCCAGAAAGGCATTTTTGTTTTCTTTGAGATTGAACTATGCTTCTAGTTTTCCCTACATGTGAATGTACAATTGTCAATTTTGATATGGAACCTGGAACATGCATAAACATGGAATATACTAGAACATGTTAGAGATATATGTGGCAGGCATGGGGAAGGCAGGGGGAAAGGAAAGTGATGAGACATGTGAAAAGGGAGAGAAATGAGAGGGAGGGAAGGAGACAGGAAAGGAAAGAAGAAGAGAAGAAAAGAGAGAAGGTGAAAGGAGAGGGAGAGAGAGGGGAAAAGAGAGAGAGAGAAAGAGAGAGAGAGAGAGAGAGAGAGAGAGACAGAGAGAGAGAGAGAGAGAGAGAGAGTGAGTTTCCTCCATGGTTCTTCCTCAAGTCATAAGAGTTCTAATAAGAACTATGATCATATTTAGAACTTATTTCTTGGAATTCTGGCAACTTAAATTTTACTAGCATTCAATGTTACTAGATTTCAAACAAGTTAAGCAACATAGAATATATTTGTGATATTTTTTGTATGCCTTTCACCTTAATGAACATGTAAAACAAATCCACTTCTAAATGTTGAATATGGCTACGTTTGGGAATATTTCAGCAATAATCTAACATGCCCTCACAACATCATTTTCAGAATATGTTACTGTTATTTTAAATACCAGTCATATTTTCAATCTTTCAAAATAAAATATTAAAATCATGCTTGAAAATTCCAAATAATTCTGAAATTAAGATGAAGATATGTATGTCTCACTTAAAAATGAGCATGTTTTCATATTTTCTGTTTTCCAGAAGATCTTGAGTATCTTGGACTTGGAAAAAAAAATAAATTTTAAGAGAAGAATTGCAAAACTGAATGTACTACATTATCCTGGGGTAGAAGATAAAATATCTGGCTAGTATTTGATTTTAGAGCTGGAAGAGATGCATAAGAAATCAATAAACATTTTTTAAACCTCTAAAAAGGGCTAGGCATTGGAGATACAAAACCCAAACTATCCTTGCCCTCAAATAGCTTATATTGTATTAGGGGACAGCATGCTTATAAATAAGTACTTATATTTAAATATATGTATATAAAATATATACATTATAAGTATATACATACATTTATTTGTTTGTTATAATCAAATCATAATACACATGTATATACACATACATATATGAATTCACACATAAAAAAGCAGATTTCAGTGAAAAGGCATTAATAGATGAGAAGACCAGTAAGTATCTCATAAATTAGATCTAGGTTTTTAAAGTAGTTTTGAAGACAATTCTAAAACATTTCACAAGAATTTTAAAAGGAGAGGTCTATACTAAATCTATATTCCAAAGAAATTAAAGACAGGGGAAAAGAACCTACTGGTTCAAAAATATTTATACAACTCTTTCTGTGGTAACAACAAACTGGAAACTGAAGAGATGTCCATTAGTTGGGGAAGAGTTGAACAAGTTGTGATATAAGCTTATAATGGAATATTATTTTATTATAAGAAATGACAAACAAGGTGATCACAAAAAAATAAAAAACCAAAACTGGAAAGACATCTGAAGATTTGTAAAGTGAAGTGAGCAGAACCAGAAGAATGTTGTACACAGTAAGAGCAATAACGTATGCTCATCATCTGTGAATGATTTATTACAACAAGGCAATCCAGGACAACTCCAAGAGACTCATGACCAAAAAAACCCCAAATGCTATCCATTGCCAAATAAGGATCAGACTCAGTCTGAATATAAATTGAAACTTAACATTCTTTACATTATTCCTTCCATGAATTTTTCTCTGGTATAAGCAATGTGTGTCTTCTTTTATAATATGATGAACATGGAAATATAAGTTGTATGATAATATATGTATTATTGCAGATGGGGAAGGAAACAGAAAACATGATTGTAAAATATCAGAAAATGAATATTAAAATTATATTGACATATAACCTGGAAAAAATAAAAATTCATCATTAAAAAATAAGGGAATGGGGCAGCTGGGTAGCTCAGTGGATTGGGAGTCAGGCCTAGAGACAGTAGGTCCTAGGTTCAAATCTGGCCTCAGACACTTCCCAGCTGTGTGACCCTGGGCAAGTCACTTGACCCCCATTGCACACCCTTACCACTCTTCTGCCTTGGAACCAATACACAGAAGTTAAGGGTTAAAAAAATAAGGGAATGTAACCTTTACATTATACAGATTCAGAATTCAGAATTCAGAATTCAGAACCAGGGAGGTTAAATATCTTTCAAAAAGTTATCCAGTTAGTAAGTTGCAAAGACATTCCTAGATCTTCTACTCTTCTTTCTACAATACCATAGTATACTGGCCAAATTATTCAGCAGCTATGGTGTGCAGTGAATATAACTGCAAAACTTGGAATCAGGAAGATTTGAGTTCAAATCCTATCTCAGACCCTTATTAGCTTTGTGTCTCTAATCAAGAACTTTAACCTGAGTCAGTCTCACTTTCCTCATCTGTAAAATAAGGGTTGTCAATGCCTCATCACAGAGTGTTGTTATGAGGATCAAATGAGATTCTTTATATAAAATACTTTGTAAAATTTAAAGTAACTATTTTAATGGAGTATGACAGTTGTATTTATAATGACACTATACAAGAGATTGATACAAGAGATACAGGTAAATGATCATTTAATAGTTATTTAAATAGTCAATTGTAGAAACAGCTCTATAAATTTTAATTATTTAATATCTTTAAAAATCTGTATAACAAACATTGAATTTCAATTCATTTTTCTTATTTTGAAAAAAAAAGGAAACTAAATAAAAACACTTATCATGTAACAAAACTGTTTTATCACCAACATATAAGAATGAAAGGATATTTATTATTTTTTTCATTAGTGGAGGGTGTTCTCCTGTGGCCAAAGCCTATTTTTTTTTACTGGATGCCCCCCCTTCTAACAAAACTGTTATAGAAATTAGAAACAAAAGGAATTAACATGCAAAGCATGGCATTATTGTTAAGGCAAAAACAAACAAAAGGAGTGTTTACCCAGTGCTCTTGTATCTAGGTTTTCTATGGAGCAATATGACTTTATTTAGTATTACATCTTTCATGGGAAAGCTTTGCAAGTTAAACCATATAATTAAACAGCTTCTACAGAAAACTATGAAAAGAAGAGCAATGACCAAGGGAGACCCACAGAATTTTAAAATCTGATTGACAGTCTCAGTTAGGGTTTGTTTGAAAGAATAAATTTTGGGGCCAATACAAAATGATATACAAGTAGTAACAAAAGCCATAATGAGAATAATGATAATGATATTGACCAATCTTATTCTTTTTCATCCTCTATAATGGTGTGTGTCATACACCAGTGCTTTATTAGCTTGCTTTCAGTAACTGGATGAATTGTTTTTTCCTTTTTTTCATTTTAACACTAATCAGGTTATAGGGAAAGAGAAATGGACCTTCTAATTTTTTTAGAGACAATAGGAGTCCATAAGAAAGAAATTAAAATTAGAGTAGTCTCTCAGACATACACTAGTTACTTCAAAGCAATGGCAGAAAGAAACATAGTGTTTTGGACAGATGTCCTGTAGTTCAATCTGTTTTACAATTATTTTTCCAGGAGGAAATTTAAGTTTAATCCTATAAGCATGTTATATGTGGACTTCTTTCCCTTAGAGAGAATTTCAATGTTGAAAGGAGGGTAAAAGAGCCCAGAATAATAGGAAAAAATAAGCACATACACTGAATAGGCACGTGCAAGTGACCAAGGTAAGATACTGCAAAGGACAAGTTGTTGTTTATCCTCAGATCAGCCCCACTCTTCTACTGAGATGACACATCTGTACTTAATACTGTTATGATCACACTGCCTTGCTTTATCTGCAAGTTTTTATTTCATTTGGAAATATTTTATTTTATCTTTTGGAGATTATATGGGTAGTCATTTTCTCTACAGTAGTTTGGTGGCATAAATGTGGTCAGTGATGTAGAGCAAGTGAGACCAATGAGGTTTATGGGGGGAAGGGCACAGTGCTTTAAATTTTTCAAGGTTTAACAACTTTTTAGTGAGCTTTTGGCCTTCCTAGGGATAGGATGAGGCAGAGAAAATTGGAGCATCTATCTGACAATTAACTTTGTCTCTAGAATAAGTTCAGTTACTTATTCACTAGACACCTAGCTGAACTGGTCATTAGACAGGGGAATAGGAGAGGCTGCCAACCTGTGACAAGATGAAGACTAGTTTGATGATGGTGCCTGTATCTTCCTCCCCCTGCTCTAATCTGTACAGTTCCTAATCTGGTATCTTACTGATGATACTCATCTACCTTAGAATGAGCTAACTTTAAATATTAAGTGGGAAGGAAATAAGCCTTCCCTCATCCTAAAAATGCTCTCCTTTAATTTGCCATTTTATTATTCTGAATATTTTGCCATCTGTCTGATTAGTCCACTATTGGCTGTATCCACGTCCTACTTCTGATTTCTGAATGTGAGTGAACCAATCCTCAGCAACCTAACCTGGTTTACTCTTCTGTATTTCCTACAGAGAAACAGCCTTCTTCCATGGCTTCAGTGGTCTTTTCCTTATATAAGATCACCAGTTCTACATCCTTCATCTCATGTTGTCTCGCAATCTTCAATCTTCCAACTACAGATTATTTTTCTGCATTATCTTTCACTTTTACTTACATGGTTTTCTGTGCCATGCAAATTGGTCCACTCAATTCCTAGGTAATACACTGTGCCTTTGCCCACATCATTCCCAAAAGTCACAATGCATTCAATTTTTTTTTCAGTCTATCCTAGACCTACCTATTCTTCCTTCAAGACCCAACTCCTTTGTGAAATTAAGAAACTTGTATTAGGTACCATTGCCAGTATGAGAACAAGACAGGACATCCTGACTAAAGTTGGCTCTCTGCCTATGAATCAAATTGGTCTTCCATATTGTAGTTAGTCAAAATATGTTGGTTGAATTGAACAGCAGAGTGTTTTCAAACTTTTCTCCCCTCCAAGGACTCTATCAATCAGTTATCTTTACATACTTGTCATTCCTCTCACAAGATCCTTCTACCTCCTGCACTAGTCTTTTTACTGAATATCCTCCAAGACTAGAATAGGCTCCCTTTTCATCTCCAATTCTTGATTTCTCTGCCTTCCTTCAAGTCAAGTCAATTCAAACCCTACTTCTGCAAGAATCCTTTATTGGTTCTCTATCTTCCTTTTCCATTATTGCTAGTATCTTGTCATTGAGATTACTTTCCATCTACACTCTACATATTTTCTAGATACAGAGCCAATTACATATCACTCCCCCTCCATTAGAAAGTGAGCTCCTTTAAAGTAACTTTTTCCTTCCTTTCTTCCTTCCTTTCTTCCTTTCTTTTTTCTTCCCTCCCTCCCTTCCTCCCTCCCTCCCTTCCTCCCTCCCTCCCTTCCTCCCTCTCTCCCTCTCT
>NC_058134.1:176405626-176533204 GCF_016433145.1 Gracilinanus agilis
CCTCCCTCCCTTCCTCCCTCCCTCCCTCTCTCCCTCCCTCTCTCCCTCCGTTCCTCCCTCCCTCCCTCTCTCCCTCCCTCCCTCCCTCCCTTCCTTCCTTCCTTCCTTCCTTCCTTTCTTCCTTCCTTCCTTCCTTCCTTCCTCCCTCAAAGAGTCAATGTAATGTCATAAAAACTAAAATTGGTGGACCCAGGTCTAAATTTCTCTCTGCTACTTGCTTCATATATGACTTGGGCAAGTGATTTAATTACTCGAGGTCTCAGTTTTATCATTTATAAAATGGAAGGGTTGGACTAGGTTTCCTCTAATGCCATCTCCCAAATCTATGACCTCATTAAAGTGCTATGCCAAGGTAGTTAGGATACTAAGTGGATAGAGCACCAAGCATAGAGATGGGAGGTCCTGGGTTCAAATATGACTTCACATATTTCCTAGCTGCCCTAGATCATGGGCAAGTAGCAACCCCCAAATTCCCTAGCCCTTATTGCTTTTCTGGCTTGGAATCAATACTTAGTATGAATAAGACAGAAGATTATGTTTAAAAAAGTACTCTGCCAAGAACTTGATCAGAAATTTATATTCTCACACTTTTGAGCTATCTTTTAACTGTTATTTAATTCTTTTAGTAATAATCTAATTAAACAAATGACAATATTTGGAAAAAAACAGCACAGTGCCTGGCATAGTCATTATATAAATAATTATGTCCTTTCTTTCTTTTCCCTTCTAATTTAACTTCTTATTTGCTTATGCCTTATGCTGAACTGTAAACTTCCTGAACCTGGATTTCTTGAATTTTCTTAATCTCCCATTATTTTTATGCACTATTTTATGCACAGGGAATATTCAGTAAGGACAACTATTATTGTTTTTAGAGACAATGAGAATTATGCTACTCTTTTGGGGTCATAAAACAATGAACTTGAACACTTCAGTTTAGTGACTAAATCAAGTGGTTTCATTTCAAATTTTCATTCATTTCACAGTAAAGTACTAGAGGTAGAGAAAGTCTATAAGAAGAGATGAAACCGCAACTTCTAGCAAAAGCTATGCCATAAGCATGTTATAAACCAAATGGCAGGTACCTAGAGCACCGGGCCTACAGTCAGGAAGACCCAAGTTTAATTTTGGCTATTAGGCTTAACCTTGTTTCCCTCAGTTTCCTCTGTTAGTCTGTAAACTGATCTAAAGAGTGAAATGATAAACACTCCAATTGATCTTCATCAAGAAAATCCTAAATGGGATCATAAAGAATTGGACACAACTGAAATGACTGAACAACAACAAAAACAAATGGCATTGTCAGTCTGTGCATAGAGAATTAGATTGGCAAAGGAAGAAATTAAGGATGAGATTAATTTGACCTTACTTCAATTTTTTAGTGACTAGTGATTCAGCTGGTTTACATATTTCCTCTATCCAAACAGTTCCTGGCATTCACTATAGTAGTCACTTAAGAAATGCTGATTGATTAATTGTAGATTTGGATTAGAAGATCATTAAGATTCCCTCTCACTCCAAATCTATGACCCTGTGAAAAGGGCAAATCACTAATGGTGTCAATTATGCAAGAGTAGATCTGAGCTGAGAGAGATTAGAGCAAATCACAGAGGGAAATGGAATTCTGATTTTCAAAGATTAATTTATCAGTGTTTCCTCTACTTTAATGCCCACACATGCATAGTCTATTCACATACCTATGTGGCCTCATTCCTACATTTCTATAGAGCCCTTATGTGTCTTTTGTGCTGGAGGACAGGAGTTGGGAGTGGGAATAATGGAGAAAGTATGTATCAGAGAGTGAAAATGAAGCTTAAGAAAGCCTTTGGTGTTTCACTCTGGGTTAAATATATCTGGAGAGATAGATTTCCCTTGGCCTTTTATATAGAATCTGAAGGGACTAGTCTTTCCTTTATAGTTATTATCTTTTTTGTTGTTGTTACATAGTTGTCTTGTTCATGTTAGAAGCAGGTACATAAACTAAGGTTGTGTCTTTCTTTACCTTTTATAATTACTTATTGACCCATTCACATAAAATCAATTTTATTTCACTACTACTGTCATTTTTATCATAATGGCCAAAATTCTTGATTAATGTTACTAACTGCTAGTTTCCCATACTTGCACAGAGTTCTGAATATACTAGCAACTATTTGGGTGAATGAAAAGAGAAATCAATTAATGAAGAGTATATCTACTAGTTGCCAATCTTTGTGCTGGATAATGAAAATAAGAAGAAAAATTTTAAAAAGGAAGATTCAAGGAAAGGTGTTGTATAGAATAGATCTGCAAAATGTCCAATGCAATGAGTGTTGTCAATTATCCAGGCACTGACTGGATTGGATTAGGAGGAAGAGGCTGGTGTGTGTTAGTGTATCTGGTAAAGGATTTTTCCTAATTCAATATGTGCATCAACCAGCATGGAAAAAAGGAATGCTTGATTTATGATTAAGTAATGAAAGGACTATTATTACATACCTAAAGATAGGAAGACCCTTTATTGTGACCTCAGTCAGAATGGAAACAGGTAAAAAAGGAAAACAAGCAGACTATTTTAAACCTAAAAATTATTTAAGATATGTTAAAACTAAAAAAAAGAGGAATAAATAAAACTTAAAACATTTAAGGAAAATTGAGAAATAGCTATGATCCTTATTTTATAACGAGACACAATTCAGAAGTCATTTATGCTACAGTGCTGAATGATTCTGTTGCCTGGGAATTAAAAATGAAGAGCTAGAGAAGACCAGAATAAAAGGTATAAGATCATTTGTGTTTACATTTGTAAGTGTGCAATTGGGGTGAATCAAGGATCCCTAAGCATTCATCTTGGAAGGGGACTGGAAACTGACCCCACAGAACCCTGAGAGAATTCCGTTTGGGAGGGGGCAGCAGCAAGAGGAGTTTGGAGGAATTTTTCTCAATTGTCACTTCTCTCCTGACTGGACTGGGACCCTGGGGGGTTGGTTTTTTAGTTGGGAGGTTTTGATTTTGGGGTGGATCCTGCAAGAATTCGGTTCCTCTGTACTTTTATTACTGATTGTTAGGAGATCACAACTATTAGCATCAATTCCCACTCTCTTCATTTACCAACAAAGAAGACATTGAACAGCAATTCTCCAATTTGGCCAGAGAGCTCAAACTTCTGGGGGAGCGGGCTTGAATGAGGGGGGGGGTTCCCTTCCCTGATCCTGCCTGAATCCATTGATCCTGTTATTTCCTTTTTATATTAGTTTAGAAATATTTGATAGGAGACTGTGTGTGGGGGATGGGGGGAGGGAGAAAGAGTGGGCTACTGTGACCAAGCCACCAAGATAATGAAACTGAAAGAGCACATATGACAATTTAGGGTGGGCAATGGCATTTACCCTGCACCAAATAACTCAAATACTACAAAAAACTGTCTCCAAACCATCTCAAAAATAGTAACTACAGTGATATACCACAAGAGAAGGAAAGGGAAATTACAGAAGCAGCTGCATCCTTTCCCTCCTTCCTTGATTCCAGCCTATACCCTTTTCCCCTGTCCCCTGAATTTAATTACCCTTTAATAAACCTCTCATAGTTTGACAGTTAGAGACTGGAGCAGTTACACTGAGGGGGGAGGGGAGGCGACTGATCTTGGGGCTGAGGGGCAGACCATTACTGGACTCCATCTTGATGGGCAAAAGTTAACTTGAACTTAGGAGTGGGGGAAGTTTGTCTCAACAGGGCTGGCTCTCAAGGTGGGAACCTACCCATTAGGGTCACAATTGAACCCCAACACCTTCCTTCAGCATCCCCACTATAGCTTTGCCAGTTTGGGGAACCTCTGAGTTTGTTCCCTCATAGGTCTTCCCTGGGGTGGGGGAGAATGATAGCTGATGTGGTTCATTGAAAGCTAAGAAGGGGGAGTCTAGATACACCCCCTCTTACCATCAATACTTACCCCAATACATTTTTGGTGAGCCAAAACAAACAAACAAAAAAGAACCTGATTTAATTTTTAAAAAAAAAGCCATTTTATTGAACCAAATACTGAAAAGTAGTCAGACGGCAGCCATTTTGGATCAGCCCCTCCCAATAACTACAGAAGCCTCAAAAGGACAAAAAGCATAGAATGGCAAAGCAGAAAACCTTACTAGCTAAGTAGATACATTGAAACATGGCCTGGGAAAAGGGAAGAGCTTTGTTTTGTGGTTCTAAGTAGCTCTATCATGCTATATATATTCTTTGGAACTATGTGTGTATGGACTATGGACAGAGACTATACTGAATTATATATTAAATTTCATTCATTTAATAGATTCTTGCAACTGGTTAAAGATGGAAATAGAAAAACTGATAGCATTTATTCCATCATTTATGGCAGCTATTGTTTCATTACTGCAGATGTACTGGGTGCTACAAAAGCTGATGGGACAGTTATTGGGAAACAAAGCTGAGGAACAAGTGATTTTAGCAACTCTAAAAGCTGAGTTAGCTAAAATGATACAGGAAGAAATCGCCAAGATGGGGGGAAAGATGGGAGAAAAGGCAAATGGCCAGGACAATATATTGATAATTACAGAGACTAATGACAAAGAGAATACAGACAAGCAAGGCAATGACAATGAAGGCAAAGACACCACAGTAAAAGGAGCAGAAGCAACTATTCCTCTCCTTCCTTTACATGATAAAGCAATTTTAAGGAGAGGAATATCTTGCAGTTACAGAAAGATTTACGAAGTATAAAAAATGACATTTATGAGACAGAATCAGCAAAGGCAATAGAGAAAAAACAAAACAATAAACAAACAGACATACTTACAAACATAAAGACATGTAAAGAGAGTACAAGAGACATGATAATGGAAAAAAGCAAAATCAAAGACATAAATCAAAGCAAATCACAAGAAAAAGCAAAGACAAACCTCAAATCTGCAACACATACAGAAGAAGAATCCACAGACATGCAAAATTAAAACACAATGATAGAAATTTCACCACAAAAGCAATTATTAACCAATGAATACACAAAACTTACAGAGATAAATTCATTTGGGTATTCTGATGAATTTAAAACACAAACTGCTATAGAAATAGATAAAACAGAACAGATCTGTACATATGGGAATGGGAAGGAAAGATTAGAACAGGGATATTTAGTCATGCAAGAAAATAATCTCCCCAAGAGGAAAGGGAAAGTGATATTGCAAATGAGTTTTCAGGAAATAATAATAACTTCAATGCTAAATCCAAACAACAAGGAATTTGTCCCTGCCACATCCAGGATGGATTCTGTCCCAAAGGTATCAATCTTGTCATTTTACAAACACACAGGGATGTATGGAGAAAAATCACAAAAGTCAAAGCAAGCTCAACAAAAGAAATATGTGAAACTTGAGGTGGCAATGGAAGGAAATAAGACCAATACAAAACCTTTGTTGCTTAATGAGGAGAATAACAAAAAACATTTGAAACAAAGCTTAACTGAAGTCCATCTTGTTAATGCAAAAGGCAAGGAAGTATCTAAGAACCCAAACTGCAAATAATTTATCCCTGCAACAGCTCAAACGGAAAACTCTCTAACAAAAGTACCAATTCTTGCACTTTCCAAACACAAAGAAATGCATGCAGAAAGATCAACTAGATTAAAAGACCTTCAAAACCAAGCAAATGAGGAAATGTATGCAGAAGCAGGGAAGAATGAAAAGGAAAACAGAAATACAAAACAAACTGTATCTACATTCAAGCCTGCTAATGCAAAAAGTAAAGAGACAACAAAAGTCTTGCAATGAAACCTTTATCACAGACAAGTTTTTCTTGAGTCAAACAAAAATGAAGATCAAACAGAAATGATCAAGAACACAAAAGAATCTTTTTCTTACCCAAACCCAATAATACAAACAGAATCAAATGATACCTTAACTGGTCATAACATCTTGTATGATACACATGTACCAATCAATAATATTACTGAAGATAGCAGTCACACAACAACACAATCAATCATGAATGAGAAAGATCAAGGGGAAGTGAATCTCAAAAGGGGAAACAAGTGGCTTTGGAGGGAAACAGACTAGGTTGGATATAGCACAAGAGAAGGACTGTGATAATATTGTCTCCATCAATTGACTGGTACAAATCCACCAAGATAATGATACTGAAAGACCACCCATGACAATGAGAGTTGACAATGAAATTTACCCTACACTAAATAACTCAAATACTACAAAAACTATCTCCAAACCATCTCAAAAACATAGCAAAGACAGTGATACACCACAAGAGAAGGAAAGGGAGATTACAGAAGCAGCTGCATCCATGAGCCTAGTCAATCAAGCAACAGAAAACAATGAACCATACATGACTAGCATACTACCAGAAAATGATTTAATAAACATAGACATTGAATCAAATTTAGCATTAGATATAGTTCATACCAAACCATCATGAACATACCCTATGCACACAGACTCTGATGACATGAGTTCTGATGATGATGATGAAATGAGAATACTGTATCAAGAAGCAAATAAACCAGCAATTATGATACCAGGCATAGGCACTGCGGAAAGACAATCATGGTTAAGGTACCAATATGACACTAGTTGTGATGAAGAAGAACAAATAGGAAATCCATATCCAAGAGAAACTAGGCTCAATTCGCAACAACAAGAAGAGATAGTAACAATTCAGCAACTCTTATACCTAGAGTCTGAATGGCATAACTTCAGGTCTAGGAACGAAGTCTATAAGAAGAAAGTCAGCAAAGAGAAAAAGAGAAAGAGTGGTATGATCTGGGGGACATATGCACTTACAATTACATAGTGCACAGGACAGGATACGTCTATCAGGAAGATTTGAGTGAGCACATTACACAAATGTATAGACAATTAAAACAATACAACTATAGAGCACACAAGAAAGATCCAAAGAAAGAGAGAATACCAACAAAGTGTAGAGTAGACTGTAGTAGGAAAGGCACAGCAGATGGATGGAATCTGAGCAACACTGGGGGCTAGTTCCAATGATAGAAAACATTATACCTCCAAAGAAACCTGTTTACACATGGATATTGAATCCACAAACTCAAGTTACAGCAAAGCAAAAGGTTTCAGAAAGCATGTATACAGGGAACACAGAAACCATCATCTGCCAAGTGTAAAGCCAAGATACAGAAAACTCACATAGGTGTGCATGCATGGGGAAAAAAAAGAGCATTGCAAAATACAGCATCCAAATCTAGCAGAAAATGAACAATGAACTCAGAGTCAAGAAATAAACATACATACATAAATACATATATGTACATACATATATATAAAACATACACACACAATCAAATGATAAACACCACTGACAAAACATTTCAATCCACATTGTTCTGGTATCCAGACCAGAGACCATTTCAGCTGGCAAGTGGGTGGACAACTGACAACATATGAGGGAGATACAGAGAAGGGGAAAAGAATCAAGAGAAGAACAGGGAAGCAGAAAATCACCAAGAAAAAGATGCAAGGAGAGAGGACTTTGAAAGACAATGGGAAAGATCAAGAACTTTGCAAGAAGGACAAGGAATGGGAGTTGTAAGACTAGTGCGGCGATACCACAAAAACACATTGACATCATACAATAGGGAAAATTGTATCCACACTACATAAAACTCATCAAGGAAGAGAATCTATAGTCACCTTGAGAAGATAGACAATGGGAAATGAAGAAAAGGTAAGTATAGGCATCCACACAACACAAAAAGGACATAAACCCCAACACAAACTGATAACTAGCGGACACTGTGCGTAAATAAGCAAGTGTCAAAAGACTGGATTGTAAATATATATATATATATATATATATATATATATATATATATATATAAATGTATAAGAATGTACATAAATGTAAATAGTTAGCAACTCAGGAAGGTCTTGGCCAAGTATGAAGCCGAAAAGCTTTGTATATGGTTAACACTGGAATGCAGATTGCAAAAAGGATGTACATAGTTTAAAAATCTTGTGAATAACTGTATTATAGATGTAAACCTTAGAGTAGGCTGTAAATACTTCCAAACCATGTAAATACTAAACATACTAATAGTAGTAGAGGTAATTAGAAAAATAGACATTAGGGAGAGAGATAGTTAGGGAAAATTCAAAATTCAAGGAAGAAAGAATCAGGGAGAGAATAAGAACACAGTGTTAAAAATAGTTTAAAAGACAGTAGCAATACTAATCCAATAACCCTTGTCCTTGTTATAAAGTAGTATTGTATTTAAGACATAAACAGGCAAGACATAGGTAAAGTAATAGTTAAACATAAAAGAAGAGCATTAATTTTATTGTTATTAAATTAAAAATAGAGAAAGTAGCTAAATAGAAATGTTAAGAATATTGTTTAATAAGCTTAGACACAAAATTAGGTAAGAAATTGTTAAGAATAGGAATTGGTATGTTGCAAAACTTTGATATTGTATTCATTAGGGAAAATCTATTAATTGTTGCAAAATTGTTTCACGTGTTAGAAATATATATTGGAACCTCGTATTCCCTTCCATTCCCTTACCAACTTTCCTAGCCCTCCTTAGCAAAGTATAGAAAGGATAGCATTAATATAGGATAAGATAAATGTAGGATTTTTTATTTGGGGGGAGGAATGAGGAATTAAGAATAGAAAGGGAATAGATAAATAGAGTAGATGGAACATACGTGGACCCTCTGGTGGATGGTGCACAAGACAAAAACAGGGGAATCTGTAAGTGTGGAATTGGGGTGAATGAAGGTTCACTAAGCATTTGTCTTGGATGGGGACTGGAAACCATCCCCAAAGAACCCTGAGAGAATTCTGTTTGGAAGGGACCAGCAGCAAGAGGAGTTTGGAGGAGTTTTTATCAACTGTCACTTCTCTCCTGACTGGACTGGGACCCTGGGGGGTTGATTCTTTGGTTGGGAGATTTTGATTTTGGGGTGGATCCTGACTGAATTGGGCTCCTCTGTACTTTTATTACTGATTATTGGGAGATCACAATTACTAAAATCAATTCCTACTATCTTCATTTACCAACAAGAAGACATTGAACAGCAATTCTCCAATTTGGCCAGAGAGCTCAAATTCCTGGGGGAGTGGGCTTGAATGAGCAGGGATCTCTTCCCTGATCCCACCTGAATCCATTGATCCTATTACTTCCCTTTTATATTAGTTTAGAAATATTTGATAGGAGACTTTAGGGGGGAAGAGAAAGTGGGCTACTGTGAACAAGCCTCAGAAGATGTCCAGAGCTGTTCTCTTGGGGAGAAGGCATAGTTGTTAGTGAAGTTCATCCTTTCCCTCCTTCCTTGATTCCCTTATATCTTTTTCCCTTGTACCCTGAATTTAATTTATCCTTTAATATACCCTTCATAGTTTGATACTTAGCATCTGGAGCAGTTATACTGAGGGGGGGAGGTGACTGATCTTGGGGCTGAGAGGCAGACCATTTCCTGACTCCATCTTGATGGGCAAAAGCTAACTTGAACTTAGGAGTGGGGGAGGCTTGTCTCAACAGGATTGGCTCTCAAGGTGGGATCCAACCCATTAGAATCACAACTGAACCCCAACACCTTCCTTCAGCATCCCCACTATACCTTTGCCAGTTTGGGGAAGTTTGTTCCCTCATAAGTCTTCTCTGGGGTGGGGATGAGTGATAGCTGATCTGGCCCATTGAAAGCTAACAAAGATCTAGACTAGATACACACCCTCCTACCATCAATACTCACCCCCATACACAATAAGAAAAGAGGAGAGGCCTAATTGTTTTTCATCTTCACAGTATTATCATCACAACTTCTTATATTTAGCCTTTATGATGCTTTCCTGCCTCCACCAAATTTCTTAATTCATTTCCTTCTTCCTAAAATATCTTTTCCTAATCTCTTTGCTTGAAGAAAACTTTACTATACTTCAAGAACTGAATCAAATACCATCTCCTCTTTAATGTACTAAATGGATTCCCACTGGTCTCAATGTTTGTCATGTACATTTTGGTGGTATTGTGCTGTAATTATATTGAAGGGCCCTCATCAAGTCTACTTCTATAGCATCTCCTACTAGACTGCTAAGATATAAACACAGACATAAATATAATTTTCACTCTACATGCATTAGAGAATTACAAAGTGAATTGTAATGGAGAGGCTGGTACTTGTGAAGATGTATTAGCTTGCAAAGATGGTGTCACTACCAAGGAACAAACTCAGGAGATGCATCTGAGAAAGTGATTGTGCCCTTTCCTTTATTGTCTGGTTAATGGAATCATCTTCCTCCTTCAGACTAATATGCCCCAAATCAATGGCAAATGCTAACTCAGGCTGTCTTTTGAAGACACTGAGAATTCTGCCCCTCCACTTAATAGAAGAAAACTTTCTCTCTGCCATATGGTAGGTAGGAAAACAGAGAATGAATGTCCATGCAGACTCTTATCCTCATGATTCTGTAAGAGGCTCCCAATTCTCTTCCACAGAAATATCTTAGCAAAAAGTAAGAAACAGGAATCCATTATGGATGTGGTAGCTTGTGGATGGCTTAAATGCAAGAATAATAGCTATAATGTAGGCAGAAGAATGGACAGCTAAGGTTCTCTGTGGATAGAGTATCAAGCCTGGAGTCAGCAAGACCTGAGTTCAAATCTACCTTAATAAACTTACAAACAAGGTAGAAAAATATCAGAAAATAAATCCTGAAGACCATAGTTTAAAAAAAAGTCAAGAAATGTCAGAAAAAAAAAACATGCAAAGCAAAACAAACAAGCAAAAAAAGCTTAGGATAATAGTTTTAAATGGCTTCAGATTCTAGACACAAATATACAAAATATGGGAAATGATCAATTTGAACTAAACAGTCTAATGCAAGATAGAAAATTTGACCCCTCAGATATCACTGGGACTTTTTCAGATGAGAAGTACAAATCTATTTAATGAAAAGGAATAGAAAAGTAAAACTGAATAGAGGGGGAGGAATGGGGTAGTGTTATACCAGTGGTTCCCAAACTTTTTTGGCCTACTGCCCCCTTTCCAGAAAAAAATATTATTAGTCCCCTGGAAGTTAATTTTTTTAAAAATTTTAATAGCAATTAATAGGAAAGATTAATTCACCTGTGGCCATCACCACCTACCTGGATCACTGCATCATCCACCAGGGGGTGGTGGCACCCACTTTGGGAATCACTGTGTTGTATATATTCCCTTCTAAGGAAGTCTAGGAATAACAAATGGAAGATAAAGTAGAAAAAAATTATGGAGATGAAAAGGAAGAAATAGAAGGAATATTATTATCAAAGCGTCCTAAAGATCATCTATACAGAAATTCCTGAACAGAGAAGTTCAGGAAACTCATAAACATGATATAGAAGAATGGACAGAGTAGTCCTAGAAGATTTCCATTATCCATAAATCTCCTGAGACTCTCTCTTCTAAAAGTGAATCTTCTAATAACTTTCTTGATTTTTCTCATGGGTAATTTCCATCTTTAAAAGTGAATGAGAGATTTCAGGAGAAAGGACCTGGCTGTGGGAATGGAAATAACAGAAATGCTAAAGGGAAATGAACTCTTCACCTTACAATATGTGGAAAAGGAGAGAAACAGGAATAGTTTGACATTAACCCTCAATTTTAGGAGATTATTTCTCAAAATATCCAGAAAAGGGTAGAGAATGAGAACTTATTTAGCACCAGTTTTACAAATACCTTTTTTAATCCTCTAAATAATTATGAGAAGTAACTACTATTTTTATCCCCATTTTACAGATGAGAAAATTGAGACAGATAGAGGCTAAATAACTTGCCAAAAGTTACAGAGGTAGTAAGGGTATGAGGCTGCATCTAAATTCAAACCTTCTTGTCTTCAGTATTTTATCCACTGTGCCAGCTAGCTAGGTAGAAATCTAAAGAATAATATCCTACAAGGGGACTTAGCTCAAGAGAGACTGAAAGTTCTAAATATTCAAATTCTAATGATATAAAGAAAAGAAGGGTAGAATTTTCTAATGCAGATTTTATAAGATTACAGTCAAGAATACTAAAATTCTAAATGAACTAAAGATATTGTGAAAAAGTAAGGATATTTATAAGCATTATTTTAAAGCTATATTGGGTAAGACAGGAGAATTTTATAATTTTATATCTTGGAGTAAATGAAAAAAATAATAATTAAGGACTGAAAGGAGGCTAAATGTTATAGATTTTTTTGTTTCTCTCTCTCTCTCTCTCTCTCTCTCTCTCTCTCTCTCTCTCTCTCTCTCTCTCTCTCATTATTCCTCTTTTCTTTGCCAAGAAGAATGATCTTTGAACTGGAAAGAACAGAACAAAAATTGTAAAAAAAAATGGGAGTTGTAATCCAAGATAAAAAGGGAGCGAGTAAAAGAGCAGTAAGCTACCCCCTGCTGTGATTTTTACCAAGCTTAAGTGAACTCTATCCTGGAGTAATGAAAGAACTGGCCAATGTTATTGTTGGATCATGGGGAAGAATGATGGGGAATGAGAGAGTAGCTGAAGGATTGCAAAAAACATATTTCATTGATTTCAAAAACAGAAAAAAATGAAATCTATAATTAATATTCCAGTGAGGTAACCTTGATTCTTGGGCAAAATCTATAATGTACTATTCCAGATGGTAAGCTAGGTGGCTTAGAGGATAAAACATCAAGCCTGTAGACAGGAAGACTCATCTTTGTTAGTTCAATCTAGTCTCAGACACTTACTAGCAGTGTGACCTTAGGCAAGTCACTTAATCCTGTTTGCTTTAGTTTCCTCATCTGTGAAATGAACCATAGAAGGAAATGGCAAACCACTTCAGTATCTTTAACAAGAAAATCCCAGATATGGTCATGAAGAGTGAGATACAATTGGAAAAAAAATGGACAAACAATTTAATATAGGCATTGTAAATTCAGAGAAAAAAGCAATTACAAAGAAGCAGGAAGGCTTGATCAAGAAAAGGTCACACCAGACTAAAGTATGTTTTTGATGAGCTCCTTAAACTGATAGACCAGGGGGATCCTTTAAATAGAGGTTGCCTCAGTTTTAAGAAAACAGTTAATAGATTTCCCTCATGTTATTCCCACAGACAGGCTGGAGAGCTATAAATGAGATAACACACAAATATGTGATTTTGGAACTGGGGGAACAACCAGACCCACATGGTAGTCATTGATGTCTCTAAGCCAAGTTGGAAGGAAGCCACCAGTGAAATTCCCTTCATTTGGCATTATTCTGTTTAAAATTTTTAGCAGTAACTTAAGTAAAGACATAAATAATATAATTATTAAATCCACAGATAACACAAAGCTAATAGGGATAGCTAACATACTATGGAACATAGTCAGGGAACCCTCTTCATCATATTATATTAAGATGGGGCGAACAAACTGATGTTCTTTAACCTGAACAAAAGAAAACTTAAAGTTGACAAGATCTTTGTCTCTAGTGTTTGAAGGGATGTCATATGTAAAAGGGAATGGACATTTTGTTTTAGTTACAAGAAGACATGAGTGCGAATTTCAAATAGTGAAATGAAAAGGATGTCTTTTAGGGGGTACAGTGATCACCTTCACTATGGGCTGGATGATGATTTGTTCTGTTTGTTATACAGGGCATCCTTACTAAGGGACAATAGCCCCTCAAATTTCTTGCATCTCTAAAATTTGATAATTCATGAAGAATGTGACAATTGATTTAGGTGTTAAAGGAAGACTGAAGACATTCCAACAGGGAATAGCTTGATCAAAGGCATGGATGCTAGACAATTTGTGGAGTGGAGTAGAAATCAGATTAAATTCAAAAATTACTTAGTCACCGGTAAAATATGTTCACATGTAATAATGCCTATCTCTCTAGAGGTAACGGGTGCTTGATGATAATTTAGGTTTTTGTTTGGGGTCTTTGTTTTTTTTATTGTAAGGATATGTACCATATTAGAGAAATTACAGGCAATGCTACTAAAACAATCAGCCAAATTTCAAGGAAAATGGTTTCTATAATTATTTATTTTATTAGTATCCCTGATATGCTGTGGATTTCTGTAAATTTCAGGTTAAATGTTTTTTAAAAAATGAAAGTGTGTTCCAAAAGGTATACTTAAAAAATTAAATGCTTTGAGAAAACATCTCACCCCCAAAATGTTTTCTTTTGAAAGTAGATTTTCAACATGCTCAGTTTCCCATATTTAATTCATACTAGTTCTCAGGCTAATCCAAATTCAAATCCTCCTAATTTGGTTCCAGTTTTTTTTTTTTTTAATGAGGAAATGAAAGTTGCAGATTGGGAATAGGCAACATCAGGGGAAATAGATGAAACGAACGGTCTGAGATAAAGCAATTAAAAATATTAAATTGATTAAAGAAGATGAAAGAGGATTAAAATAAAAGGAATAAAGAAAAACAATATGTCAGAAAAAATAATTTGGTAGTGAGTCATGATACCCCTTAAGGGAAATGAGTGGGTGGTTCAGTGACAGATGAACTTGACATAGCCAAATTCTAGATGAATTTTCAGACTTCTCCAAGGAAACAGAAAAATCTTTTCTTGAGATGTACTTGTTCCAAGGAGATTTCCATAGTCACTATAGCTGCTACATTTATATTTACAAGGTGTTTTGTTTATTAATTGTGTTCGTTTATCCCTCACAACTTTTCCAAGATAGATGAATATTATTATATCTACTTTTCAATAGAAATTATATAGATGAGCCAAGGGAAAAAAATCCTTCTCTTAAATAACACAAAAAGTCAAATTTAGACCAGGTAGATGGAGCAGTGGAAAGAGCACCAGGCCTAGAGTCTCAGTTTAAATCTAGCCTCAGAAAATTATTGGCTGTGTGACCCTGGATAAATCTTATAAGCCTGTTTGCCTCTGTTTCCTCATCTGTAAAATGTGTTAGAGAAGGAAATGGCAGACCATTCCTGTATCTTTGTCAAGAAAATTCCACATGAGGTCATGAAGACTCACTCTTAAATTCATAGCCTCTGACTCAAGAATGAATACTTTTTCTGCTGAGTAATGTTCCCTCCTTTCAGCTCAACTTTGGATAATTTAAGAATAAGAATTAGATGAAGATGATAAAGAAATGAAAAATGGACAACTAGTGGTGATCACGATATTTCTTATTATCTGGCTAATTCCAGGTGGCTTTCCAAAGCTCTCTACAAATTTGACCTCATTCAACCTAATGGTTATTTTGCTCCTGGATGGATACTCTTCCTATCTGACCTTTCTCCAGTAACTCCAGTAACACCAGTGACTCCAGTAACAATATGTTATTTTTGCTTAGTGCAATGACAGTCCTAAGAAAATAGGGACCTCTCTTTCTTCATTGTATTCATATTTGTGTCATAAAAGGAATTTGGTAGGACTCCTTCTTTGCTTATTATATCAAATAATTTGTATAGTATTGGGATTAATTGTTCTTTGAATGTTTGATAGAATTCACTTGTGATTCCATCAGGCCCTGGCAATTTTTCTTAGGGAGTTCTTTAATGGCCTGTTCAATTTCTTTTTCTGATATTGGATTATTTAAGTATTCTATTTCTTCTGCTGTTAATCTAGGCAATTTATATTTTTGCAAATATTCATCCATATCACCTAGATTGCTAAATTCATTGCCATATAATTGGGCAAAATAGTTTTTAATGATTGCCTTAATTTCCTCTTCATTAAAGGTGAGGTCTCCCTTTTCATCCTTGATACTATTAATTTGGTTTTCTTCTTTCCTTTTTTAAATTAGATTAACTAGTACTTTGCTATTTTATCTGTTTTTTCAAAATACCAGCTTCTAGTCTTATTTATTAATACAATAGTTCTTTTACTTTTGATTTTACTAATTTCTCCTTTGATTTTTAGTATTTCTAATTTAGTTTTCATCTGAGGATTTTTAATTTGTTCATTTTCTAGTTTGTTAAGTTGCATGCCCAATTCATTAACTTCTGCCCTCCCTAATTTGTTAATATATGCACTCAGTGACATAAATTTTCCCCTTAGAACTGATTTGGCTGCATCCCATAGGTTTGGGTAAGATGTCTCATCATTGTCTTCAATGTAATTATTGTTTCTGTGATTTGTTCTTTCACTAAATTATTTTGGAGAATCATATTATTTAATTTCCAATTAGTTTTGGTTTGCCTCTCCATGTATTCTTACTAATAACTATTTTAATTGCATTATGATCTGAGAAGGTTACATTTATTATTTCTGCTTTCTTTGCATTCGTTTGCCATGTTTCTGTGCCCTATTACATGGCCTATCTTTGTGAATGTTCCATGTGCTGCTAAAAAGGAGGTATATTCCTTTTTGTCCCTATTTATTTTTCTCCATATATCTATTAACTCTAATTTTTCTAGGGTTTCATTCACCTCTCTTATTTCTTATTTATTTTTTGGTTTGATTTATCTAGATCTCATAGGGGAAGGTTGAGGTCCCCCACTAGTATGGTTTTGCTATCTATTTCCTCCTTGAGCTCCACTAGCTTCTCCTTTAGAAATTTGGAAACTATACTGTTTGGTGCATGCAGATTGAGTACTGACATTTCTTCATTGTTTATACTGCCTTTTATTAGGATGTAGTTACCTTCCCTATCTCTTTTCACCTTATCTATTTTTACTTTGGCTCTTTCAGAGATCATGATAGCCACACCTGCCTTCTTTTTCTCATTTGAAGCCCAAATGATTTTGCTCCATTCTCTCATTTTCACTCTATGTCTGACTGTCTGTCTGATGTGTGTTTCTTGTAGACAACATATGGTTGGGTTTTGGTTTCTAATCCACTCTGCTATTTGCTTCCTTTTATGGGTGAGTTCATCCCATTCACATTCAGAGTTATAATTATCAACTGTGCATTCCCAGTTTTGACTCTCTTTCCTAGTCCTGTCCTTTCTTCTTTCACTATTTCCTTCTATACCAGTGTTTTGTTTTTAATCAGTTGCTATAACCCCCTTCCTTGTTGTACTTCCCTTTCTTCCCCCACTCCCTTCTTATTCCCCTCTTATTGTTCTTTAAAGCCATGTGGTGCTCCCCTCCATGCTCTCTCCCTCCCTAGTATTGCTTCCCTCTCCACCAGTCTGTTTGTTACCCTTCTACTTCTCTATAGGGCGCGAATCAATTTTCTGCCTCTATGGATCTGATTGCTCTTCTCTAAGTTGATTTCAATGCATTTAAGTATTGAATATTTCCTCTCTCTAACCTCTTCACCCTTACAGTCCATTGTTATTTTTCTCTGTTGATCCCATGCGCTTCTTTATGGAATATAAATTTATTCCTTTTTGCTTGTTTTCCTCTTTTTCTTATTACTATGTTCTTCCCCCCAGTTTTGTATATATTTATACCTACATACCTACATACATATATACATATACATATACATATACATATACATACATATATATACATATATATATATATATATATATATATATATATCTTGACATTTCTTTCATCCTATACAGTTTGTCCCTGTTTCCTCTATGTAAACTTCTTCTAGTTACCCTGTTGGTAATAATAATTTTTAATATTTGTCAATANATAGTAAGAGTATGAAAGTAGGAATGAACTAGGAGACTGCTCACTGGTAGTCTGGCACTTTATCTACCACACCATACTGCCTCTTATCACAAGACCTTTTCCAGTGTGTTAGAATCTGCCCAAATTTGTACTTGCATAGCCTTTAAGAACTGATAGGTACTTTCACAACACAAAGTAGAACTTGGATTAGGACTTTACTGAAGACATGTAAATAAACAGTTAGGTGGTACAGTGGATAGAACACTGGGTGTAAGGTTTTTTTTTTTTTAATAATTTTTATTTAGAATATTTTTCCATAGTTACATGATTCATGATTCTTCCACCCCACACTTTCTCAAACCCCCCCTCCCAAAGCCGACAAGCAGTTCCACTGGGTTATACATGTATCATTGTTCAAAATCTATTTCTATGTTATTCATATTTACAGTAGTACAATCCTTTAACATCAAAACCCCAATCACATCCCTATCACACTACATGATCAATCATATATTTTTCTAATGATTTCTGGTTCCATAGATCTTTCTCTGGAAAGGAATAGCATTCTCTCTCATAAGTTCCTCTGGATTGTCCTGAGTCATTGTGTTGCTGCTAGTAGAGAAGTCCATTACATTCAATTGTGCCACAGTGTATCGGTCTCTGTGTATAATGTTCTCTTGGTTCTGCTCCTTTCACCCTGCATCAATTCCTGGAGGTCGTTCCAGTTCACGTGGAATTCCTCCAGTTCATTATTCCTTTCAACACAATAGCATTCCATCACCATCAGACACCAAAATTTGTTCAGCCATCCCCCAGTCGATGGACAGACACTCCCTCATTTTCCAATTTTTTGCCACTACAAAGAGTGAGGCTATAAATATTTCTGTACAAGTCTTTTTCCTCATTTTCTCTTTGGGGTAAAAGCCCTGAAGTGCTGTAGCTGGATCAAAGGGCAGGCATTCATTTAAAGCCTTTTGGGCTTTAAATTCAAATTGCCCTCCAGAATGGTTAGACCAATAGACAACTCCACCAGCAGTGGACCAATTTTGCCACATCCCCTCCAACATTTATCACTTTCCTTTGCTGTCATATTGACCAATCTAGGTGTAAGGTAATACCTCAAAGTTGTTTTAATTTGCATTTTTCTAATCAGGAAGGATTTAGAACACTTTTTCATGTGCTCATTGATAGTTTTGATTTCATCATGTGAAAACTGCCTATTCATATGCCTTGACCATTTGTTGATTAGGGAATGGCTTGATTTTTTTGTAAATTTGACTTAGTCCTTACATATTTTGGAATTTAAACCTTCCTCAAAGAGCTTTGTTAAAAAATGTTCTCCCAGTTTGTTGATTTCCTTCTAATTTTGGTTGCATTGGTTTTGTTTGCACAAAACCTTTTTAATGTAATATAATAAAAGTCATTCATTTTACTTTTTGCAATGTCCTCTATCTCTTGCTTGGTATTAAATTCCTTCCTTTCCCACAGATCTGACTGATATACTAATCTATGTTCATCTAATTTATTTATTATTTCACTCTTTATATTTAAGTCATTTATTCATTTTGAATTTATCTTGGTATAGAGTGCAAGATGTTGATCTAAACCTAATTTTCCCCATACAATTTTCCAATTATCCCAGCAGTTTTTGTCAAATGGATATACATTTTAAAAGATCCAAGTTCAAATTCAGCTTAAGTACTTCTTAATTTTGTGACCTTAGCCTATTCTCTTAATTTATCTTTGCCTCAGGCTCCTTATCTGTAAAATGTGGATGATAATAACAGTATCTGGCTCCTAAGGTTATTGTGGAAATAAAATGAGTTAATATATTTAAAGTGCTTTGGAAACCACTATATGAATGTTTATTACTTTCCATATTTTACAAGAAAAATAAATAATTTATTTATATTTATAGAGCTAATAACAGAGTGAATTCCTTCTATGATTTCTAACTTCAAACCTAATGGTGTTTCAAATTATGCATTAATAATAAGTGGTAGAAATTAAGAAAATAATTTAATGGTGAGGATCTCTAGTTATTATTTGGTATCTTAAAGGTGCTAGGAAATTGGTGATGACTTCCATTGTAATTAACTAATGTGGGACTGGAACTGCTTAATTCTCTTGGATTTTGGGTAGAGTTCTAGTGGCAGTTTCTGATTACCATGACTTCTTGGAAGTTTTTCATTCTGTGGAATCATGGACTCGGGAGTTTTGCAATTACATCTTAAAAGGTCTTTAAATAAACTTTGTCAATATCATAGGGTTGCTGACTTATTTGCTCTCCTAAAGTAGATTTTTGTAGTTCTTTCTAGTATTTCCTATACATAACTCACAGACCTTGTGATCAAGATCATAACAAACGTTGCCTCAGAAGAGTATTGTAGAAAAGAGGGACAATTTCCTTAATTCTTTCAACAGCCCCAGCATAGTACTACAAAGATTAGTGTTAAAAGCACTAAAACTTACAATGAACTTCTAGCAAAGAATATGAAAAAATAAAATAAAAAAAACGGAGGGATTTGTTTATTGGCTGGTTGGTTTCTTTGTTTTTGTTTTATAAGGTGTATAAGGGAAATGAGAGATAATCAAAGAAGGGACAGAACTGATATTTCAGACAAATGGGAAGATGATAATGGATTATGGAAAGAATATATATCAATTAAATTCTTATTTTCTTTCAACTTTTTTCCTGATTCTGCTTATTTCACTCTGCATAGTTCATCTAGATCTTTCCAGTGTTTCCTGAAATCATCCTGCTCATCATTTCTTATACCACAATAGCACACCATCACTGTCATATATCACAATTTGTTCAATTATTGCCCAAATGATGGACATCTCAATTTCCAATTCATTGTCACCACAAAGAGAACTTCTATAAAAATTAAAAAACATTCTATTTTTCCCAATTACATTTAAAAAAATTTTTTTTAACAGAAAGGATTCTGAGAGGCAGAAGTGAAGAGAAAGAATACTCAGGACAGACTGTGAAATGACATAAAAGCAGATGATTGAATGTCACATAAGCAGAATAGATAAGTTGGTTTGATTATCATTTAGAGTATGTGAAGGTAAACAATGTGAAATCAATCTGTAGTGTAATCTTAATATATATTCACTCTATTCTTCAATAAAATATCTTTTGCTTTCAACTGTGTCCTCTATGTTAGTAAGAGAAAACAGACAGGTGGGAGCTTGTGGTTATTCACTTGAAGAGAATATAGAGTTGAATCCCTATCAAGCTTCAAAATCTTGGAAGTAGATTTACATACAACTATAATGATTGGATACATGATTATGAAAGGAACAATGGACCAGGAGGCAAGAAACCTCAATTTAGTCTTAGCTCTACCATAAACATGTTGTGTGACATTGGACAAGTCATATAAAATCTTTCCTTAAGTCATAATTGCCATATTTATTGTCATAAAGCCAGGAAAATTGGAGAGACAAAGTAAACATTTACCAGCTCCCAAACCTCCCTCTTTGGTCTGCCATGTTACAGCTCTTTATTTTTACTCAACCTGAAATTTCCATCTTTAGAACTGATCTTTGGGGTTGGACACCAAAGATGGGACCATTTCCTTCTGAAAACCATGAATATAATCAATGGGCAGTAACTGATTATATAATTGGTGAGGTTTAAGGAGAGGGCAAGTAGTGGTCAAGGTCAGAGGCAATCTTTTATATTCTTATTAACATCATAATGTGTCATCAATGGAGTAAGCTTGTGACTTGGATATCTTGGCAAAGACTGAGAGACTGATCAGAGGAATGAGATAAGAATAGATAAAGTTCAATGGGAAAGAGATAGTGAAGATAGGAAAGGAATGGGGTTTGGGAATGTGTAAATGAATGAATGTGAGAGAGAAAGCACAAGACAGAAACTATGATACCAATCAAAGAAACCTATTTCATATAGGTAACTTCACTGAGATTCATGGACCTTGAGCCCCTTAACAAGGAGATTAGTCTTTTCAGGTTCAGCAGTACCAATTTTCATTACCTCTAAATAATATGAAATTCATCTTTTTTTTCTTATTCATGCCATGGAGCACAAGCTTAATCATGTAACCCTCAGGTGTAATTTTGGCTTGAGCAACATAGAACTAAATTATCTTAGATGCTAGCCCATAGTGTCATATTAAATAAATGGGCAAGATTTGAGAATTTTTACTTAAGAATATCATATACTTCATAAACTATATACAAAAGAAATATTACAAAGGATAAGAAATAAATGAATGTAGAGAGCACAGGCCATTTAGTGTCTTGGATAGAGAACAGGATTTGTAGCCCCAGTATCCTGAGCTTTGGATACCACCTCTGATATTGCTTAAAAAAAAGTAAATAAAAATGTTCCTTCTACCTTTATTTGTGGAGATGAGGGACTGCAGGGTTAGAGCATTATTTATGAACTCAGAGTGTTGATGTATTAGTTTTACTAAAGTTTTTTTTTTTCTTTTTCTTTTAGAATCTATCACTGGTAGGGTAATTAGAAGGAGGAATTTCAAAATAACATTAAGGTAGAAACAAAAGATATTCATTTAAAAAGCAAAAGTAAAGTATTTATGGTTTCTAGGAATTAATTATTTTCATAGGACAAATATATTTTTTTTTCAAATAACATTTTGTAATGAATATAACTCTCAATTTAGATGATAAAAATTGACCAAATCTTGATTGGTCCTGTAAGGGAAAATGAAATCACCACTCTTATCATCAAAAGGAAGAAGATGAGAACAGTCTCCAACAATGCAGGATCAGATTAGCAGTAGCTTCTCAGAGAAAATGAAAATGTTCATAAAAAAGTGGAAACATTCAGTCATGGTACCCACTCTTGTTTCCCAGTCCAATGTGTTATCTATCTCCCTAACACTGCAAACTCCTAGTCTCCAGCTTCTTAGGACTAGCAATCAAGGTACCAGGTTGGCTTAATGTCTTCTAAGGTGTCCTATATTGCTCTCTGATTTTGGTAATGCAGGTGGGAAAATACATCATCTCCCTTCCTTTTGTCTACTCAAGATCCCTGTAGTATTATTTTGTCCCATGCCTTGCCATCATGAATTTTAAAAAGGGGAGGGAGGCAGTTCTGAAAACTGAGATGTGAAAGCAAATGTAGTGAAGCTTCCATTTTGTTTATTTAGTCTTTTTAAATAGGAGTAGAAATCCCTGGTGAAAGGGAGACAATGCACAAACTGCCCTGGAATTCTTGGTATTCTATCCTTAACTCAGAAGGAAGGAAAAAAAAAAAAAAGATTCATTGGGAATGAGAGTGTTGTAGGGACCCATTTTTTGATGGGGGTAGATGTATCCACAGACTACAAGAAATGAAAATCATTGAATTGGGTTCTGTAATTCCTTTTCTATACCAAGATCCTGACTCTGGCCCAGTTTCAAAGAGACAATTGTAGATTTTTATAAAGTCAGTGGAAGTTTATAGAAGGAAGGAAGGAAAGAAGGAAAGAAGGGAGGGAAGGGTGGAAAGAAAAAGAGAGGAAAGGATAGAGAGGAAGGAAGGAAAGGAGGAAGAGAAGAAAGTAAGAAAGAAGGAAGGCATACAAGGAGGGATAGAAGATGGCAGTAAAGGATTAAGAGAGGGAGGAAAGGAAGAACATAGGGAGGGAATGAAGGAGAAAGGAAAGGAGGGAAAAGAAAGAAAGAGAAAGAATGAAGGAAAGTTAAAGGTAAACAGAGAGACCAGTCAAAATCAGTAAGCAAAGAGGAAACAATACAGCCTAATTTGCAACTGTAACTACTCTAAGAAGAATTCCAGACCAATAATGATCAGAAAATGCAGTAACTACAGTGAATGAGGGTTTTTAGCACTCAACGATAAGTTCAATCTATAGGCAGGGAAGAAACTGTGGAATAGTGCTCACCTGAATTAGGTATCCACACATAGTATCCACTGTATCAACTAGCTGCCTAAAAGGCAAATGAAATAGCATCACAGGTAAGAACAACTTACATAGCAAAACTTCAGGAAAAAGGTCTGGGAGTGAGTTTGTTTTTTTTAATGTTTTGATGATTTTAAAAGGAGAAAGTTAGGAAATGGGGGAAAGATACACAATGGAAGGAATGAATAGGAATGGGAGCATTTATATCATGTTATCTAGGTACATAAGTAGAAGACTATAAACATAGCAATGTAGAGAGTGAACAAGATGACTACGTGGTTCGGTAGATAGAACTCTAGACCTAGAGTTAGGAAGACTTGAGTTGAAATCCAAATTCAGACATTAGCTATGTGACCCTGGGCAAGTAACTTAACCCTGCTTGCCTCAGTTTCTTCATCTATAAAATGAATAGGATAAGGAAATGGCAAACCACTGCAATAACCTAGCTAAGAAACCCAAATGGGGTCAAGAGTAGAAGGCATGAAGAAGAAAAATGAATGAATAAAACAACAAACAACAAGAAATGGTGGACATCACTTGGACTTCTGAAACGATGCAGAGTGAAGTGAACAGAACCAGGAAAACAATTTTAACAATAATAAGAACTTCTTAAAACAAGAACAAAGCAAACAAAAAAAATAAAATCAATATTTCTGTTACAATGAAGTTAGTAATCACAGTGGTTTAGTTTACCTGTCAATATTCTGATGGAAAGGAATGTTATGTGTTACTTGTACTGGGTGAGAAACATGTTTTTGGATGTGGTCAATTTGGAAATGGCTTTTTC
The DNA here is from genome assembly GCF_016433145.1 of Gracilinanus agilis. NCBI lineage: Eukaryota > Metazoa > Chordata > Mammalia > Didelphimorphia > Didelphidae > Gracilinanus > Gracilinanus agilis. Next base: position 176,429,802 of record NC_058134.1, read on the forward strand.
TCGATATGAATTTTTTGAAGTTTTTTCCCTTTTTTCCCTAGTGTTAGAATTTAGAAGGAAAGGAACAGGAGATAAATGATTAATTTTAAAATATAAAAAAGAAAATCAGAAAAATAGGGAATGAAGAAAAGCAAATGGGAGTGAGAAAAAGAAAAGTGGAAAGCAAGACAAGAAAAGAAGTATATTATTTATCTGTCACTGGAGAATAAGATGCTCCACAAAGTTGTAGTTTACAGATTCCTGAAGTTTATATCTTTTTTCTGCTAAAATCATTTTTTTTTGTCTTCAGTGATTTGGACTTCCTGACCTCTGACACCACAATTTTGATTGGCAATTGAGTCAAAGAAAACTCATATCTCACTGGATAAATCCCTATCCTGCCATTCATCAGATCTCATACAACCAATTATCCAAGTTATCTTGGATTTGCAATATTAATCAAACTAATAATATCATTCCTACTAAAAAAAGTCAATAGACTATGACTCCATTTACTATTGTTATGACTTACCAGATCAAAATACCTTTCCTTGGTCACCAGTTTACTAAATTTGCCAATCTCTTTTGTTGAAATGTAAGCTCCTTAAAAGCAGAGATTATTTTCCTTTGCACTTGGTAGAATATCTGGAATATAATATGTAATTAATGAAAGCTTTATATTGTCATTCATTTATGCTCTTTATTCATTTATTTTTATTTAGTATTTGAAACTTTAAGAATCTATCATTTCATCAATAAGAATTTTCATTGTTAAAGTAGGTCATAATCCTTTTACAATTTAGGTGTTTTCTAAGTCATTGTAATAAACACTCTTTACTTCCTACCAAATCATCATCCTATAGATGCACTAGTGTGGAGTCACTCTGAATGTAGCTTGTATTCAGACCACTAATGTACAGTTAATCAATGGACCCAGAAGTGAAGTCTTTCAAGTTTGGTAGAATTTAGACCCAAAGTCAAAACCTTTGAGAATCCAAGGTTATTTCTTCCATGCAGCAATGAGGTAAATAAGAGAAAAAAAATTAGAGAAGGCTTGTTATTTTAACCATTTTCAATAGAAATGTTTGTAAAATGTATTATGTATATATGTGTGAAATTGAATATGCTGACATTATTTTTATCTTGATGACTTGGCACTGTGAATATCAATATTACTGTATTTTTCCTGTGGTATAATAATGTCCACAGGAGTTATTATTGTTTTGGTATAATAAAAGGAATACTGTAACTTATTGTAAACACTCATTAGATTGGGAGAGGGGCATCAGGAGTTATGAGGTTTTGTCCTGGCTCTGTTAGTAATTCATTGTTTCACCTTGGACAAGACATTCTTCATTTGTGAAATTAGCAAAGTGGGGTAGCTCACTCCAAGGTCCTTCTAGACACACACACACACACACACACACACGATCATGTATTTTCACTTATATGTTCTCCCATACTTGAAAAGAAAATCAAAATCATATTGCATTATTGTCTCCACTCCCTAAAATTCCCAAACACAGGTACTTTTCCTTGTGATTTGAATTTTGTATTATCCACATCATTTAACCTCTTTCACATTCAGTGACTTCATCTGTAAAATGTGGTGGTTAAACTCTATGCCCTCAAGGTACTTCCTAGCTTTTGACCTTTGACATGTTTCTTGCTAATTGAGGCTTCTGTAAGCAGAAGATAATTTTACCTGCCAGTATAAGCAAAAAAAAAAAGTTAAATTAAAATATCAATCTAATCATTGTAACTCTCTGGCAGGAAAGATGGCCCAAATAGTCAACATTCTGTCTCTCTGTTCCTTTCAGTTCTTCTGTTCAACAGTTCCACTGTCTAATTTATTTTTTCGAGCAAAAATTTTAGTGATTATCTGGCAAGAACATGGGTGTAGGCTCAGCAGTAGTGACAAGTGGATTAGTAAAAAAGGTAAGAGTAGCCTAAATAGAGACACAAGCTCAGGAGATTTTATCTCCTTATGAAAGATGGCCAGAATGCTTATTATTGTGAACTAGTAGGAAGGAATGAAGGAAGGAAGGAAGGAAGGAAAAAAGGGAGGGAGGGAAGAATGAAGGAAGGGAGGGAGTGAAGAAAGGAGGGAGGGAATTCTAAATTCAGAGTCATCTTTAGTTTTAGCTTTTAATAGCTTAAAATAGCACTATGACTTTTGGACCACGCTATATAAACACACTGACTTTGAATCACTTGATTCTCTACTCTACAACATCCCTCCACCCACTCTTCCACACACCTTTCCACACACACACACACACACACACACACACACAGTGTCACAGGCTTATCTCACAAATGTATCCGACCTTTCTTGAAAGATAGAGGGTGAGGAGATTATGAATATAAGTATTCCATAGCTCTGTCAAAATAATTATTGAATTGATTAGCTAGGTCAGGAGCATCTTTGGGATTTCCTTAAATTTAGGTTCGTGATTATATATAGTTTTAACAGTTGCTCACGATATCTCAGTTTTTTGGTAAGTCATGTCGCTGATGGGAGACAGTTCTTCTCATATTCTATCCATGTGTATGTAGGTCTAGTCAAGCTTTAGATTTTGATGATATTCATAAAATCAATGTAGATGTCAAAGAAGGACACAGTCTGATTTGGGAGTAACCCAAAGTCAACATAACAGTATCTGAATTTTCATCCTCACTCTCTTTTGAGGGTGGTGGAATTAGTCCGCAGCAAATCAGACTGCATCAATCTTTTAATTGCATCTGATTTTACACTATACCATTGAGGATCTCAGTTTCATGGTGTAATACACCAATGTTGTGTTTCACTTTCCTTTATAGTCATCAAGAATGTCTGAGGGGAATCTTGTTACGTATTACATGTCATCCTTCCTTGATTGTCATCTTATGAGATATTATTTATAGTATCTGACACATAGCATTTAGTCTGTTTAGATAAAATCATATTTAACATATCAGACAAGCAGACTGTAGGCTATCTTCCCTTTTTCCTCTGTTCAGACTCAGTATGATTAGTTAAACCTTTTGACAAAGCAAATGAATTTCTCTTTTGTTCTTAAAATGACAGATTTTGCCATAACTTCCCAAGTCAACCAGGTGCTGGTTTTTCAGTTTCTGATACTTTATTCTACTATTGGGATTGTTTATTTTCAGTTTTCATTTTATTTTGTTTTGAAGGTGAAATAGGAGCCAGGTTCTGTTAATGTGAGAAACCTACTGATTTACCTACTGACTTTCCTTTAAGATCCACCTAAAATCCTTTCTTTTACTGGAAGATTTTCCCAATCCCCCTCAATTCTAGTGCTTTCTTTGTTAATGTTTTTCCCTATTTATGCTGTAGGTGGCTTGTTTTGTATATATTTGTTCACATGTTGTCTCACCCATTAGATTATAAGCTCCTTGAGGTCTTGGGGCAGTCTGTCTCTTTTTGAATCATTTAAATTTGAATTTTGAATCATTTGAATCATTTTGAATCATGAATTAGCACAGTGTTTAATAAACACTGACTGATCGAATCTGTTCTAAAAAATGGAAATTTTCTTCACAAATTCAGTTCAGTAACTTTTTCTTTCCAAATGTTGCCTAAAGTGAATGGAGAAGATATTTTTTCAAACCAATTATACTTTTGCAGAGAATTTTACATATATTATTTCAGTCTTGCAACACCCATATCATGCAAGTATTATGATCCCCATTTTATAGACTAGGAAACAGAGGCCCAGGAAAGTGAAATGCCTTGTCCCAGTTCATTCAGAAGGTTGATGGATGGCATTACCAGGATTAGATCAATTCCTCTGCCTCCAAATCAAGAGTCTGTTCTTTCTATTGTACTATGTGGTATATGCTGCTTATTTTCCATCTTATTATTTTAATGGAATATCCTTACCAACCTGTTCCTCTATGAGAGCTGATTAATTTAGATCTGTTTTACTTCTGATAGTTTATTTTAGGGGTAATAAATTAGATGACTAAGTAAAGCTAGTTCTACCTTTCTAATTAGAAGAGTCTAGAGCCAATTTTCTAGATTTTAGGAGGAAAAAAACAAACAAAAATCAACATGAATCCCTCAGATATCCAGTACACATGACACAGTTTTCAGTAAAGACTGGGGCAGAATAACTGGAGCTCCTGAGAGTGGAACTTCTGGGCTGGTTGGTAAATTCCTCAAGGGCAGGGCCTGTGTCTATGTAACTAAACTCAATCACCACCCTGTACAGTACATATTAAGTATACTGAATAAATAAATACGTGTAGGTGGGGCTGTACTTCTGATGATCTGCATCATCCATCCTGAGCATGTCACTCAAGTGTGGGACCAGGGCATGGGAGGAGGTGGAGCTTGGCCACCATCAGTCTTCTCATGGAAAAGTACGTGCTCCTCCACGGGTCACCAGGCAAATGCCCAAATTGCCTCCTAGGGGTAATTTGACCTTGGAAGGAGATGAATAACTATAATTTCAACCCTGTTGAATTTGAGTCTTACTTTCTCTCCAGGACTATCCTCAAACCCCAACAACAGTTAACACAAAAATCTCCAGCAGGAACAGGGCACTCTTGAGTTCAATCCAAATCATTATACATGTTTTTGGTCAAAAGGATGAATTTAGTCAATCTGTAATCCTTTCTCCCCAGCCCCACTAGGTCATAGAACGCAGCTGCTCCTGTGACTTCCTGTAGATTGGTTTTTCTACCTAATGAACTGTTCTCATTTACATGATTCTCCTCCAGGCAAACACCTGCATATACCTACCCACACACGCTAGGGCACGTTAAAGGACAGTAGCCCATATATGCATCGTGGAAAAGAAAAAAATAAAACCAAAATTTCACCATTGTTTTTTTTCTTTCCATCTTCATAACTGAGGCAAGATTTGCTATATATTAAAAGTAAAACATGAGATTGAGCTATTAAAAAACCAACGCCAAATCACTGCCAGATAATCATTTAAAATAAAAACATTCCAACTCTAGATTTGCTGAAATCAGTGGATATTTCCCATTTGACAGCTTATCAGTAAAATTCCTTCCCCCAACCCCAGGGATGTGCCTCAGTCATGATAGCCATGTGTATAATTCGTAATGGAAATAGATTTAAATAAGCCAGCTCAGTAGTCCAGTGTGCGAAAATTCAGCAAGATAGTTTTCTTTTCACTGTCTCTACAGTTACCATGCTTTCTCAGTTGTCTCCAACCTCCTCCCTCTCCCCATCCCACATTATATTTACCTTTTGTATTTGGGATCATAACATAATTTGTTTCCAAATGTACATTAAAAAGAAAAAAAAAACAACTTTGAGTGACATAAGGACAACGCAGTAAATGAGAAGCAGGATTGCATTTTCATGTAAATCACATTTTATAAATATTTAAATCACTCCTTTTTTGCTGAGGAGAAGTGTATGAATATACTTTAAATGTACTCTACGATTTCTGCTGGAGGAGTTTTACCTTGTAAAGCTATTGTTCACAACAATGCACATTATAATTTTTTTCTGTTTTTTTTTTTTTTAACATCGTTCTTCTAGTCTCGTCAGTGCTTAAAGGATTGAGAAGAAAACAATAGTTATTCCATCTGAACTCGATAAGACTGTCATCATACTCAACAACTCAACAATCTTTTCTCCACTCTAAATTATAGAACATGATACATGTTCGAATAGCACAGCTATTTTTTTTGTTAGGGTGAATACTCTTTGGAGAGAGACTAAGGGAAGACACTGCTCAAAAACAGAAACAAAGCAATAATTGAGACTTATTATATCAAATCTACAAATTAGAAGTTTGTAATTATTCAGAACATATATGATTCTTATTGAGGAGAAATAATTCAGGGCCCTAACAGAAGGATCATAGAAGCAAAGGGCATAGTGCCTAAAATTAGAAGCACTGTTTAATCAAGGGCTTCAAAAAACAGGAATTCCTTCTATCTTCGTTTTCAGAGTTTACCAATTACATCTTATATTAGAAAATACTGTTTTGTTTATGATACCTTTTTACATAATGGAGACCTGTTGTGAATTATAATTTGTTGATTATCTCATTTGGCTTCATTGATGATAAAGGCTGCATTTGAAAGCAATCAAAATTAATTTTTCTTAAAATGGCTTATCATTTTGATGTTTTTAACTGTCAGACTGGCTTTCTCCCATATTATATTGAACTCGTGAGGTCTTACTGTATTTGAGGATGTACCTTGAAAATTAATTTCAGAAGCAGAATGCAGTAAATTAAATTAGTTTTGGATTCTATCATTCTGAATAAATACTGCATCAATTACTAAAAATTAGAGAACCCTGCATTAAATTAGGAAAATTGAAGAGAAAAGGGAATTTTATATGAACATGTCCCTATCTGCTTGAGGGTTGATGACCGTTCACATATGAACAACATGAAACTCCTTTGAAGTAAATAGACTTACGAAATCCAGTCAAGGATCCAATCTATGGAATTTCCTTCTCTCTTTTAGTCTCTCTTTTGTTTCATTCTTTTCCTTCTAGAATTTCAATGTATTTTTAAAAAATCAACTCTAAGAGTACTTTTTGAAGTCAAAAACAGACCCATTCAACATGAGCAAAAATAATAATAACAATTTCCCTTTTATATCATCTGTCTTTGCTATGAAAAAGAGATTTTTAAAGAATATAACACCAGATTTAAAAAATCTGCTTTGATAATTGTTAATTCTTTTTCATGATAATCAGAATTTAATTGTGTCTATATTCTTGCATAAGGAGAATCATTTTATTATTAAGTGTTTTGATGTTCCATGCTCATATATATATATAATTACCCCAATTAGGCTTGATTTTGAATCGAACTTTTGCCTTCAGTGGAATTGCAATCCAGTTTTTCAATTTGTCATTTCCATTCCTTTTAGTAGAAATGAGCCTCATCTTTTAAAAATATATTTTAAAAATAGTTTTGAATTTTTAGATTATTTAGACTTTTCCTTTTTAGGCTTCCTACAGACCCCCTTGGCCTAATTCTTAACTGGTTTAATTCTTTTGCTCTATTTTTTGTCTTGGTGAGATTGGCTGTCCATAAGTTTTCAAAGAAGGGGAGTTGTAGGAAAATATCATATTCCGGCAAAAAATTCCATGATGATAAAGATCTGATGCATTTCCAGTTACTACTTATTTTCTTTGTGACTAAGGACTAGTTTCTTAACTAGTTAGTGCCTCTGCCTCTCAGTCTACAAATTACAAACAATTAAAATCATCAAACCTGTTATGTAAGAATGGACTTGTGATTCCATTGGTATCAGAACTTCTGGGTGAGAAAACTCCCTCTATGAATGCAGATCAATATCTTCATTTAAAGAAAATTGTATTCAGTCAGTTAAGCACCTTGCCTAGTGTCATATTTATCAGGAAAAGGATTTGAATCTATTGCTTCTTTAATGTCAAATCCAGATCTATGTCCATTTCATGAAAACAACAACTAACTTCCTTTTTTTAGAAAGAAAATCCATCTATCCATGAAAATAGTCATCTTGTCATGCTCTTTCATTCTGAATATTTATTTTTTTTATTATTTTTTCTTTTTTTTTTTTTATAAACCCTTATCATCATCTTGGAGTCAATACTGTGTATTGGCACCAAGGCAGTAGAATGGTAAGGGTAGACAATGGAGGTCAAGTGACTTGCCCAGGGTCGCACAACTGGGAAGTGTCTAAGGCCATTTTTGAATCTAGGACATCCAGTCTCTAGGCCTGGCTCTCAAACCACTGAGCTACTCAGCTGCCCCAGATTCTGAATATTTCTTGAGAGTGTCCTTCCAGAGATATCTTTCATATGGAATGCCATTGATCTGCATTGACAAGAAGAAAAGTTAGTGCAAATATAGGTTGCATTAAGAGAGGTGTGCTGTTCAGGATGAGTTAACATAGTAGCCTCCTTTTACTCTTTTTGCTGTTCAGGTTGTATCTGAAGAAGAAAGGTGTTGAGGGGTGGATGCCACATTTTTGGAAATGTATTGATAAGCTGAAGGGCATCCAGAGAAGGGCAACCAGGCCAACAAGTTCATATCATATGAATAACAGCAGGAGGAAATGGAGATATTTAACTTGGAGTGAGAAAAGACATAAAAGAGACAAGATAACAGTTTTAAAGTATTTGAATGTCAATCAAGTAGACAAGGGTTAATATTATTCTCCTTGAACCAGAAGAAAGAAATAAGATCAATGAATAGAAGCTGCAAAGGGAGAATGTTAGTTTGATGTAATCAAATTTTTCCCAATAATGCAGCTATTCAAAAGGGGAATAAGCAACCCCAGAAGATAGCATATTGCCTCTCAATAGATATCTTTGAGCCATGGGTGAATGAACAATTAATTAGGCTGTTACTGCATAGGTGAACTGAAGAACTAATAAAACCTTGAAGAATGTTCAGGGCACAATCCTAGTTTTGGCCACATTCCATTGACAGAGTAATATGAAAAGTGAACAATAAGTTTTGGTTCAGGAGATCTAGGTTCTAGAAGCAATACTTGCCAATTCCTAGCCATGTGGTCTTAGGACATCAGAGGGAAAGGTGTAGCAGGTCCTACCAAACTTAAGAGGGTTTGTTGAAGGGTTCTCTAACAAGAACCACCCAAGGCAAATTTGGAAAAGTTCATTAATGGAAAGTAAGTAAGTCTGTTGTCCACAGTAATATCTGTGGTAGTACGAAGAAGAAAACAGACCATGGAGTCAGGAAAACCTGGGTTCAAATAACACTCCTTACACATAATACCTAAAAAACCATACAGTTGTTCAGTTGTCTCTGACTGTTTGTGACCCAATTGGGCTTTACTTGTCAAAATATTGTGGTAGCTTGGCATTTCTTACTCCAGCTCATTTTATAGATGAGGAAACAGACAAACAGGTTAAGTAAGTTGCCCAGAGTCACACAGCTAATGTCCAAGGTCAGATACGAACCCAGGAAAATGTGTCTTCCTGACTCTAGGTCTAGCATTCTCCAGATACTTTCTAATTGCTTAAGTGGCTAAGGTCTTAGGTTCAAATCCTGGCTCTTCTCATTATTTAGCTAACCTTGGCAAGTCAGTTGACTTCCCTAAGGCTCTTTCCCTTTCCAAAATGGGACTCATCATGTTACAGATGTATAGCTGATCAGTATCATTGGATCGGTGTTCCTACACTAATAAAAAGACACAAGTCACCATCTCTGAAGTTAATAGAGAGGATGCAAATATGCATCAGTGGAGGGATCAGAAATAGCAAGATATTATTTTAAATTACAGAATGACAAAGCATTATTATTATTATATTTCCTTACCTATTCAACTGCAAGGTACAAAAAAGTCAAAACATTTCCATAGAAATACTATTTCTGTATCATGGCAAAGAAGAGATAGTGTAAAGAAAGAAGGGAAGGAAGGAAGGAAGGGAGAAGGAAAAGTAGAAAGGAAGGAAGAAATGGAGGAAAAGGAAGGAAGGGAAGAACGGAGGAAGGGAGGAAAAGAAAAAGTAAATTTGGGAATATAAGGAGCCACATATAAGTATGTATTTGTCTTTTTTTCCCCTAATTTTATTTCCACCTTAGTTAAAATGATTTATTTTTGCTTCATGCATTGGTTAATTTTCTAAGTTAAATCTGCTTATTATTACTGGTGTATGCTGATTTGTCTATAAAACTTTCAGAAGAAAAAAAAGTGCTGCCTGGGGGAAGTGGTAACAGGAAATCTTTGTTGACCTAATAACTTTTTTCACTTACTTCTTTTGTATCTATCAATTATAATCTCATTGAGGGCAATACCAATTTTGTATCCTTGAATCTATAATGCTTATTATAATTCCTAATATTGGAGCTCAGTGTTAAATAAATAATTTTTAAAATATTTTTTCCAATTACATGAAAAATATTTATAACATTTGTCCTCTAAAATTCAGAGCTTTAAACTCCCAATCTCACCTCCCCCCTCACTGAGAAGTCTAGCAATTTGATATAAGCTATACATGTGCAGTCATGCAAAACACAAGTCTATATTAGTCATATTGTGAAAGAAAACACAGTCACCCTTGATACCAGGAAAGGAGAGAGACAGAGAGACAGAGAGAGACAGAGAGACAGAGACAGAAACAGAGAGAGACAGAGAAACAGGCAGAGAGACAGACAGAGACAGAGACAGAGACAGAGACAGAGACAGAGACAGAGACAGAGACAGAGACAGAGACAGAGTGTATTATAATCTGCACTCAGACTCAGATTCTGTAAATTCCATCTCTGGAGTTAGACAGCATTGAAATCATAAATCTTCTGAATTGCCTTGTTGCTCTGGATCACTGCATTTCTGAGAATGGCCAAGTCATTAACCTCAGATCATCTTGCAATATTGCTCCCATTTCTGTGTACACCATTCTCCTGGTGTACTTTGAGCACTTCACTTTGCATCAGTTCACCTAAGTCTTATCAGGTTTTTCTGAAAGAACCCACCTTGTGATTTCTTATACTACAATAGGATTCCCTCAAAATTACATACTATAACTTGTCTAACCATTCCCAAATTGATGGACATCCACTCAATTTTCAATTCTTTACCGACACAAAAAGAGCTGCAATGAATAATATTATACATATAGTTTTTTTTTATCTCTTTGGGATACAGACTTAATAGTGACATTGCTTAATCAAAGGGTATGCATGATTTTAGAACCTTTTGAACATAGTTTCAAAATACTCTCCAGAATGGTTATATCAATTCACAACTCCACCAAAAGTGTGTTAATGTCCCAGTTCTCCCACATTCGCTCTAACATTTGTCATTTTCCTTTTCTGTCATACTAGGTAACCTGATCGGTTTGAGCTGGTGCCTCAGATTATGTTTAATTTGCATTTCTCTACTCAATAGTGATATAGAGAATATTTTATATAGCTATAGCTTTGATTTCTTCATTTGAAAACTGTCTGTTCATATTATTTGATCATTTAGCAAATGGGAAGTGTCTTCTATTCTTATAAATTTGACTCAGTTCTTTTAAATATTTGGGGGGAAAAAGCATTTAGCAGAGAAACTTGCTTTAAATTTTTTTCACAGTTGTGATTACAATGTATTTCCTTCCATTCTATTTTTTCCACCCTCTCTTTACTCTGTCCAACGTCGAAAGTATTTTATTTCTAGCCACCATTTCCCAAAGTACCTTCCATCCTTCTCTTCCATCCTTCTATCACTCCCTCCTTCTCTTATCCACTTCCTCTCCTACTTCACTATAGGATAAGATAGATTTCCATACTTAGCATAGCATGTATATTATTCCTTACTTGAAACAATTCTAATGAGGGTAAAATTCAAGCGTTGTCCACCAGATCCACCTTCCCCTTCACTATATAAGTTCTTATGCATCTTATTTTTATGAGTTAATTACATTCTGCCTTCACCCTTTGTTCTTCTCCTAGTACCTCATTCTTTCTCACCTCTTAATTTTACTTTTTAGATATCATCCCATCCTAGTCAACTTCTACCTGTAATTTCTGTCTATGCATATTTCCATGTAGAATGTAAACAATTTAACCTTATTGAGTCCTTTATTTCTGATTTCTTTATTTCTGATTTCTCTTTCTGATTGCCTTAATAAGGTTCTCTTGAGTCATATTTGAAAGTCCAATTTTCTATTCAGCTTTGATCTTTTCATCAAGAATGCTTAAAAGTTCTATAGTTCATTGGACATCCATATTTTTCCTCTGAAGGATATTACTTCATTTTTCTGAGTAGGTGATTCATAACTGTAATTCTAAATCCTTTCCATTCCATGTGTCATACTCTAAGACTTCTGAACTTTTAATCTAAAAGCTGCTAAATCTTGTTTTATCCTAACTGTGCTCCACAATATTTGAGTTGTTTCTTTCTGACTGTTGCAATATTTCCTTATTAAACTGGGAGCTCTGGAATTTGGTTATATTATTCCTATCTCTTTCAGGAGGTAGTCAGTGAATTGTTCCAATTCTTATTTTACCTTTTGGTTCTAAGGTATGAGTACACTTTTCTCTTTGATGATTTCTTGAAATAGAATAGAATGGAATGTCTAATCTTTCTTTTTCAGTATGATATCAAGGTAGCTTATTCATTTTCAAATTATCACTTCCAAATCTATTTTTCGGGTTACTTGTTTTTCCAATGAGAAATTTAACAACATTTTTTTCTTTTTTTTCCTTTATTTTAATTTTGTTTGGTTGGTTCTTGATGTTCATATGGTCATTAGCTTCCACTTCTCCAGTTTTCAGATTTAAGGCATTATTTTCTTCAGCCAGCTTTTGTACCATCTATTCATTTGGTTACATCTGCTTTTTATTTTTTCTTTAAACCTTTGCCTTTTATATTGGCTCCAAGGCAGAAGGGTGGTAAAGGCTAGGCAATTGAGAGTTAAGTGACTTGCCCAGGGTCACACAGCAAGGAAGTATTTGAGGCCAGATTTGAACCTACAACCTCCCATCTGTAGGCCTGGCTCTCAATCCACTGAGCAACCCAGCTGCCTCCTATTTGTGTTTTTTAAAGGTTCTTTTCTTAAGTTAATCTTCTGTCTCTTTTACCATTTGACTGATTCTGTTTTTTAAGGTATTATGTTCTCTAATAAATTTTGGGCTTCTTTTACTTAGTTGACAACTCTTTTTTCATGATTTTCTTGAATTATTCTCATTTCTGTTCTATAACTGAAAAGCACTCGTTTTATGCCCAGAAACTATGACCAAGGATACCTCTCCCATTAGTGTTCCTTCTTACCCTTGGACTACAACCCAAGAGTCATTTGGGCAATATAACAGAGTCTTGTTTCTAGGAAAGGTCCTTTAAATTGTCCTTCTGATGAATTATCAAACCCTTTTATTTTCTGTGAGATGAGAGCTCCAGAATACATATCTTATTCAACAACTGTCAATATCTACTTGCGATTTGCTGGGGCATATTCTGTAATAGATTTTATGACAATGAGACAGACCTTTCCTTCTGAAACTCTCAGGTATCTTATGTTGGGAAATTGTTTGGTTTTGCTGCTCCAGATTTCATTTTAAGGAATTATTTTTAAAATTGTTTGGAGGTAAATTATAGAATGCTTAAGTGAATCCCTCCCTTTACTCTCCCATCTTGGCTCTGTCTCTAAATAAGTTGCTATTGATTGAAAGGAGAAGATAGTCATTACATTTCAGTACTTAGTCTTTTGATTGTAGAAAAAAATTTTTTTTCATTATTTTGTAATTTTCCATTGGGCTTTTAATATACTATTTATATAATATATGAATAAGTAAATACTTAAAATATTAATTTATTTGTTTGGAAGTTTAGTGGCTAGGTAAAGTCTTGATTGTTAAGAACAGAAATTTATTTGCAATCATTATGCTTTTATTTTATGTATTATATGATTTTTGACCTTTGAAAATCTCTTTATTCAATACCTGGGAAACATGAATATTCTGTCCATCTAAACAGTATCATTTAAATAAAATCCATTAAAAGTCATAGCCATGTCACAATATTATAACAAATATTGCGTTGACATTAAGAAATTGATTCTTCATTTGATTCAGTAAATATTCATTAATATCCATGTCTTGAGGGTACTGAAGTAGATTCTGCTAGAGGTACGAATTTAAATTCAGCTCTGATCCTTGTACTCAAGCAGATTAAAGTCTAGTACAGAAATGTACTAATGCATACATTTTGCTTTGGGCCCCACATTTTAGAAAGGTTTGGTTCTACACTAAATGAATTCAGTGAATCCAGCTTTCACTGGATAACTTTGTAGAACAATTCATATTCATCTTTCTTCTATTGGCATGATTTTCCCTTGGAAAGCATCAAAGTTAATTCTTCCTTTACTTATTCTAACTCCCTTTGAACTATTATAAAATGATCAATGAACTCAAGAAAATCAACATTAATTTGAATCATTCATACTCAGATAAGTAAGGGTTAAACCTAGGTCCTTTTTAAAAAAAAAAAAAAACTAAAAATGATCAATGGAGTCATCGAGGTGACATTTTTGGCACTTTTGCAATCCCCTTTTAGGGAACAGATAATTTTTCTCATGCCATTTCCAAACATGTGCACTAAGAAGGTGTTTTTCTCTGTAAAAATGTGTCATCTTGTCCCTTGGAACTCCTTTTTCTACTTTAGAAAATATTGTGCTGTCTCTTCAAGTTATTCATGCCACAGAAGGTTGAATTGAAGAACCCTTCTGAATGTACAATTTCCATTGAAGTCAGTCAGAGACATATGCTTGCAACGGATGGCATCCGTATGATATTATTTGCTTCTTTAGGGAGTATCTGGGAATATATTTCATGAATTCTGTCTTTCCAAGGAAGCACAAAGTGATTGCCTTGAAGAATATCCTTCACAAAAAGCTTAGCCTCCAATATTTTTCAAAAAAGTTTCACTGATATTATTTTTAATACCAGAGTTATTTTCCAATTTATTTCTGTATATTAGAACTTTTCTCAGAATATTTTTCATTTGCAATTAAGAAAAATACTTTGAGAAAAGTGCCTGCCAGGAGGTATATTATCCCACAGATAACCTTATATTTCTCATCTGTAGTCCAGAAATAATGTTTTACCTCCAGTTTGACTATGATATTAATTTATAATAAAACCTCAATTGAAATCAAATTGAGACATTGTCCCCATCCCCCATAATATTCAGGCTTGGTTCTGTCTTCACTGAATCAACAAGACACAAGGAGAAAAGTGTTGAAATAGCCTATCCTACCGAGTCAAACTAAAATCTATTTATAACTAGGATTTCTATCAGAAGACTTCAAACCTTAATAGCATTTCTTAAATAATTGGGGGTAAAGCCTTTTTTCTTATTTATTTTAAATCATTTAGACACTTCTTTTTATTTCCTATTCCAGTTAGTATAAACATATATATATGTATATATATATATATATACATGTATATATGTATATATAAAATCTACCTCTTTAAGCTGTTAGTTTCAAGATGGTGCTTTTGCATTTTCTTTGTATCCCAAGCTTTCAACACAAGACTTTGCCTATTATAGAATCTTGCTGAATGTTTGATGATTGAATGATTTATTTTTCTTTCCAAGACAAAAGTGAGCATCCTGATGCCATAACTTGATCTATGATACTACTTTAGGATTTTTTGCATCCTGTCTGAAGTACACGTGTCAAAGTTTTCCTCCTCAAAGTGTAACAACATTCCCAGGGAGACAGCAGAGAGTGGGTGCAAATAAAAATACTATATTATGTTCCATTAATGTTTTCCCACATATGCCAAAAAGATTATGACTAATGATAACATGAGGATCAGTCAGTAAAAACTATTAAAACAATATGCAGTTAGATAAATGCATCTCTAAGTAAGCAAGTAGCATAATATTCTGCTTGGGGAACACAAGGGAACAGCAGATATTACTCAAAAGACAGAAAAAGAAAATAAATTTCTCAACATCCTCATAGTATAGTAGTCCTAGAAATACTTGCGCAGGTGATTTTCCAAATGACTTCCAGATTGCCAATAAATATTTTCTTTTGTCCTAAACATGTTAAATGTTAATACACAATTGAAGATTGATAAATCATTAACATTTCTTTTAAGTTCACCCTCCATGCTTCTACAGCAAGTATTTTAGTTGTTGGTGGAATGAATTGCCATGAAAGTATTTCATTTTATTAAGCATACAAATGAAGTTAAGATTTCAGTGCTGATTAGCTGAAATCTCTCTTCAATGAAATAGAAGTAGAGTCCTAGCATGGATCTTATAGGAATGGGGTGGGAGAAGGGCTGCAACAGATTTATACACGTATGACTTCTCATTTGCCTCATAAAATATTTTTAACTTCATGAAAGATGCTGAAAGTTCTGAGTTTGCTGGAAACATCTGACATCATTGAGACCAAAGTATAGTGAAAAGGTATTTATTTGCCAATGGACCTCTTAGGGCCATATTAGCAGGGCACTGGGGGCAGAAATCTCTGATTGAGGCAGATTTCAGCTTTGCAGTTCACTTTTAGTGCATGCATATTCATGGTCTATAATTTTAATGTGTTCCATACAATAAAAGCATTCTCTTCTCTAGGGCAAAAACTGGGCACACGTAAGAGAAATTCAGGGCACAACCATCTTTAAAAGATTTCCTTTCGCTTTATAGCCTTCTCCTATGTAGGGAAAAATAAACAGCAACAAGCCACTGAAAATCAATGCCTGAACAAGGGCCATGGAGACTATAACACAAATAAGCAAAAAGTAATCACACATAATGTCTATTTTTAGTAGACTCACTATACTCCTGTTTTTGCAAGGCAGTTACTATAGAAGTCCATGAGACACATGCCCCAATAGCTACATGAAATCAAGATAATCTAGCTCATTAAATCTAAACTATTGAAAGGGCTATAGGGAGGTTCTTTAGGTGTCATGGATAAATAAAACATTTACATTGTAACTTTCTATAACGAGTGCCAAAATGTATGGCTTAAACTGTCAAAAAGTTCAAAACTTGGGGCCAAAGACTGCAAAATGGCATTGGACTAGACAATAGCCATTTTAATTCTGCACTTCTGGATAGGAGACAGTTCATCTCAGGTTGTCATTTTCACCTTCCCCATTTACACATTTGTCAATTTTTTAAGCTGTTTATTTTAACTTTTAGTATATTCCATTTGACTTTTATATGCAACCTTAATGCTATATATACACTGAGATTATTTGGGCAAGTTGACTCTTTTTTTAATCATATCAACTTTTGCTATGAGGAGTGGTAATAGAAAGCCAGAAGACACAGCTATCCAATTTTCTTTCTGTGGACATGCTAGGATTTCTTAAGAAAGAACTATGTTTCTGGAACTTTCTTAGTTTAGTTGAATGACTCAGATGAATTTTCCAAAAGTTCAGGATACTTTAAATATTATTTTGAGGGTGAGCAAGAGATTATTTCCTAATCTTAATCTTTACATTTTTGATATCTCACATGTAGAAATATTTAAAGTTTTCTTGATCCAAAAAGAAAACTATTCCTCATTCGTGTATTTATTTTTGTCTGTCCATTAATTATTTGGAATTCTTCAGGTAAGTGGTCGAGTCTATAAAACAGCAACATCATTTTAGTAATCATAAAACTTCTGTCAATTTCTATCTGGTCTCAGCGAATAAATGTTTTAGAGGCACATGCAGAAACTCAGAGGGCCACTAGATGGCAATGATTGCATTTGTGTCTGAGAAACTCCATCTCTTAGTGGCAGTTCAATGTGAGAAACCAGCATTAAGTTTCTAAGGACATCAAAGTGTAAAATATACCAGTAACTATTCAAAAGCTCTCACAATCCTGGGGGATCGTTTTGCCTCTAACCCCTCTCCATCCCCAAGCTGTGGAAAAGGCTTTCTTATTTGCAGTACCATTAGTGGTAATTGATGGTATTCTCTCAATGGTCTTTTTTTTTGGGGGGGGGATGAGGCAAGGGAGAAGAGCTGGGGCAGACATCATGGGGAATCATATTCACCCTGGCCAAAGAATGGGCGCCTCTTTCCAAATTAGAAAGTTTAGAGTATTTTAACTGTTGCTATTTGTTTTTATTATCTACCTTCATCACAGTTAAACTATTCTTAATGGTACATGATACCTTCATTTCTGGAGTTCGGTTTTTTGTTTGGCCTACAAGCTTGGGGCAGGGGCATAACAGGGTTTAATTTGGACCTCTGATTTTTCTCTGCTCTAGTCCTGAAGATAGACTATGATTTATCCATTGTCACCAACTATTAGGTTCAAGATACAATATTTGAACCCAGATCTTCCTTAATTTTCTATTCAATATGTCTTCATTCTATTGAATAAAGCTTTTCCATTGTGTTTGTACAAAGATTTATTTAACTATGATTATTATTAGTTTTTCTAGGATGGATTGGTCTTAACTGGATCAGGGAACTAATACTTTAAAAGCATTCTTAAAGACATGATTAGAGGAAAGACTGTAGAAATGTGTGTGTGTTTTTGGAGAGATTTTTTTTTCTTAAGCATCATTATTATAGAGTCAGAAGAAGTTTATAAAGTTGTTAGTGGATCTTCAGGTATTCACCCATCAATTCTTCCCATCCCTATCATTGGCATAGAGATGAGGGTTAAAGAAGGAAAGAATAAGAGGTAGAGGAGAAGAATGTGGTTCAATGGACTGAGTAAGGAACCCACATCATCTGGTTCCACTGATAACACTGACTGAGGAAAAAATAGTTTCATATTTTCTGCCTTGCCTGTGGACAGGAGGATTGCTGCTATGGACTTAGTGATGAAAAACAAAAAATGAAAGCAAAGTGTACATTTATATTTAAAAAAGACAATAAAAAATAATTATGTTCCTTGGTACAAGAAAATTTAATGGCATTGTTTTAGGGTAAAAATGTAGCAAATACACACAAAAAAGTTATCAGGTTGATATGTATCAAAATTCTCTCTGCCCAAACTCAGACCCTCATTTCGAAATATGAGAAAATTAAAGCTTGTTAATCCAGCCTTATAAATAGGCAATCACCAAGGAGGTACACCAGTGAATACAATTAGAATAATAAAAATAAACCAGGTGCATTAGCCTTTCTACATTATATTTGTACCTTCTTAACAGATTACTGCTAAGCTCCACTGACACCATCCCACCAATTCTCTCTATGATCCTCCCTCACCCTGATTTCTGACACCTACACACCTTACAAGATCTTCCAAATTTTAAATTGGCTTAAAAAACATCATTGTAAGGAATTCAATAAATTATCTGCATTGTTAGAATATTCTATAAACTGACCAAGCTCTGTATCAAGGGAAAAAATTAAATTTTCTTAAAATTGTCTGAATGTGAGTGTATGTGATTTCCTTTTTTTCTTGTTATTTTTCCCATACTCTCTTTCCACTCTCTCCTTTCTTTCCTTCTTTCTTCCTTCCTTTTCCATTTAGCAATACATAGAGACTCCTTTCAATGATCGAAAATGTTTGTTAATGATGGAATAGGAATGGTGGGAAAATTGTTCACATCTATGAAAATAGATGTTAAGAAATACCTTTAAAATTTTACATGTGCTTTAGACATGGAATAATTAGCTTTTGACACAAGGAGTAATGGAAATTTAAGGGCTCATTTGTAGGTTTACAACTACCAAACCAAGTCAAGGCAGAACTAGTCTGTTTGGTTTTACTACAGCCCAACCACGTGGATGTGCTGTAGCCAAGTCAATAAAGTGATGATCTGCATGGATCATTAAGAGACCACAGGAACTGATTCAGTTTTACCATATTTATGCATGCTCCAAGTCAACCCAAACTTTAAAAAGACTGGCTGTAATTTGTGGCCCCTTAAAATCTATTCTGGTCTTTCAATTGTTCAGTATCTTATTTTTCTTAGGTGAGTTTAAAAATGCAAAATGGAATTGGGGAATAGCAATTTTCTGAATAGTTGACTAGATTATACTCCCAGTTTTACCTTGCCCTCAAAAAAAGATTCACTATTACCTTTTCCTCGTTGTTTTTACCTCATTCCAGACTACAATGTGAAGTATCAAAATCTGGATGTGTTCAGAATTAACTTCATCCATACTATAAATATGAACTAATAATCTAGTAATTTGTATGAATATAAACTCAATGTATAATAATAATAAAAATAGCTAATACTCAAATAGCACCTACTATATGCCATGTAGTATGTTAAGTATTTAAAAATATTGTCTCTTTTGATCCTAACAACAACTCTGAAAAGTAGATGTTAGTAATTCCCCCAGTTTATAGATGAGAAAACCAAGACAAACAGAGGTTTAGTGAATTACTTCTATAGGGGTCACATAATTAGTAAGTGTCTTAGTTTGAGTTTGAACTTAGGTCTTTCTGACTCCAGGTCTTGCACTCTTTCCATTATATTTTAATTAAGAACCTGGTTTAAAATAGTGTTATAATTCCCTGATATTCATACAAGTTAATTCTAGACCACCACAAGGTCCTCTTCTAATGTCTCATCCCTGGGGGTTCTGGAAAGTGGAGCACAAGATCTGCAAAGTCTTATCAAGCTAGAAGGAGTCTGAGTACTGGTCTAGGAATTGGAGGTGTGCCTGTGGTCCAGATGGAGTCTACTTAAATTCAGTTTTATAACCACATTGAATGAGGACTAATGAAATTTTCAGCTATAGTAGAACTTTTACCCTATTTGCTAAATCATGAAAACTATGCGATTAAGGAGTAATGACATATATTAAACCACAGATATTTGAAATCTTGAAGAGATATCCAAAGGGACTCAGAGTATAGGCACAGTGTCAAGAGTATTGGCTCTGGAGTCAAACTATTTGGGTTCAAATCTCACCTTCCATATTTTCCCTTATGCTCTCAGGATCTCAGTTACTCTTCAGTAAAATTAAGGGATTTAGAATAAATGACCATTTAAGTGTCTTCCAGCTCCAGATTTATTCTGCTATATGACCTTGGATGAGTGATGAGTGAGTTAACCTTCAATAATCTCAGATATTTAATATATAAAATGAGGAGTTTAGATGTGATGGTCACATAATTCCCTTCCAGTCCTTAGTCTATGGTATTACTAATTGTATGAGAATGACAATTGACAAAAATATCCATTTCATTGTCAAACCAATCTGATTGCTTTTACAAATGGTAAAAAGAATAAGGAGTTGAACTGGGGAGAGGATATTATTCAGAAAATAACATATTCTTGAGGAACAGAAGAGAGAAATGGGAAATTCACTTGAGTTGTTTTCATAAGCAAATTTCTGGAAAATGCCATGTGTCATTCTATATGCCCCACCATCTTTAGGCACAATGGTATGCAAACTATTCTAGGAAGGTAACACTACCCTTTTCCTTAAAATGATACCTTTTTTTTTTAACTATATGCTATTTCTTATATGAAAAAAAAAGATCCAAATGTCTTAGTCTCATGAATAAGCTCTGTAATTTTACATCACAGAGGGGAAAAAAAAAGGCTGCAACAGAAAGTATGATTCGATTTGATTTTGTGAGGGAATATATACAGGAAGTGAAAATAATGCTCAGATCCCTCCTAGGAGCCACTCAAATCATAGTAATATGGTTTCAGTGTTAAGGGGAGGCACATAGACTATTTATGCTTCATGCAATATTTTGAAATTTTTTCATGGTACAACATGCTCTTCTGCTAAGTTTGCTAATCAGTAGACCTTAGGTGATAGTTGAGTTTAAAAGGTGACAGAATTTGGAGTGAGGAGCATTTCACGAATTGATTGAGAGAAATGAAAATCTGTCAGTTTAGATACTGTTCCAAAAATATTGTGCTAAGAACCTCTGCTTTCCAATGCCTCCAAGAATGGTTGTGGTGTACTTCTAGCCAAATTTGCATTTTCCTGTGCTCAATGGATAGTACTGTGGAAAGTGAGTCAGCAAGGTAAATCAGCCTAACTATAGAATGACTGCGAAGGATCTTTTGAGAAATAAGAAGATAGGCATTCAGATCCTACTACACATTATTTAATGCTTTATTTTAGGCTTTATAGGGTGCTCAAAGACTGGGAAAAATCCTCCAAGATACAAGTTCACTTTCTGATGTGTACAAGTCATAAAATCCCGGTAAATCTGTTCTCAAAATACTGAATAACAGCCAAACTTCTCTCTAAGTGCTGATTTAACTATCTCCCCTTACCCTTACTTCTGTAGAGGCTTTATGGGTCCCTAGGTATAACTAACAGTAAATTCTCAGCCTTGATTAAATTCATAGCATTCATAATTTGCAATTGGTTCTTACTCTGCTTTCTTAATATTCAATAACCATAGTTCATCTTTCTTTTTCAACTGTCCTGTCATTCTTAATGTGGGGGTCAGCATTCCAGCATGCCCAATCACTCACTGGGTCTCTAAACTACATAAACATGAATGTTTAAAACTAGGGAACTTAAAAAAAAAAAAGCCTTGCAGCTAAGCACCACCTATATTTTTAAGATATGATGAGAAGTAAGACATGAGTGCCAGTAAGAAAAGTCTGCCAAGTGGGAAGCCAAGGTTCTTGACTCCATATCCCTGTATCATGGTAAGTTAATGCCAGTTGATAAACTACTGAAATGTCAGGAAGCACACAAAGCACTGGGGGAAAAGATGGAATGAACTCAGGAGAGACTGGAGACACAAGAACTGTTGGAGACATTGATAGAGGCTGACTGAATCTATACAAGGAAAGAAGATCATGGTATTTGACCCAGATTGTATATTACCAAGTTGGCTCTTTATTAATGGACCAAAGAAAATGAGAAAAAAGCAAAACCGTGATTACCTGGAGATGGTTAGTTCTGACAATGCCCTTTAACAGGAATATTCCATTAATATGAGGTAACAAAAGTCGTTTTGAAACCCTGGATTTTTAACAAATAGAAAGACGTCCTTGTGTCTGAGGTGTGGCAGAAAAGAGAGAGAAGAGTTAGATGAAAGGCCAGCTGAGGTCTTGATTAGTTGCCAAACCTTATGCATCTCTCATATCCATCTCCTTCTCTGTATTCACTGAGCTACTACCTCATTTCAAGCCATCATCACCTTTTGCTTAGACTTTGGGAATAGGTTTTCAGTTGGTCTCCTGCTTCTACTTACTCCTTCACTCAAATCTCTTCTTCCTATTGTAACTAAAATGATATTACTTAAGGCACTTTATGAATTCCTGGCTGCAATGTATGTTCTGATTCTTATTAGACCTTTCTCTCTTTTCATGTAGGGCAGCTAAGTTGAGCAGTGAATAGAGAGATGGACCTGGAATCAAGAAGACTCATCTTCTTGAGTTCGAGTGTGGTCTCAGGTATTTTATATGAACCTAAGCCAGTCACTTAGCCTGTGGATGCCTCAATTTCTCCATCTGTAAAATGAGCTTAAGGAAGAAATTGCAAGGCATTCTAGAATATTTGCCAAGATAATTCCAAATGAGATTATGAAGAGCCAGACAAGACTGAAAAAATTAAAAACTGCCAGTACCAACTACCCCTTCATGCATGCTTCAGTCTAGCTATTTTGGTTTTCTTACTTTATGTGATTCATAACACTTCATTCTTCATCTCTAAACCTTTTCATTTTTTATGTCACAGTAAGCTTATGTACTCCTTCCTCACCTCTACCTCTTAGGTACCCTATTTTGTTTGTTCGTTTGTTTTAAAATATCAGCTCAAGATCATTTTCTGTATGAAACCTCCATCAAATCTTCACAGGTATCACACACCCCCTCCACCATTACTTTTCATCTTTTTTACAAATGTCTATAAATGGATGTGTCTCCTCTGGCTAGATTATAAGCTTCTTAAGGTGAAGAAAGGTTTCCCGTTTCTCTTAATATCTCAAGCCCAAATAAAATGTCTAGCACACATTAGAAACTTAAAAGGTATTTGTTTTAGTTGTTTATCAATATAAAAAAGTCAGAGACAAGGAAGATTGGATTTCATCTTGTTGGGATTTTCATCAAATGCTGTTCTTCCTTTTTTCTTGTCTTCATCTTTAGCCATTTCAGTCCATTACCATTAACCCCCATTGATTCAAAGGATCATAGATATGGAAAGAACTTTGCAGCCATGAAGGCTCACTCCCATCTCCCCTCCTCCCCTCTCACACACTATATATACATACATATATACATATACATATACGTATTCATACACATACACATATACATATACATACACATATAAGAATCTTAAGATGAAATGAAGCTAAACATCTTGCCTAGGATCACACAACTAAGAAGCATCTGATGCAGGATTTGAATCTACTGTGCTACATAGCTGCCTCTCTGTGTCATGTAGCTTTTGTGCTTCCAAGGACTAACAAAAAAAAAGAAGAGAAAAGAAAAAGAAAGAAAAGAAAAGAAAAGAAAAGAAAAGAAAAGAAAAGGAAAGAAAAGAAAAGAAAAGAAAAGAAAAGAAGAAAAGAAAAGAAAAACATTTTATCTTGCCTGGGAAATAGTTTGTTTCCAAAAGAAAAACTCTGGTAGTTATATGATTTCTTTGACATTACCATTAAATAGGAAATAGACATTACCATCATCTCACAAAAAATTATCTTTATAATAAACATATCTCTTTCCTTTACTTGTCAAATGTCTTCCTAGGTTAGTAATATGCTTCCACTCACATTCAGATTCCAAGTTCATATACATATACACATATACACACAGAGAATCAGAGAATTTCAGAGCTGAAAAAGAAACTATAAGAACAATGTATTTAACTTCCTTATTTTAGTGATTAGGAAACTGAGGCTATGAACTTTGTGTATCTTAGTCACTTGCCTGAGTGTGTGGCCAGGTGGAGTTAAGACCTAAATGAGAATTCAATTCTTTTGACTTCGATCACAAAACTATTCTATTGCTTGTGGTAACTCTAGTTTTGTTCTTATATTAGAAGATTTGCCAACAACCACTACCTTAACAAAATGGATAGTTGACATAATGTAGAAATACTCTACATTATTTTACTAAGTTGCATCTGTATGTGGATTAATAAATATGATTCATTTTCTCTTCTATTTTGTAATAGGTTGTTTGTGTTTCTGTTTACATTGTAAATTCCCTTCGGGCTAGAGGAAAGCTTTATTTCCCTTAACATAAGATGCTCTGAAAATTTTGGAGAGAAGCAAGATCAAAGTCTATTTTTTTATTAATGTTGAAACTCCCGTGTGTGAAAATTTCTTCTAATTATAAAAATCTGAAACTAATTTCAAGTTAAAGTCTTAAAGAGTTGTCTGGAGCAATAAGAAATTAAATAATTTGTGCATGATCACATATCCAATATATCTCAGAAAGGACTTGAATCCATATCTTTCTGACTCTTAGCCTGTCCCTCTCTACACAATATGAATTATAACAATAACAAAAACAACAGTAATAAGAATAGTATTGATACAGTGCTTTACAAACATTATCTTATTTTATCCTTATAACAATATTAGGTGTGCATTTAGTTCCATTTTATAGTTGAGGAAACTATGGCAAAAAAAGAAGTCAAGGGTTAAGGGTGCCACAGCCAGTAAGTGTCTGAGGTGGATTCGAACTCAGCTCTTCCTGACTCCAGTGCTCTCTGTTCATTGCAACATAGAGATGTCTATACATAGTAGTTATTTGACAGCTATTGGTTGAATTTAATTCAATGAAGTTGGAATGAATGAATATAAAAGGTAGTTTAAAATGTTGTATCAAACATTTCAAAATCAAAGGAATGAAGAAGTGTACCTCTTAACTTCTAAATTTTACTTACTTTTTGTCAGGAAGTGGTGACACATCATCACTGAATAAAATATATAAGATTATAACTAGGCAGCCATGGTGGTACCCTGCTACTAGGGCAGACTGACGCCAGTAAATAGCTTAACTTTAGAATTTCTGAGCTGCAAAAGAGATAAGTTCCATTTGGTATCTACACTAAGTCCAATACATGTGGTGAACTTCTTCAGGAACAGAGAACCAACAGGTTGTCTAAGGAGGAGGGGAAACTGAATTGATCTTAGATGATAACATCTAATCCAACCCTGTCCCCCCAACACACACACACACACACACACACACACACACACACACACACACACACTCCCCTTATTAAAAATGAAGAAGCTATGGGCACCTAGGTAGTAGAGTATGAGTACAAGGCCTGGAGTCAGGTAGACCTAAGTTCAAATCCAGTCTCAAATATTTACTAGCTATGTGATCCTGAGAAAGTCGCTTGACACTGTTTTCCTCAGTTTCTTCATTTGTAAAATGAATGGGAGAAAGAAATGGCAAGCCATTCCAATCTCTTTGCCAAGAAAACCTCAAAAGGAAGCATGAAGAGTCTTATGTCACTTAAACAGTTGAATTACAACAACAAACTGTGGCATAATAGAAGGGTTAAGTGATTTACCTATGATTACTTATGCAGCAAATTTCATAGGCAGAATCTGAATACAGGTCATCTGTCCTCCAGGTTTAGAAGTTTATACTACTCTATTCCACATGGGTTTTGAAATATCTTGTCATCACAACATGATGTTTTGGGGTCTGTCCCACAATCTTATGCTCCTTTGGGTAAATCTCCTTTTCTTTACTCAAATCATAAGATAAGAAAGAGTAGGGGAAAAATCAGATAAAGCCACCTTCTCTATTCCTAACTTGACCGAGGGGAAAAAAAAACAAAATGAGCAGAGAAAATAGTTTTCTCTACTTTGACTTGGAACCATTTGTGAGCACCTAAATAGTGTTTGCTGGCTAATTCACATCTTACATAACAGGCTTTTAGAGCCCTAAACATAGCAGACACTCAGTGTTTGTTTCTCTGTTAACAATTCTAAAGATACTTAATGAGTGCTTGATAAGTTTGGGTTAAATGAATAAATGAATGACAGCATGTATGATGATCACAAAGATGTCACTGAACCAAGGTAATTCCAAGGTAGGTATTACACAAGATGTAGGGATGTATGAATGAATGGTGACTGCCACTGTATCACTTGTTGTCCTAGTATAGATGTCCTCTCAATTACACAAAAAGAAAGGATAATAAGACTTTAGATTAAAAACGTAGGAGTCATCTGAAGGCTACCTGTCTTTGAGCTTCCTATATAAGTAAAAAGGATAGTATCTTCCAAAATACATTAATTCCAAAATAGAGTTGATTACATTTATAAAATTCAATAAAATTTGAGCATTTTTTGAAAATGCATCATTAATTTTTAACATATAGTTCAATAATGTCCTTGTTGATGGTTCTCAATTATCTTTATAGTCTGAGGATCAACTGATATTAGAGACTTTAATCAAACTTTGGATTTAATGATTTGGACTTAACTTAAAATCCATCAAAATAGATGAGGTCTAAATAAAATTCTACTCTGAAACTTTGTTACATATATGTAGGACATTAGATAAGCTTTGTGAAAAGAAAGCCAACCCTCCAAAAAAACTTAAATCAGATTTCTTTTAACTTTAGAAAAGTCTAACTTGAAATAAAAGTGGACTTTTGTTTTTTTTTGAATTTCATTTTTAATGATTGTGGGGCAAATTTTGTGCAACTATATAGAAAATATGAAATTCCAATTTAGAATTCCATCATGAAACTACACCATTCTAATTTCTCCAGGCCACGGTTTGTTAATATTCCACAAAGTCCCAGGATGCAACTATAAGACTGCATTCAAATCTATGAACATGAGGCAATCATGCTCAGCAGAGTATAACAATAATTATAATAGAGATTAAATAAAAATAATTAGAAAAAGTTCATCTAGTTTTGATGTATTAATTATTCTGACCCTGTTCTATTCAGAGTCTAATTATCTGGTTCAGTGAAAATGCCAAGATTTCTACGACTCATAAAAATTACATTCAAGTAATTATGTCAGCAAACTAAACAGTATTCATTTACCATGCCTTTTTATGCACACATTTGAATATGCTTTTTTAACTGTTTTTGCTCTTTGTTCCTATTCATGGGAAATAATACCTGTAGAGAAATTTGAAAGTCAGTAGTACTCTGCAATTCCTGCTGATATTTTTCTTTTGTAAGACTGCTGTAAGTCTCATATAACCTTTGTTTAAAAAACATGAATTAAAGTTCACTCTTCACTTGTTTCAAAGAAACCTTTAAAAGCCAGGCTGTAATAATATTTAAAAAAAAGTTTCAGGCAGTAGTGCAAGGCAAATCTTAGAAAGTTTGTCACTTCTACAAGCTCAGAAGAAGACGGAATTGTTCAACATGTTTCACTTAATTACTGATTGCCTTCCCGTGTCTCTCTTGGAAACTTTTAAAGAAAAATGTATCTGTATTTGGAGCATAAAATTCTGTCTGTCCTGCACTGTAGTGATACAATGGAGATTCCAAATCACTGGGGGAAAAATGTAAATTGACCAGAAGAAAAATACAAGAGTTTTGCTGCACCACAAAAGGAGATTTCTTTTTTCCCAGAATCAATTACTTTGTGTGAATACAGACCTAGAATTACATTAGGTGAGTAGTTCCCTGGACAAGTTTCAGTACATATGACAACCTTTTCCTGTTCCATGATTCTTTATGTAAGATTGTGTGTGTGTGTGTGTGTGTGTGTGTGTGTGTGTGTGTGTGTGTGTGTGTGCATGGACCCCTTCACCTGTGATTTCATTAATATGTGTCAGGTAGAATTTAAAACCAAATCTCCCAGACCCCAAAGGCCTATTTCCAAAAAATTACCTACTCCTGTATTTCCTATCTATACCATACAGATAACTACTTCATTTCCTCTTAGTAGAGAAATACAGTTTTTGAACAGAAAGTTAAAAGACAGTCCCATGCACAAAATAGTATGTGCTGCTAGGAGGCCTACTCTGCCTCAAATGCTCCCACTTTTTTCCCACCAGTTTGCTCCTGGACTTGACTCATGTCCTTACCCCGATAACACCTGGGCTGGTAGCAGCACAGACTGTGGCGATTTCATTCTGGCCCAGTTTCTTGCCTATGAAGCAAGGTTGGAGGTTTTATTCTCTTCTGCTCCACTGTCTCTGAAATCTATACACACCAGCTCTTTAGGTTTCTTGGTTGTAAAAAGGTTTGAAAATTTTAAGTGACCTTAAGGATGCTAGTTAGAATTATCGATACTTCATGCATTTTACTCCCTATCTAGACTCTTACATGAAAGCAAGAACCCGGTATTATTTATATGTATATCTATTATAGGACGTAACATTATTTTCTTCATAATAATTTTGAATAAATATAAAAATTATATATTTTAAAAGAAATTGAGCTATACCTTAATTAACATTAAGAACACATAGGTATGTACAGTTATTTCAATGTATTTGTTGCTTGGTTTTCTAATAATAGGTTTTTTAAAAATTTGTCTAGTTGGTTGGTTGTTTTAGGAGATGGAAGTTTCTGTATTAGATTTGTAATTTTCTGTGAAGTACCAGGACAGATCGATATGACCCTGGCCTATCTATAGATGCATTTAAAAGAAAATTTTAAAAGGAACAAAACTAGTAAGTGTAGTAAAAAGAGTACTAGGCCTAATCATGAAGACATTTCAATGCCTGTCTCATATGCTTGTACTAGCTGTATAATCCTGGGCAAGTCACTTAACCTCTGCCTGTCTTATTTTTCTGATACATACAATGGGGGTAATAAGAGTACATCCTAAGAGAGAGAAAGAGAAGGAAAGAGAGAGAGAGAGAGAGAAGGAGAGAGACAGAAAGAGAAAGAGAAAGAAAGAGAAAGAAGGAAAAAGAGAGACAGAAGGAAAGAGAGAGAGAAGGAAAGAGAGAGAGAAGGGGAGAGAGAGAGAAAGAGAGAGAGAGAGAGAGAGAGAGAGAGAGAGAGAGAGAGAGAGAGAGAAGAGAGAGAGAGAGAGAGAATTCTAGGAATATAGCTGATTTTCTGTGTTTGAAAGTTCTACTTGTCTGGTAGCTTGATAACCTTTGGGAACTTATAAAGTTCAAGATGGAAATTGAGACAATATATGACTGGGTGATGCTGCAATAGTGAGGCAGCAAGGCTTTCTTTGAATGTCAGTCAGTTCCTATCCCTTTTTTTGTACATATGCTGTATAAGTGCCCCCTTAGTTCCCATAGATATCTCTTCCTCATTTTCCTGGGATACATACATATAAGCATGTATAAGAAACAATTATTTTTCCCATGGAATTTTGCCAAGTAAATAGCCTTAATGTGAAAGAGATACTCACCTAGTCAGTAGCCTTTTTTTACCCCAAAGGTAAACACGCCTGTTTACATGATGAACACTGTAATTCAAATCAGCAGATTTTAAAATAGGACAGGTAGCAAATATGTACATGTCTATGCAAATAACCACTTAGACAATTGGCTGGTATAATAGCAAATAGTAAACAGGAATGGCAATTTTATTGTACATGACATAAAATACTCATTTTATTTAATTATTATTTAATGTGAATTATATGAAAGAAGTAAGAAATCTAGCAGAATGCCCTGTTATGCTGGTAAATTTAGATTACAATCTTTGTGGACATGTCTGCTTGTTCCTTTTCAAAGGAATCCAGGTCTCTCTGTTTTGTACAACATCATGGGCTACCATGATGACAGTCAAGGAAAAACTCTGACCATAAGCCTTTGATTTCTAGTATAAAGGGGTTGAGTGTATGCCTGAATGAAGTCTGAATATATAATATGCCTCGCAAATAAAGATACAAGTTTTCTTCCACTCTGTGGAGAAGAGAGTTTTGTATTCATAGGATTTCCAAAACATTCCCTCTTCAGCAAAAGGCATGCA
The DNA here is from genome assembly GCF_016433145.1 of Gracilinanus agilis. Taxonomy (NCBI): domain Eukaryota; kingdom Metazoa; phylum Chordata; class Mammalia; order Didelphimorphia; family Didelphidae; genus Gracilinanus; species Gracilinanus agilis. The sequence continues at coordinate 176,459,975 of NC_058134.1, forward strand.
GGATATACTGGGAGAATTTGCGTGTAACTATGTTTAGCCCTTCCCTGGTGGTTAGGATTCTACAGAATGAAGTTTTAGGGCAACTAAGTGGTGCAGTGGACAGTGTCAGGCTTGGAATCAGGAAGACTCATCTTGAGTTCAAATCTTGCTTTATACACTTTCTACAGCTTTATGACATTGGAAAAACTGCTTAACCTTATTTGCTTCAGTTTCCTCAACTGAAAATTAACCGGAGAAGAAAATGTATCCTCCAGGCTCATTGTCAATTTATTGCAATAGCCATGAAGTCAGCAGAAGCAGGAGCTTTGCAACACTTAGAGCTTGGTCAGATATTGAAAATGCGAAGGTCATCCACTGTATCCCTAAATCAGTGTTAGTCATCCTAACTTTTGTCTTGCCATTAGACTTTGATGAGTCTGGAAGAGAATGAGGATGATGATTTTTTTGCACAGCTGTTTCACTTAAATATAATTCATGCAGAAGTCAAGTTATCTACTCAGGATGTCATTGGTCCTCTGAAAACTAAGAACAATAATTAGAGTATATAGACAGGAATAGAGTATGTTCACAGTGCTCTAGGAGCCTGAGATCTAGTGAGTGGGTAAGACAAGTCACTAAACCAGGTAGAATGTAATGTAACTATAAAAAAGACTAGTTATTGTAAATGAGAGACTATAATTATTGTTGTGCATGTCTTTTGGTCTGGATGATAGAATCTTATTCTTTGCTGGAAATCCCTTTTCTAGAGTGCTTATCTAGAGGAATATATAGATTGCCAAATGAGAAACAATCTTGTTAGCCCTGAGCATTCTTTTTAATAGGAAGTACTGTACTTAGATATATTTTCAGAAGTTTGATCCAGAGCAGTAGAATTTGTAATTCCCTGGTTAAGGAAACAAAGATTATCTGTGTAAATTGCAGGACTTCAATAAATGTTTGCTGCATGAACGAATGGAAAAAGATAACAGTCTTAGTTATAACCACCCACTGTGCTTCCAGTTGCTTTTGTTGGACAAACAGAACAGTCTTCCACCAAGTTGGTGTTATGAAAAGAACCTAAGACTCTAAGTTTGAAATTTTTATTGTTAGAAATTGGGTCATTTTAAACAAATTATTCATTTCTGAGCTTTTCTGACCCTTAGTTCCCACCTCTAAAAATGATTAGTTTAGCTTAGGTGTTCTTAAATATACTCTTCAGCTCTGGGTTTGGGATCTTCACTGCTACCCCAGCATATCATGCTCATTTTCACATCTCTGACTTTGTCCACAATTTGCTTCCAAAATGAAATGCCCTCTGCCTTCTTTACTACATTCTACCTATGCTTCAAGACTCAGAGATTCATTGTTTTCATGAAGTCTTACCCATCCTCTAAGCTCATAGGGATCTCTCTCTCTCTCCTGTGCCTTCTCTAATAGTTCTCCTCTGGAACCCTCATTTGGACTTTTAACACTTACATTCCAGATGGTTTCTGTTGTTTCTTAAATGCTTCCCTTATTTATCTTTTACTTTTCCATACAAAGCAATGGTCATTTCTTTGAGGAAAGTGATCATGTTTTGTGTTGGTTTGGAATTTCCCACAGCATCTAGAAATGTATGCCTACTTAGAATTCAATTTTTATTGAATTCATTTAATAGGGAGAGTAAAAAATGCTTTAAATAATCAATTTCCGTTTTTAATGCATCCTGGAGCACCTATGATGTTTCCTTAATATTTGCTTATTACCCATACCCCTACATGAATATAGATGTTATGGTTCCTATCTTGGAGAAATTTACATCCTATAGCTAAATTGTGTTGATGGTTTTACTGTTATGTTATGGCTTGATTAAGTTAGGTTAGGTGAGAACAGAATTAACAAGCATTTATATGGTTCTTGCTATGTGCCAGGCACTGTGCAAAGCACTTTTCAAATATCACATTTGACCCTCATAACAACCATGTGAGATAGGTGCTGTTATTATCCCCATTTTGTAATTGAGGAATCTGAAGCAGAGATTTAAATAACTTGTCCAATGTCACATAGTTAATAAATGTCTGAGGACATATTTGAACTCTGATCTCCAGACCTAGAACTCTATCTACTGGGCCACCAGCTACCTGTATTTTTTTTAACTTTTATTTAAGTAGTTTTCCATGTTCCCATGATTTATTTTTTTTCCTTCCCTTTTTCTCCTCCACCCTCCCAAAGCCAACAACCAATTCCACTGGGTTATACATGTATTATCACCAAATACCCATTTCCATAATAATCGTTTTTGTAATAATCTTTTAAAAACCAAAACCTTATATCTAATATCCATAAAAACAAGTGAAAAATCAGATGTTTTCCTTCTGTGTTTCTAATCCCACAGAACTTTCTTTCGTTTTGGATGTGGATAGTGCTCCTTCTCATAAGTCCTTGGGATTATCCTGGATCACTGCATTGCTATCAGTAGCAAGGTTGATTCCATGTGATCGTCCCACAATGTTTCCGTGTCTGTGTATGGGTTCTCCTGGTTCTGCTCATTTCACTCTGCATCAGTCTGTGGAGGTCGTTCCAGTTCACATGGAAATCAAACAGTTCATCATTCCTTATAGCATAATAATATTCCATCACCATCAGATACCACAATTTATTCAGCCATTCCCCAATTAAGAGACACCCTCTCATTTTCCAACTTTTTACCACCACAGAGGAGCTATCTCTATTACATATATTTTCTTAGAATAATATTATAATTATACTATATTATATTGTAATATATAATATCATGTTATATTATGTTAAATGAGCAATGTGTGGGTATTATGGATGGTATGATTTGTAGAGTTGTTGTATCAAGGTTTGGTTTACCCACACAGAGTGTAGGCCTGAGAGGCAGTTTGTAGGCCCAGAACACTATCTGACTAGTTAACAACTTGGTAAAAAATAGTAATTAAGATTTATTAACATCAAGTAAAAGAGGAAGGGAGGAGGATCAGGAACAAGGAGTCCCTAAGTTTAAAATCTGGATATTCTACCCAAACTCCTACGGATCCCACAAGGAACCATCTTCAAAGGTCTTCTGGCTGCCTGACACACTATACTTACTGTCTATAATCCCACACCATTTATCTATCCTGACCTAACTGTCTATAATTATAGACTATACTGTCTATAATTCCACACTATTTATCTATCCTGACCTAACTGGTCCTCCAAATTAATGGTAGACAAGTTAAAAGCTCATCAAGATATGATAGCTTGAACCCTTGATGAATTCACCCTCTTTGGCCTAACCCAAGATGGCAATATCACTGGGCCTTTCCCAAAGACAGGCTTCACTGGGTACTGGAAGCTCTCTCTCAGCAGTCAAGAAACACTCAGGACACAAGATATTACAGGAACACAAGCAGATGGAAATTGGAGACAGGGAATGACAAAATCTTCCACCAGGATCTCAGAATCTCAAGATCTATGGAAAGCAGGAATCTTCAACTCTCAGGGAACAGGTATGTCCACTTCCCAAGGCTTAGACAGCTCCGCCACCACGAAGTTACTTCTTTGATCACCCTGAGGGACAGGAACAACCGATTCCCAACTATCTCAGTATGTCCAGTTTTAAGAAGTCCCCAGATTCTAGAATAGCTTCTTTAATTACATGCTTGTGGCCAGTCCCTCTTTGCAAAGTTTTACATTGAGTCTCTTATGCAAAATCTTTCCTTTTTTCTTTCTCTCTCTCCAATGGAACCTATTATGTTATTTTGTTATTTTATTATACTAATTGTATTTCACAAAATCACACCATCAGAAAGAACTACAGAAGTCATCTACTCCAACCACAGCCTGAATAAGAGTCACCTATAATATCCCAAACAAATGGTCACTCAACTAATTACTTTAAGGCTTCTAGTGGGCAGCAGAGTGGGAAAGAGGCATTTTATACCCTCAGACAACCTATTACCCTTTGGCATGTTAAGGAACTTTTTCCTTATGTATGTCAAATCTACATATATCCTTCTCCAATGTCTACCAACTCATTACTTCTAGGTCTGCCCTCTATGGAGAACAAGTCTAATCTTCCCTCCTCATAACAGTCATAAAATACCTGAAGATGACCATTTTATTCATTTTTCTTCACTTCCCTGGGCTAACATCATTATTTTCTTTAATTGATTGCCATATTGAGAACTTCACCTCTCTGTTCATCCTAAGTTGGCCCTCCAACATTAATCTTAAATCATTAAGTTTTACTCTGGCTATTTTCAAAGGAACAAAATGCAAGAACTTTGAATACCTCTCTAGAAAAACATCTTCTAGCAATTAAGATCTAGAACTATAATAGTAAGAAGCCCATGAGAGGGTCTTTGAGAAATTTTCTCTTAATCTATCAATGGAAGAAGAATCACAATCTCAGGACCTTTATTAAATAAGTAAAAGGATACCCAAGATAAACACATTCTTAATGTACTAAGCCTTTTGAGTTCTTCCAGACCATTAGCACAGATAGCTTGAGCCATCGGTTTTTACAGATCACGGCTTTTAGCAGAAACTATTCATTTAACTCATCTGGAAAGAGGTATAATATACTGTGTTCAGTTTCTGGCAAATGGAAAAATAGAGGCCACAAAATATTTTAAATGAGAAAAGAGGCTTAAAAAAGGTTGGGGAAATCCCCATCTTAATAGGTACTATGATAATGAGTTGTGGTGAGGTGGGGAAATATGTATATTTATGGAGAAAATACTATTATATTTTCTATTGAAATGCACTGTACACAAAACTCTCTCAACATCAGCTTCACGAGCATTGAATAAAAATAGCAAATGTGTTGCTTACATGCATATAAAGTTCAGAATTATGTGTTTTTAAAAAACATTATTGTGCCAAGAATGCATCTTTTAAAAATGGCAGTGAGGAAAACTCTCTCTTTAAGGAAAAATGGGAAGGGGGAGGGATAGAACATTAAGGAAATGAAGAGAAATCAGGAGAGTAAAAGTAAGAATTTTCATGGTAAGCATAGGCCTGTGTTTATGAACCAGTAATATATTTTTGGAGTAATGACATTTCTCAGTAGAGAAATAAAGTATCATCTTTTCACCTAAAAATCAATTGAGTCTTTATGTATGATAGTTGTGATAGTGATACACATCAGGTTTTTAGTAGTACCGATGGAGGATACTAATGTCTGATGGAAAAAAAGCATTTATAAAAATACTTAGCCATCTGCTACTCACTTTAATAATATGGCAACTCCATGACACACTGAATGATCAAATGCTGCTACCTTTTTAAATTTTATATATAATCCTTTTTTGTAGAATCAAGATAAAATAATTATTCTTCCAATAGAAGATCTAAATTCATACTTTAAAAGATATATTCAGTTTTGTTTCTCCTTTGAAATATTATCAAACCATGTAACTTAGGTTGAAGGTCACGGCCTTTTCTCATTTCTTTCCAAGGTTACAATCCTTTGGTCAATACCTGAATCAAGTAAGAGCATTCTCAGGTCATGACAAGGTGTCACCTTAAATTATTTCAATGGATAGTTTCCTTTTGAGAAAAAAAGAAAACTCCATCAAAAATATATGAGATGGGTGGGCTGTAGCTATCAATTACTTTCTGAGACCCAGTTTTAGCTAAGTCTTTATTGCAGTTTATTCCCTAATGATACAGAGGTTAACATGTTAAGTTGAGAGTTGATCCCAAAGTAGACATTAATGTCTTAATGCATTTAGGGGTTGTGGATCTTTTAGTCAAAGATCCCTTGAGATTATATTGTTTTCTCATAACTTGACTGGGTCACCAATCACAGAAGGCACCTGGAATGCTTGAGTAAATATAGCTCAATTTACTCTCTTCCTAGTTATTAATTCAAAGTTGTATGACTGTACTGTTAGAAAGGTTCATGTGTCTTGAAATATGCACAGGGAACCAACAAGAATAATATAACCAATCTCTGAAGTTGGGCATCATTCCTCTCTATATGTTGTTTCAGGAATAGCAATACTATTCATTCTCTGGTGCTGAAAATCCATGTGAGAAATTTTCATCCCCTTTTGTTTCTGTGTTATCAGAAGTACAATGGTGAGATGATTGATTGAATTTTGGACCTTGGAAGTCAGATGACTGATTCACATTGGAAGGAAGGAAGCAAGGAAGGAAGAGAACAAGGGAGGGAAGGAGAGAGGGAGGGGAGGAAGGAAGGGAGGAGGAAGGAGTAAAATTCTAAGTTGTATTTCCTTCTTGTCATTGATATATCTTTGAAAATGTAGGAAGGCATCATCTGGCCAGCCCTGTGGCATTTCAAAACTCAACACAATCTTGCTACAAGAGAAAGGGAGTACAGTAAACTCCTGCTAGTTAGTAAAGTTCAGCTCCTAGTAAAAGTATCTTGGCCCTAATTCTTCTTACACTGCTGGTTTCAAACTCAGGCCTCAAGCAATCCAACTCTATCATGCATGTTAACTGAGCCAAATTGATTCCTGATTCTTTTAAGTGTTTAAAAGACCCTCTTTGCTCATAGTGTTTGGAAAACTAAAGAAATTCAAAAGATACTAGTACTAGAATCAATCATGCTCTGAATCTATAAATAATAACTTCTGGGAATCAGGAAATATGGTTTTTCTTCTGTAGAATGTAGCAACGATTTTATTTAAATAAACACTGGAACTTCCTGGTAGTCTTACTACTGCTGTTTGCATTCGACTTAATATTTATTCTGTACGTTTCATGAAACTGAAATTAGTAGAACCCAATTCATTTTAAATCTCATGTAAATGAGAGTTGGAAAAATAATGATCTTGGATCAGTGATTGAATAAAGAGAAGAGCCCATGTTTCTTTAAAGCTTATTAATCAATTTAGTTGGATGGGTTGTTGTTTTTCCTTAAGAGCATGGAATGGTAGTTTTTGCTAACAACAATTACTTTTACCCTTGTACACTTATATACACATATACAAAGATACATTCACAAATACACATATATGTTTCTACTTAGCCAGGTGGCATAATGCATACAGTATTGGATTTGAAATTGGGAAGTTCTGAGTTCAAATCCTGATTCAGACTCTTACTTGCTGGCAACCCTGGGTAAATAAGCTTCAATGTCCCCATCTCTAATAGGAGGATAAAAATATTGCCTCTTCCCTGGGGTTGTTATGAGGATCAAATGAGATAATACATGTCACATGCTATGCAAATATTAAAGTGCTATATAAATGATATTTATGAAAAAGTCCAGGGATGAGATACAAACCATAAAGATGATTCCAAAGTTTTATACAAAGACAATAACATATCTAGCAGTTGAAATTAAGTTTTCTCTCCTAAAGAGATGAAATTTTACCTGTTTCCATAAAGGTAGGAAGTAGGTAAAATTACCTAGAGAATATGAAAATATTTAAGAGAAAATATCTACTTCTTTGGAGATAAAATTTAAGAAGCTTTGGGAGGGCTTGGCAAAGGAGTTTGGATGATATGGGTGTGCATTCTGAGAAGGCAACTTGTGGTTGGAAATGGATCCATGGAAAAATTGAAGAAAGGAAGACCTGGGAATAAAGGTTAATCTGTGAAAATGCACCACCCATAGATTTATAGAGCATTAAAGTCAGAAGAGATCAGCTAACCCTTCTACTTTATATGACAATTGGGAAATTGAGTTCCATTGAGGTAATTGTCACTTACCAAGTCCTGTAGACTACATCTCCCAATCTCTTTTACTTCCCTATTCTCTTCACACAACCACCAATTTAGTTCAGGCCTTCAATGCTGATTTATACTACTGCAGTAATCGTAAAATCAAAGCAATGAATAGAATGTAGGACTTGAAGTCATATAAATTTGTCTCCTAGCACTTATACCTTTGTGTCTGAACTATTTGTTTAACATTTTGGGGACTAGTTTCCTCACTGATAAAATGGAGATAGCAATAGGATCCAAATAACCTTTTGTTAGGAGGATGAAATGAGTTAACATATAAAATGCTTTGCAAACCTTAACGTGTTAAATAAATGCTATGACAATCTATTTGTTTCTTGTTTTCAATCTCTTCTCTTTCCAAGGTAGTCTTTATATAGCTGCTAAATGTGACATCCCTAAAGCAAAAGTCTGACCATGAAAGTTTCTAGAAACTCAAAAAGTGCTTTCCTATTATTCCTCAGGATCAAATATAAATTGTTAGTATTGACAATTCAAATCACTCATGATCTGGCTAAGATATACCTCTTAAACCTTATTTTACATACATTATAGTTCAGTCAATTGGGTTTTCTGCAGTTCTTTACACATTATGTTCTATCTTGCATCTCCATGCCCTTTGCCTTCCATTGCTTGAATTCATTCCCACCAAACTTTCCTTTATTCCTGAAAATCTCAGTTGAAATACTATTTTCTACATGATAACTGTGTTAATCTCCACATCCCAGTTCCTAGTGCCTTCCTCCTTGTATTTAGTTTTATTTTTCTTTCTTTCTCTTTAATTGTTTCTTCTTTCTTTGTTTCCTCTCTAAAACAGAAGAGCAGTAAGGGCTAGGAATTTCTTAAATTCAGATTCGCACCCAGGTTCTCCTAATGCCTCGGATAGTGCTCTATCCACTATTCCACTTAGCTGATCCCTTTACATTTATTTTTATATACATACTCATGCACACACAATTTATCTCCTCAGAGAGAATATATATTCTTTGAAAGTAGGGGAAATTTCATTCTTATTTTTTCCCCTAAAAACTAAGCAGAAGTATTGTTTTTCTCTATGTTTAAAGAATGTTTGTTAGTTAATTGTCCAAAATCATATCATTTATTCTTTCAATATTTAATATCATTGGATCTCCCCTAAGTCCTCAAGCTTGCTATAATCCTGCTATGTTATTTTCCTTCACTAGTAGTCCAGAGGAGACCAGAGAGCTAATAGTACAGATAATTGATCAAATATCTCCTAGTAAAGGCTTTATAATATTTTGGAAAATTCATTTGGATTTGATCAATTAATTAATCAATCAATCAACCAGAATATGTTGAAATATTATGGAAAGCTTCATGGAAATTCTTTGTGATTATTGGAATTTATTTGGTTGAGGCTGAAAAAGCAAGGAACACGGGACAACATTCAGCTTATATCTTTATATTCATAAATAGAATAGAACATTTGTCTTCTAAGCCTTTAAGAAGTAATTTAAGTAACTTGTTCCAACTTGCCTATGAGTATTCTCAGGATTCAGTAGCTCTAGGACTCAGTGTTTAAACTGCGGTAATATTGACCTTTCCTATAGTGTTCTCTTTGGGCAATTGAAGTAAATAAAGATTGTTCATTATCTCATTAATCTTCAGTATAACCTTGGGAGGTGATAAATGGTAAATATAAATGGTAAATTCCCAATGTACAAAAGGAGACATTTTATTCAGCTCAAGGAGGAGCCTAAGAATAGTTCCAGTTTCTGATTCTTATTAATTAGAGATACTTAAGAAATTGTTTAACTTCTCTAGATCTCAACTGCAAATTGAGAAGGTTAAATAATATGGTCTTTAAGAACCTTTCCAAATATAAATCTATAACGTTATCTAATTTAACTCATCCAAGACAGGTTTTAGAGATTGCTTCCACAATGGAATAACTATGAAAGAAGATGACAAGGAAATACGAAGAGAAAATAACATGTGTACAAAGAGCTGTTTTCAAATAATAGATAAGCTATCATTTAGAAGAGGAATAGACTAGATCCTATGTTGCTTCTGGAGATAGAACTAAAGATCTCTGAGGAAGGAAGGCTTGGGCTCAATGTAATGAAGTCCTTTTTTTTTTTAACTTTTAACTTAAGGCTATTTCTCAGTAGAATAGGCTTTCTTATAAAAGAAAGATATTGTTAATACTGTGAATACCAAACTAGGGGCCATTCCATCCATATTTTCTTCTTATCTTTCCTATGAAATATTAGAAAAGAGATCCCTAAACTAGGAAGGAAGATGACTTAGGTGACAAAGACCCTTTCATAGGATTATAGTATCAGGGATTGAGAGCTGAATAGGAGCTCAAAGATGAACTAGTACAACTCTCATTTTATAAGTAAGGAAAGTGAGTTGCATGATTATCCAGGGAAATAAAGCAATTAGTAGTTGAAATGGAATATAATAGTTATTCTCAGTCAAGAGCCTATGCTTTTTCTGTGGTGTCTTCTGTTCTGACACCATTTAGCTCCATATTAAGTGACTTCTAAGGATGAGAGTCTGATGGAACATGAAGTTAATCTTCATTCTATTAAAAATATGAGAATATTTCAAGAGGCATTGGGCAATACCTGAACAAAGGATTTAAATTTAATTGATAAAAGAATATAAACAATGTGAGAGCAAGAACTCTTATTTTTTCTGTTTTTATCTCCAATTTCTAGCATTATATTTCACACACAATCAGTACTTAATAAAAGCTTGTTTGAAATATCAGTTTGTACATTGTTTCCCTTTGTGGGGCTATTGCCTTTTCTTCTAGTTCTCTTTAAAAGGCCAGCATTCATTCCTGACCAAGGGTAATATGTTTCCCCCCTCCCCCAATGCTTGGTGTGAATGAGTTACTAGATGAGTTTAATTATGTAAAAAAGACAAATGTCTAATTTCTCGAATTTATAAGGAGCTAAGTCAATTGTACAAAAAAATCAAGCCATTCTCCAATTGACAAATGATCAAGGGACATGAATAGGTAGTTTTCAGATAAAGAAATCAAAACTATCCTTAAGCACATGAAAAAATTTTCTAAATCTCTCATAATTAGAGAAATGCAAATCAAAATATCTCTGAGGTACCACCTCACACCTAGCAGATTGGACAATATGACAATAAAATAAAGTGATAAATGTTGGAGGGGATATGGCAAAATTGGGACATTAATGCATTGCTGGTGGAGTTGTGAACTGATTCAACCATTCTGGAAGACAATTTGGAACTATGCCCAAAGGGCTTTAAAAGACTTTCTGCCCTTTGATCCAGCCATTCCACTGCTGGGTTGTACCCCAAAGAGATAATAAGGGAAAATACTTGTACAAAAAGATTTACAACTGTGCTTTTTATAGTGGCAAAAAATTAGAAAATGAGGAGATGTCCATCGATTGGGGAATAGCTGAACAAATTGTGGTGTCTGATGATGGTGGAATACTACTGTGCTGAAAGGATATTATAAGGAACTGGAGGAATTCCATGTGAACTGGAAAGACCTCTAAGAGTTGATGTAGAACGAAATGAGTAGAACCAGGAGAACATTGTACACAGAAATGGAAACATTGTGTCACAATCAAATGTAATGAGCTTCTTTACTAGTAGCAATGCAATGATCCAGGACAATCCTGAGGGATCTAGGAGAAAGAACACTATCAACATCCAGAGAAAGAACAGTGGGGAATAGAAATGCAGAAGAAATTCATATGAATGATCACATGGTTTGATGGGTACATGATTGGGGATGTTGACTTTATATGATTACTCTATTACAAATATTAATAATATGGAAATAGGTTTTGAACAGTAATAATAGTGTAACCCAGTGGAATTACTTATCAGCTCTGGAAAGGGAGAGAAAAAAGGGGAGAGAAAAGGACATGAATCATGTAACTATGGAAAAATATTCTTAATTAATTAATTAAAATAATGTATAAAAGAAATAAAGATTGGGTAGATGAGGACAATAGGGTCCAGGTCCTGGTTCTAGCTCATCCACTGACTATGGAATCTAGGCTTCTCATATCCAAAACAAATAATGTGGATCCTATAATTGCTATTGTCCCTTTTGCTTCTAAAATCCAGTTCTACATAGGATCATGAATGTCATCATCATCTCCATTACCAGGGAAGAGAAGATAATCCTTGAGTGCAAAACAAAGAAAGGAGGGTGGGAGTTAGGAGAAAGGATGCAAAAGGCAAACCTGATCTTCTTTTCTACTTGGCCTAGAGCAAGCTCTGCATAACTTAATTAAAAGGATATGCTTATCTCTGAATTAAGGAACTACAATGATATGTGTTTTCTAAATACACAAATAGATAATAATGATAATACCTCAGATCTTATTTAATTTCTTCCTTCCAAAGAACATATGAAACATGAAGTGTGCCATATATCCTGAGGGGACTAAATAGCTAATTGATGAAGATAGATGATGAAGATTAATCCTTATACCAGACTAAAAGCAGACTAATGAGATTAATAAAGTTAATGTTACTATGCCCATTGTAAAGATGGGGAAAAATTAGGCATTAAAAAATCAGGCAACTGGGGAAAAAGACAATTTAGAGCTAGAACTCAGAGCTTTACTGAAGGAAAACAAGACTTAGAGATAAAAAACATGAATTTGAATTCTAGCTCAGATATACACTAGCTGTGTGACAAGTTACTTATCTCTGAGGCTATTTACTCATTTGCAAAATGAGAATAATATCTAATGAAGTTGTGAAGAATATATTTCTTACAGAACTCCTTGGGATTTTATATAAAAAATGAGCCATTATTATGTACCAATAATATATTGTTTGAGTCATTAGTACTTTGATGACGGATTCATTACTATTTTTATATATAGTATGTATATAGATATAGATATGTAGACATATATGGCACCGTATCTAAGATAGTATCTGTAGGATAGCTACAACAAATATAATAGAGTATCTGCTTTGATATAGTAGTGAACTCTTTAACAAAAATATTGTTCTAAAATCTATTATCAAAACTTTATTTCATGAAGAAAGTACATACAATTTCAAGACCAATACCGCTGCCAAACAAAAACAAATAAATAAAAATTGCCACAGTTATATGCTGATTTCCTGGACACCAAGCTGCAGTCCCACAGACAATTCAGATATATTGAACTATCTTTAGGATCTGGCTCAGCAAATTCTCCCTTAGCCAATTAAGAGACACTCTCCATACTGTGTCCCAAAGAGCAGATTCCAGATCTATCTGAATTGCATAATATCCTATTTCTTTTAAATCTACACTTTAAAAATGACTAGGAGTTAGGGTTTATCAGGCGGGCATGATGAGAGTAGGAGCTGAGATATGAAACACAAATTTTGGGATGAAGAGAAAAATCAACGACACAGTGGGAAATATCGATGACAAAGCCTCTAGTTTGCAAAGCAGTGTTATAAAAACCAAGCACCCCTTCTCTATTGGGTATTAAAGTGTTTGACAGTCAACTTAGGATCAAGGAAGCACTTTGTGAAATTTGTTTAGAAGTACATAATTTCAACTTGTGCTTCTGGGTGTATTTATATAGAATCTAAAGTGGAAAAGTTAATAATTTGCTATTGCTGGTTGTATATATATATGGCTTAGTTATGTGATTCTGCAACTTCAGCCAGCTTTTTGTCTCTGGGTCTGAATTCCTTATTCTGTAATATGAAGGCAGAAACCATTTTCTCTTTGATTCTCTGTGTCTCTGCTTTCTCTGTCTTTGTCTGTCTCTGTCTCTCTCTTTCTTGACTCCATCTCTCTATGATTCAGCTTCTCTGTCTCTCTCTATGCTCTATTGACAATTCTTTGAGGCCTATAAAGTGTTAGAATTCCTAGACCCAAGGTGCTACATAATATATAGATACAAGATGTTTACTGGAAGAGAATCCATCTTCCTTGAAGTCTTCAAGTCTTCTCCCCCAATGCCCTTTCTACTGATGCATAACTAATATTTAATGATAGCTATGTTTGCATTTTAAATTACTTTGTGTGTGTTGGATATTTACTCAGAACACAAGAGGTTTGCTGTGTTGGTAGGTGTTTGGTTGCATTTATAATTAACTGTTGATTTAAAAAATACTAAGAAACCTAGGGGGGAAATAAAACAAAGAAGCTTCATTAACCATGGAGTAGTTTTATTCCAATTCACCCCCCTCTATGAAGCGGTTGATTCATTTATTTCTTATGTAAGTTTATTTTGAGATTTACCTTGATCAGAGGAATGCATCAATATATTCTACCTCCTTTTTTTTAATATAATTTAGCAACACTATAATGGTCTCTCTTCTGCCTTTTGGACCCACAGTGACAGAGAACCTCTTACATTATAATACATATTTATATTCAGTAGTTAAATCTGGGTAAATTTAGTTTATTTCACATATCTGTATGATGAAGTATCGTTGAAGTCCTGCTTTGGACAGTTAATAACTCCTGATCTTGGACAAATCACTTAACTCAGTTACCTCAACTATAAAATGGGGATAATAATAGCACCAAACTTTCATGGTTGTTATGAGACAATATTTGCAAAGAGCTTTACAATTTTAAAGTGCTGAATAAATGCTATTGTTATTACTATCTAGATGATCATAGAATTAGATCATAGAAGGGACCTCAGAAGCCATTCTTATATTTATTTATTTAGTTAGTTGTTTGTTTGTTTAAACCCTTACCTTCTGTCTTTGAGTCAATACTGTGTATTAGCTCCAAGGCAGAAGAGTGTTAAGGGTAGGCAATGGGGGTCAAGTGACTTGCCCAGGGTCATACACCTGGGAAGTATCTGAGGCCAGATTTGAACCTAGGACCTTCTATCTCTAGGCCTGGCTCTCAATCCACTATATTTATTTTTATTACATTTTTATATAATTTTGTTATAGTTTTATATTCATATTTATTATGTAATATATGTATATGCATATTATATATTTATATATACATAGAGTGTGTACATGCAAATACATAGTATATATGTGTTTATGTATATATATATGATATATATATATGATCATTGATGAGAAAATCAAAATAACTGACAAATATGAGGACTACGGCCTGCATAAGGCCTTCAAATATCCTGAATACAGCCTGAACCAGGTTAAAATGTGATTGGGAGATATTTAACAAAACAAATAAAAATACAATTATATATAAATAACACTGAAATTTTTAATTGTCTTATTGTGGGTTAGTGGCCTTTTTTTTTTCTTTGAAATCGGTACCACTGATTTACCCAGAATATACTAAAGGGATCAGTGAAACCAGTATTAATTAAGTGCCTAGATGTTGTGCTTCATATGGAATAAGTGTTTTATTTCATTGTATTTCCTTCCTAAGCCTTCATCCAGTTAATAGGCACATTGATTGATATAAGTTCAGGTCATAACTTGGATAACTGCTTCTTAACTCATAATGGAAGATGTTATTTACATTTTAAATTACTTTTCTAGTGCTAGGTATTTGCTCAGGGCAAAAATAGATGCTTTCTGAGAGATGGTGTTTCTGTGCCTTGACTTTTTAACAAATCATAGACTCACACATCCAAATGGGATCTAGGGAGCCATTTGGTTCAATTCCTTTATTTGACAGATGAGGAAACTAAAGCCCAGGGAGGGAGTGACTCTGTCAACATCCGGAGTGAAAGCTCCATCCTCTGATTCTATAGATGATATTCTTTCCATGAGATTCTACTGCCAAATTGAAAGATATAATAACTGGATTGGATTAACAACCCAGACTGTGAATTAGAATCTCCTGCTTGGATATATCTCTCCAGAAGGACTGAAAATGTTCTGCTGCAGAAAAGTCATTATTTAATGGAAAAGGTTCATATACCTTGAGGTTGCTTCCCTCCAGCAGACATTTGCAAAACACAGCAAAAATCCTTGCAGTCAGTCACTCAAATGAATAAATGTGCTACTGTCTGTAGCCTACTGAGTCTATTGATGTTTTAACCTCCATCGCAATTTTAGTGTGTTCTAGTTTGGTAATCTGTGGTAGCTGTTCAGAACTGATGCACTGCCATAAGATATACTTCCTTGGCTCTGCTACCTGTGTTAAGTCAGATGTGGGTTCCTTTATTGAGGAAGATGAAAATACTATGGTAAATGGATGTGTTTTTAAAGTCAGGGCAGATGCTCATACGCTCCTTCTTCATTTCATCCTCTCCAGCTTCTCTAGCTTCATTAAAGACTAAACTCAAATCCCATTTTTTGTAAGAGTTCTTTCCTGTTCCTTCCTGAAATTACTTTCCATTTATCACATATGTATCCTGCCTAAGCATAATTATTTGCAATAGTCTCCCTGACTAGAATGTTAGCTCCTTGAGAGCAGGGATCACACTTAGTTTTGTTGACTTCATCTCTATCTCCAGTTTAGCACAACAAGCTCGTTGCCCAAGTTTGTTTCCTTAACTTAGCTTGACTTGGGCTATGTGGGATTATCATTGTGAACAACAGTTAGGTCTTTGATTTTGAGGGATCAAATCAGTTTTCTCTACCATATGAGCTGCTATACAATACTTAAAGTGCTAGAAATTAACATTATTATTATTACCTTTATTATCATTAACTGTTTTGGGATAAATCAAAGAGAATGTAGAAATGGGAATCAAGAACATTGAGTTTTATTTCTCATTGTGTCATAAAAAACAAACTCTATGACCTCAGGAAAGAAAGGAAGGAAATGAGCATTTATTAATAACTACTACATAACAGGCACTGACATCTGGTGGTGTAGCCAGTACAGCTCCAGGCCTAATCTGGCGTCAGACACTTATTAGTGGTGTGCTGTTGGGCAAGTCACTTGACTGTTTTTGCCTCAGTTTCCTTATCTGATAAATGGATTATAGCAGCAAACAGCAAGCAATTCCAGTGTCTGCCAACTAAATTCCAAATGAGGTCACAAAAAATCATATATGACTGGAAAAACAATGACAGCCTATGCTAGTCACTGTGATAATTACTCTGTAAATATCTAACCTCATAATCCTTTGAGATAGGTGCTTTCATTTTCCCCATTTTACAACTGAGGAAACATAAGTAGATAGATTTTAAATGAATTTCACAGGGTCACACAGCTAATAAGTGTTTAATGTTGGATTTGAACTTATGTATTCCTGACTCATGGTGCAGCTGTCTTGGCATTATGCCTTTAGTCACTTCACTTTTCTAATAATGTTTACTTTCTCTTCTGGTAAATGGGAAAGTTGTCCTATATTATATCTAAGGCTTCTTTTAGCTCTTAAATTCCAGGATTTGTGATCAACAAGTTTCATTTCGTTGATAAAAATGATAGAAATTATTTTTCCCATTATTCAATTACAATAGATAAATAATGCTGATTTCACTGACTGCTGGATTTTGGTACTATATTGTCTTGTGATTCGGATTTTAAGACTAGACTGATAAAATACATAGCATACACTAGAATATATTTCAACCTAAAATGTCAATAATAGAAAGCTTTCAGTTCTGATGAATGGAATAGTGTTGAAATAAATTTTCTTGCTCCATTGGTTACACTGCATAAGAATAACACATAATCAGTGACTACAGCAAAGAATTTTTATTTATATAAGAAACTACTGCATTTTAGTAGAGATATAAACCTAGGGTTTGGGCCTCTTTTGATTACTCAAGATCCTATGATTGGGCTAGCAAGCATAGGAGTTGAGTGCTATTCCCACTTCTACTGTTGACTTACTCAGTTCTCTTCAGTAAATTATTCAATTCATCTGGGATTCAGTTCCTGAAATATAAAATGCAAAGGACAGAACTGTTTTTTTTTCACTTAAATGTTGTTAGAAGGAAAAAAAGAACAAAAGAAAAAAGGCCACTCTAAATGTAAGGAATGGGCTGAACATTTTTCATTACTTTGTTTTAGAGAGAACTGCTCCTTAGGACTTCTTTGAAGACCAAGGAAGACATGGGATATAGTATAGTAAAATGGAATACGCACTGGTTCAAAAGTCAGAGTTATTTTTATTGTTGTTCAGTCATTTTTAATTGGGCCCAATTCTTCATGAACCTATCTGGGATTTTCTTAGCTATTACAGAGCAGTCAGAGGACCTTGGTTCAAATCCTATCTCTGATGTTTATTATGTGGGTGACCTTAGAGATGTCATTTAAGCTATCACTCTGTATTTTGTGCCTTTGGTTTCTTTTTCTGTCAAATGAAAGGAATTAGATAATATGGCCTCTGAGATCTCTTTTCTACATTTATGAAAGAAATGGAGCCCAGTTGAACTGAAACTCAGAAAATTTCCACCTAATTCAAATTATAAAGTAGAAAAAAATTGCTCTGTATTCCTAAAGACTCACATTGTATGTAATATATTGAATTTCTGCAGAGACATATGCCTGCCAATAGCCTATCTTGGTACAGATAGAACTGGCTTAAGTACAGGCCCCAGTGTATGTATGGCAGCCTCTTGACTACAACATCACTTTTCATGTAATGGCTCGGTTATAAGGGAAAGCAACAGCTTGTACCCAGTAATTCTTCCTTAGCTTTCTGTATCCATTCATCTGGAAATTAGGTGGCAGAATGGGTAGCATGTTGGACTTGAAATCAGGAGAGCCTGAATTCAGATTTCCCTCAGATCCTTATTAGTTCACTATCCAGGTCAAGTCACTTATAATAGTGCTAAAACTCAATTTCCTCATCTGTAACATGAAGAAGTTGGACTTGGTCACATTTAGATCTAGCAGTTTTAGCTTGAAATCTAAGATCCTATCTATATATAAAGGAATTAAAATGCATACATACATTTGTATATATTGTTAGACATATATATATATACATGTACATGCATATATATATGTACATATATATATATTTAAAATAAATAGTACTGTATAATGAAGTAAAGGCAGGACTCCCTCAATAATGGCAATAATTGATTTCATAGAAATTCACTGCAGAAAGTAGAGTCAAGATAGCAGAATAGTCTTGGAAAGCTTAAACCTCTCTAAGAATCCTCTCCAACAAACTTTAAAATAATTCTTCAAAACAAATACTGGAGTGACAGAATTAACAAAGTGATGGACTGAAGCAATGTTCTTATAGAACACAACCTGGAAGCTAGGCAGAGGAGGTATGGTTTTCTGGGGTGAGAGGGAAGCATAACCCACAACAAGGCTGCACAGCCCTTAGCAAGCTCATACCAAGGAGTACTTGCATAAGCAAATAGCAAGTTCCCCCACCCCAAAAAAACCCACAAATATTGTTCTGGGTTCTGAACCTGGGCCAAATCAACAGTGATGCCCCAAAATCCTTCTTAAGCTAATAGCAATAAACCCCCAGACATACCCCTTGAAGTTCCAAGCTCTAACATAAATCTGCAATGAGCCCCCAAGCTCTAGAACAAGATAGTCCATGATATATTTGACTAGTGTAGCCCCAGAGTGAGTCTCCAAGCTCCTGCCCAAGTCCAAGTTGAGGCCCTAAGTCCCAGAAAAATGTAGTCAGCAGTGTGCCTAGCTGGTGTTAGCCCAAGGGGAGGTCCAGAGCCCTTGCCTAAGCCTGCATTGAGGACCTGACATCCAGTGCAAGGAAATCTGCAGGTGCCTGGCCTCTGTAAGCCCAGAGTGAGGCTGGGAGGCCCTGCCCAAACTGAAGGTGAAGCCCTAAGCTTCAACACAAGGTAGCTCATAGTTCCATGAGACCTGCAAGCTATCAGCAGGCCCCAGGGGAGACTGAATCAGCAGTAGGAAATGACTTTCAGAGCTCCTAGTTCACAGGTCTTCATATCATCATGGAAGAATTGAAATGTGCAAAAATCTAGAACTAGATCTGAGGGTAACGAAGAAGAACTGAAGTTTAAAAGAATGCCCTTTCTACCCTGAGAATAGACCCCATCTTTAAAAGTCAAATTTGAGTAAAAGGCAAACATCAAAAAGATTACCTAAACATGGAAAATTATTATGAAGACAAAGAAGAACAAAGCATAGTGATATCAAAGCAACTACAAATAAAACTTCAAAGAAAAATGGAAATTGTTCTCAGGCTTTAGTAGAGCTCAAAAAAACTTTCAAAAATTAGAGTGACAAAGGAAAAATGAGGAAGAGAAATGAAAGGAAGATGAAATTCAAAGCAGAATTGACCAAATGGGAAAAGAGGTAGAAAAATCCAAGAAAAAAAGTTATTTAAAAAGTAAATTTAAGGGCAGCTGGGTAGCTCAGTGGATTGAGAGCTAAACCTAGAGACGGGAGGTCCTAGGTTCAAATCCGGCCTCAGACACTTCCCAGCTGTGTGACCCTGGGCAAGTCACTTGACCCCCATTGCCCACCCTTACCACTCTTCCACCAAGGAACCAATACACAGAAGTTAAGGGTTTAAAAAAAAAAAAGTAAATTGAACAAGCCATCAAAGAACTCCATAAGAAAAAATCACCAGGGCCAGATGGATTCACAAGTGAATTCTATCAAACATTTAAAGAACAATTAATCCCAATACTCTACAAACTATTTGGCAAAATAGGCAAAGAAGTCTTACCAAATTCTTTTTATGACACAAATATGGTATTGATTCCAAAGCCAGGCAGAACAAAAACAGAGAAAGAAAACTGCATATCAATCTCCTTAATGAACATAGATGCAAAAATTTTAAATAGAATAATAGCAAAAAGACTCCAGCAGATGATCACAATGGTTACTCACTATGATTGATGAGATTTATAGCAGGAATCAAAGGATGGTTCAGTATTAGGAAAACCATCCACATAATTGACCATATCAACAAGCAAACCATGTTGTAAAAACATCAATTGCTCATGGGTTGGATGAGCTAATATAATAAAAATTACAATCCTTTTATTACAGAATTAGAAACAATTATTACAAAGTTTCTCCGGAAGAACAAAAGATCAAGAATATCAAGGGAAATAATAAAAAATGTGAGGGATGGAGGCCTAGATTTACCAGATCTCAAACTATACTTTAAAGCAGTGATCATCAAAACTATATAGTATTGGCTTAGAGATAGAAGGGTGGATCAATGGAATAGAATTGGGGAAAATGAGAGTAACAACCTCATGTTCCATAAACCCAAAGATCCCAGCTTTTAGGACAAGAACTCACTATTGACAAAAACTGCTGGGAGAATTGGAAAACAGTATGGAAGAAATTAGACTTAGGTCAACATCTTATACCCTATACTAAGATTAACTCAGAGTGGGGAAAATGACTTAAATATACAGAGGGAAATCATAAACAAATTAGGTGAACATAGAATAGTATACCTTTCAGATCTATGAGAAAGTGAGGAATTTAAGAACAAGTAAGATATAGAGAACATTACAAAATATAAAATGAATAATTTTGATTATATTAAATTTAAAAGTATCTGTATAAACAAAACTAATGCAACCAAAATTAGAAGGGAAGCAACAAATTGGGGGAAAAAACTATATAACAAAAACCTCTGACAAAGTTCTCATTTCTCAAATTTATAAGGAGTTAAGTCAATTGTACAAGAAATCAAGCCATTCCCGTGCAGACAAATGGTCAAGGGACATGAATAGGCAGTTTTCAGATAAAGAAATCAAAACTATTAATAAGCACATGGAAAAAATATTCTAAATCTCTCATAATTGGAGAAATGCAAATCAGAACAATGCTGAGGTATCACCGCACATCCAGAAGAATGGCCAATATGACAGTAAAGAAAAGTAATAAATGTTTGAGGAGTTGTGGCAAAATCGGGACAGTAATGTATTGATGGTGGAGTTGTGAATTGATCCCACCATTCTGGAAGGCAATTTGGAACTATGCTCAAAGGGCTTTAAAAGACTGCCTCTCTTTTGATCCAGCTATACCACTACTGGGTTTGTACCCCAAAGAGATAATAGGTAAAAATACATGTACAAAAATAGTCATAGATGCACTCTTTGTGGTGGCAAAAAACTGGAAAATGAAGGGTTGTCCATCAATTGGGGGATGGCTGAACAAATTGTGGTATCTGATAGTGATGGAATACTATTGTGCTGAAAGGAATGATGATCTGGAGGTTTTCTATATGAACTGGGAGAACCTCCATGAACTGATGCAGAGTGAAATGAACAGAACCAGGAGAACATTGTACACAAAAAGTAAAACATTGAGGAATAATCCAATGTAATGGACTTTGCTACTAGTAGCAATGCAACAAGCCAGGACAATACTGAAGGGTTTATGTAAAAGAATGCTATCCACATTGAGAGAAAGAACTATGGGAGTAAAAATGAAAACAAAACATATATCATCATTTATCACATGTATATATGAGTATGTGATGTAGGGTTTAGGCTTTTAAAAAATAGCTCTATAGCAAAAAAGAATAATATAGAAATAGTATCAAGTGATAACATTTTTACAATCCAGTGAAATTGCTTTTTGGCTCTGGGAGGGTGGAGGGAAGAGGGGAGTGAAAGAAAATGAACCATGTTAACATGGAAAAATATTTAAAAATTAAATAAAAATAATATTTTTTAAAAAAGAAAAAATGAGTAGGATGATTTCTGAAAAAGATGGAAAGACTTAAATGAACTGATGCAGAGTGAAATAAACAGAACCAGGAGAACATTGTAATAAATGTTGGAAGGGTTGTACAACAATATTGTAGGATAATCAACTGTGGAATCTAGCTACTCTCAGCAATATAATAATCTAAGCAATTAAGAAGGACTTATGACAAAGAATGTTCATCTCTAGACAAAGTACTATTGGAGTCAGAATGCAGGTCAAAACAAAAAGTTTTCACATTAGTTTATTCATGTTTTTATTGAGAGATTTTAGTTTTATGTTAAGTATTATAACAATGATAATAAGGAAATGTGTTTTGCATGATCATGTATGTATAACCCAGATCAAATTGTTCATCATATCCAGGAAGGAGGAAGGAAAGGAGGTAGGAAGGAAATTTGGATCTTAGAATTTCAGAAAACATTTCTAAAGACACTATTATATCATCTTCAACAGTTTGGGGGAAATAGAATATCTATAAATAAAGGAAAAGAAATTCATTTCAGGAGACAGGCTCAGTGAATGAGTGGATGTGTAAGCCTTTCTGTTATTAAACTGTTAACTTCCTTCACCTCCTTAGTATTAAAACAAATAGTTGTCAAATCTCAGAGTTAAAAGGGGCCTCAGATAGAAGTGATCTAGCAGTATTAACGAAGTATTAATTCTTACTACAAAACCCTTTACTTATCCAATTCTACTTATAAACTTCCATTGAAGCAGGCCATTTCACATTGGGATAACTGATTATTAGGAAGCCTTTCCTCATATTTGGCTGACATCTGTCTTTCTGGACCTTCCAATAAAGTAGAAAGAAATCTGAATCATTCATCCACATACCTGACAAATACTGAAAGGCAGCTAACATAAACCCCGCCCTAAACCCTCTTTTTAATAGACTAAGTTAAGCATCTTGGGGTTCTTTAATTCTTATATGACGTAATTATCCTTTCTCATATATTTGTCCTCTAAAGTGAATGAAAAAGCATTAATTAAGAACTTAGTATGTGGAAAGCATTCAATTTTCTCTGTATTATTCATGCAAAATGCCACACAGAAATGGACATGATAATGCATTTGAAGTGTGATAAGGATGAGAGAGAAATTCTCACCTCCTTCATTTTGTACTTTATGTCCCTAATATTGTGTTAGCTTTGTATTTCCTCAGTTATTATATTATTGATTCATTGACCTTGTGTTTTGGAGTGAAGAGAAAGTTGTTTACTTAATGTGGTGGAAAAATTTTTTGCAATAAGTTTTGGTAGAGGTTAATGACCTATTTTGAGAGGTAGGATGATGCAATATTTTGGACTATGTACTTAGAGTCAGGAAGGTTCAAACCCTTCCTTAGAAACTTTATAGCTATTTGATCTAGGACAAGTTATTAACTGTTTAGTGCTCAGTTTCCTCATTTGTATAAAGGTATTCCAAGGTACTTCCAGGTGTAAATCATTGACCCTATGATTTTATGAGATATATCCAGAGTAAAAGAGGCTCACTATACTTCCTATCTTAGGGTCTGGAGAATCACTACTTGAAAATAGTTGGAAACATGATAGTGAAGAGTCCTTTCAGGTACAGGGAAGGTACATTTTATCTGTAGAAGTATAGGCACTAGATGATCTCTGAGGCCTCTTCCAATTCTCTCCAATGTACTTTCATAGTTACCTTGGAATATACTAAGTGCCCTTTAACATCATCTTTGTCATACTCTTCTTAATTTATGTAAAATATATTCATATAAAGTTCATTATTGAAACATTGAAAAAAGGAATATTTTTCTCTCCCCACACCAGCCCCTTAGTTCATTTTTCATGATAGGGTTATAATCAATGCTATGTGGTACAAACAGCCTTCTCTGATACATAAGCACTATAATATGTCTATGGGGAAATATCATTTAATTACAAAGAATTTTGCATTTCATTCTAAGTTTTCAGAAATACAATTTTTTTACATATTAATAGATTTGTTTGCGTCTGGTTTGCTGGTGATGGATTAATCTCATTCTGATCAAATTGGAAAATAACCAGAATATTTTCTTTGAAATTTCCATTAACTTCAGTGTCTTGTGTTGTGTTTTTTTTTTTCAGGAGGAGTTCAGTGACAATATTTAGGTCCTAGAAGAACAACTTATAATTAATTACTGTACTATAATTTTTATTGCTATTCATTGAGTACAGTCACAAAAGATATTCTACAGCAAAACAAAAAATAAGTAAAATCTTAACCCAATACATTTACTATATATGTTTGACAGGCAGCAAGAAAGAAACAGAGGGGTTAGAAAAGAATATCTTTAGGGAAAGTGAGGAGGTCAATCGACTGGGATTCATTCAATCTGATGTTGTTCTTCCCAGCTGGACTGAAAGAAGGCTTTTCTAAAGCATAAATTAATAGTTTTTTGAGGTTTCAAACTCAGTCCCAATGAGTATACAGAGCAATGACCCAAACCAGATGTGGTTAAACTAGTGGTGAGGTCTCTCTCTTTCACAGAGAGAAGAAATGCAATCTCCCTACAAAGGTTGAAGAATCTAAAGCAAATGGAGGTCAAGAAGAATTTCAGTGCCAACGTTGTTCAAATGTTAATGCAACTAGCTGGAGTATATGACTTACTAACAAAGGTCCTATAGTAAAATTTTTCCTTTCTGAAGCCTAATGCAGTGCAGTAGGATGAGAACAGAATTAAAAAATGAAAAATAAAATGTGAAAGTCTTAACCCTGAGCCAAGATGAACAAATGAACCTTGTAGGAGATCCTAATGTAACTTCAAATAGAAATGAACCAGCTTAATGGAGGAGGTTGGACTACTCCACACATATGGTAAGCTGTATTATTTTTAGCAACATTCTTTTTGTGATCAATATATTCCTGCTTTATCATTGAATTTGCAACTGTATACATTTGTTATGAAACTTTGTCAGAATCCAAAATACTGTGCTATTTGATCTGTGTTCACAGTTCATGTTACAAGCATGCATTATAAAGTATTCATTAACTCCTTCATTTATATTCACTCTAGTATTCACTTTGAGGTATTTTTGTTCTTTTTTTTTTTTCTTTTGGACAGTGGTTGTTGAAATCTGAATGTTTCTAACTTACCCATGTTGGTCTGCTTTCCTTAATATTTCCTAAATGAATATCTGTGTGGGCTCCTTATCATTGATGCTAAAACCACCACTACCACCACTGAATAATTTCTAGTAGTTAGAATTCTTCTAAGTATCTTAATAATGATATAGCTCCAGTTACATATATCATCTTCCCATATACAATGTAAATACTTTAACTGTATTGAAACCCTTATAGTTTTTCTTTCATATTTTTTTGTTTCTGTTTTGATGTGACTCTTTTATTTGAAAATCAAATTTTCTTTTTTGTTCTGGTCTTTTCATCATGAATGCTTGAAATCCTTTATCTCATTAAATATAATTTTTTAAGGACTATACTCAGTTTTGCCAACTAGATTATTTCTGGTTGTAAACCTAGTTCTTTTGACTTTCAGAATATTATATTCTGTGCTCTCTGTACCTTTAAAATGATACCTCCTAAATGTAGTTAAACCCTAACCATGCTTCAATGATATTTGAATGTTTTCTTTTTGATTGTTTAAAATATTTTCTTTTTGACCTGGGAGCTCTATAATTTTACTATATTATTTTGGGGAGCTTTAATTTTGAGTTCCTTCTGGTATTGATCAGTGGATTCATTCAATTCATATTTTACCTCTTATTCTAGAATATTGGGGTATGATAAGTTCCTGAAATATAAGTTGTAAATTCTTTTTTTGATTATGAATTTCAGATAGTCTAATGATTTTAAATGGTCTCTCCTCAATCTAATATCTATTTAAGTTGCTTTATCCAATGAGATATTTCACATTGTCTTTTTTTTAATATTCTTTTGAATTTATATTTTCTTGATTTCTCATAGCATTTTGCTTTTACAAATCTAATTTTTAAGGATTTATTTTCATCAGTAAATTTCTTACTTCCTTTTTCTTTTAAACAATGATATTTTAGGTATCATTTTCTTTAGTAATTTCTGTGTTGCTTTTACTAAAATGTTAATGGTCTTTTCATAATTGTCCACCCTTTCTATCATTTCTTTATTCTAATTACCATCTTCAATTCTTATTAGATTTTGAAAATCATTTTAGCTCTTATGAGAATTTTTGTTTTACTTGTGACAAATTATCATTTTTCTTTTAGATTTTGATTATAGCTATTTTGACATCATTGCTTTTTGAGTTTGTGTCTTCCTTGTTACCATAGTAGCTTTAAATACTCAGGATTTATTATTGTTTTCCATTTTTCTAGGCTACTTCTTGACTTCATAAAGTTAGACTCTGTTCCCAGGATAAGACTTGGGATACAGGCACTTCCCAAGCTTCATGCTTTTTTGTTCTGCTGTTTTCAGAGCTAGCTTAGGGGTTGGAAACTTTGAGTAATTGAAAAGGAGATGTGATTTGGGGAGATGTGTAGTCACTGCTCTATAGTACAAATTGTTGTCTTTATCCAAGTGGCAAAAAGAATTTCCATAACAAATTGCTTTTAACTAAATCATTACTTTTAAACTATTGAAAATCCAGTGATAAAATTAACTATTCCTTCTGGAAGATCTCAAATTATATTATTACAGTAGAAAATACAGGAGGTAAAAGATGAATGAAAAGACTAATGCAATATTAGATTCAAATCTATTGCTCTTGTAGCTATTTATAACAAGGTTTTAAAAACTAAACCCCAAAATTTTCAGTAACAGAAAACAGATAAAGTAAATTTGCCATGAAAGCCCTTATATTATCCTTGAGACAGGGAGGTGGGAAGATGTCAAAATCAAAAGGACACAAGAGACATGAAATTTATCTACAACTCCTGTTTGATTTATTGAACATGTAGTGTCACAATTCAGTCATTGCCCTCTGCTTCAGACTCAGATTGTTCATCTGAATTCCTGAGCCTCATAACAAATTTTTTCTTTGCTCAAGAAAGACACTTTCCCCCTTTGCAACATGTGCATCTTTATGGCACTTCAAAATGGGCTCATCACTCAGACTGAAGTTTTATAAAAAAGTGCTGTGATTTTCTGGGAGGCTTTCTTGAAGTGAATGTTGTCATAACAGTACTCCTGAATGTTCATTAAAAAGAGTCAGCTAAAACTGGCCTTGAGTAGTAAAGATATCAAATAAGAGAGCGACATTGCTTCAAATGCTTCATGGCTTGCTCTGCCACCAACTCTTCCTTTTTTTTCCATTCCATTGTGCTCATTACACTTAACCAGACTATGCCAAGAAAGATCTGCTCTAGGATATTGATTTTATTTATCTCCTCCTTCACCTACAAAATTATATCCTTAAATGGATCACCATGGGATATTTGTTCTTTTTTTGTCTTTTTTTCTTTTTAATAACAAATTTCCACCTAAATTTTCTGAAATTATATGATCCATATCGTCTCCTTCCCTTATTCCCTTCCCATTCCAGAAGCTGACAAGCAATTCAATCTGGGTTATACATGTTTTATCTCATGAAACAAATTTCCATATTATTCTAATTATTTTGTAAGAGAATAATCTGGTAAAACATAACGCCCAAATATATACCCAAATAGATAAGTGATAAATCATTTGTATTCCTACTCCAACAGTTCTTTCTCTGGAGGTGGATAGTGTTCTTTTAAAGAAGTCCCTCAGAATTGTCCTGGATTATTGTATTGTTGTTAGGAGCAGTCTATCACATTTAATTGTTCCACAATATTGAAGTTACTGTGTATAATGTTCTCCTGGTTCTGCTTATTTCACTCTGCCTCAGTTCATGTAGATCTTTCCAACTCTTACTGAAATCATCCTGTTTATCATTCCTTATAGCACAATAATATTCCATCACCATCATATGCCACATTTTGTTCAGCCATTCCCTAAATCAAGGACATCCCTTTAGTTTCCATTTCTCTGCCACCACAAAAAGAATAGCTATAAATATTTTCATATAAAAAGAATCTTTCCCATTTTTTATCTTTGAGATACAAATTTATTAGAGGTATTGCTGGATCAAAAGGTATGCATCATATCATCTGCCAATGTACCACCTGGGGCCAGCTTGCCACCAACCAAAAGAATGCCAAAGACTATTTCTGCATATTGGGAATAATCAAGTTTTGCCACAGAAACATAAAGAAATTTTGCTACTGCTTCCAAATCAGTGCCAGTTTCAGTTAAACCTTGAATAATACAATCCTGAAACTGTATAGGATCAAACTTATCTTTTTCATCTCTTTTTGTAGTTTTAAAATTCTGGCCTGATAGCATTGGTTTTTGCTGCTTTTGATTATTCAAAAAAGACACCAAATTAAAGATGGAGAGAAAGGAGCCAGAAATCCCCAAGTTGGTGGTTAATCATTAAAGTGACTTCTCCTCAACTGGAACTAACCCAAAGAGGAGAAAGGTGTTAAACCAGTTTTGTTTTCACATCCGGAAACTATATAAAGGTGATTTTTTTAAAGAAAGAAAATGGTTCTGTACTTTTGAAATAATGTATTCATAGTCAAATTGTATATTTTGTTGTCTTCTAATTTAAAATCTATTTATTTATTTATATCAGTGAGTATAAGTTTTATATAAGTACTGTGAAAATTCACATGTTCAAGATTTATGAAGAGAATATTTTTTTCAAAGTTAAAAATAGTAAATTAAAAAAAAAAACTTTGGATATAAAGTGATACTATTTTTCAGGACCCCTGCTCCTTAATAATAAACACGTTCCTTTTTGCCCTTGAACTATAATTGACCAAATGCTTATTACCCATAGCATCTCTAGATTAAAAAGCTCTTGCAGCTGCTGTTACTGTTGTTGCTACAATAAAGTTCTACTATTGGTGATGCTTTCGCCCCTTATCTTCTTGATGGTCATAGATTGGACCATGAGAAGAATTACCAAGGACAACAATACGGGCATTCAATGGACTCACACCAAGCAGCTCGAGGACCTTGACTTCGCAGATGAC
Organism: Gracilinanus agilis; assembly: GCF_016433145.1. Taxonomy (NCBI): domain Eukaryota; kingdom Metazoa; phylum Chordata; class Mammalia; order Didelphimorphia; family Didelphidae; genus Gracilinanus; species Gracilinanus agilis. The sequence goes on from NC_058134.1 coordinate 176,489,159, forward strand.
ATCTGTCTCCTTTCTCACAAGCAGCAGGATGCTCAAGCCAAACTTGCACGACTCTCTGAAGAAGCAGAGAAGACAGGTCTGAAGATCAACAAGAGGAAGACCGAGGTGATCACAGTCGACAGTAGACAGGAACTGCCAATCCAACTACAGGGAGAAAACATCAAGGAGACGGACCACTTCACCTATTTGGGTAGCATAGTCAGTAAGGACGGCGGAGCAGATGAGGACATCAGAAACCGAATCAACAAAGCCAGACAGGCATTTAATACCCTGCGGTCTGTCTGGATCTCCAAAGCACTGTCCCTCGTCACTAAGCTCCAAATCTTCAATACCAATGTAAAGGCCGTCCTCCTATATGGATCAGAAAGCTGGAGAGTGACGAGCGCTAACACCAACAAACTCCAAGTCTTCGTTAACAGATGTCTACGTCACATCTTGAACATCAAATGGCCTGAAAAGATCTCCAATACTAGTCTCTGGGAAAGAACAATCCAGTACCCCATTAGTCAGGACATAAAGAAACGTAAGTGGAGATGGATAGGACATACGCTACGAAAACCAGAAGACAACGTAGCCAGACAAGCATTGAGCTGGAACCCTTCAGGGAGGAGGAAAGTTGGAAGACCAAAACAGACCTGGCGAAGATCTGCTGAAAATGAAACAAAAACGGTCGGAATGACATGGGCCCAGCTGGGGGAAGTTGCCCAGAACAGAGTCCGTTGGCGTGAGATGGTTGAGGCCCTATGCTCCTAAGGAGTCAACAGGAATAATAATAATAATAATAATTGGTGATGCATCCTCATAACCCCAAACTAGTTTCCAGCTTCTTCTCACTAATCTCTCTTTCTGACCTCCTAAACTGTCAATGTCTCACCATTACTTTTGTTGCTTCTATATTTGACTTGATATGTTATTTTTAATATTTTGGGGGAAGATGAAAGTTAAGAGAGTTCAATTATAGTCTTTCTTCTATCATTTTGGCTCTGCCCCAGGGAAACTAAAATTCTAATTGAGGAAAACAACATGTAAAATAAAACTGAAAAGTAGAGAAAGGCAGGGATGGATAAAGAGTCTAAAAAGTCATGAGTAGAGCCCAAAAAGAAATGTATGATAGTACATATGGTTAGCCTGCATACTTGCTTATAATGGATAATCTGAGAGGAACTGTAGAAAAGCAGAAATATTATGTGTCTTTTTCATGCCATAATGCAATAAAAATGCATTCAACAAAAAGAAGCAGAAAGTAGAATAAAAAGTAAATGGAAATAAAATAATGTTATCCTAAAGAATGAGTGAGTCATTGAAATAATCAACAATTTCATTAAATGAAATGACAATGAGGAGACAACATACCAAAATTTATGAGATGCAGTCAATGCTGTGCTTATGGGGAAACTTATATCAAGAAAATAGAGAAAGAACAGATTGATGAATTGGGCATGTAACTATAAAAAATAGGAAAAAAATTAAATTCCCAATTAAAGACAGAATTGAAAATCCTTAAAATCAAAGGAGAGATTAATAAAAGTGAAAATAAGAAAAGCATTAAACTTATAAATAAAATAAGCAGCTGTTTTTTAATAGAAAAATGAATATATCAACCACTGGTTAACTTGATTTTTAAAAAAAGAAAGAAGAAAACCAAATCACAAGTATCCAAAATGAAAACAACAAAATCATAACCAGTGAAAGAAGAAATTATAGAAATTATTAAAAGTTATTTTGCCCAGTTTATGCCAATAAACTTGACTGAGTAAACTAGATGAATATTTACAAAAATGTAAAATATCTGATTAACAAAAGAAGAAATAGAATACTTAACTACATCACAGAAAAAGAAATTGAACAAATAATAGAATAATTCCCTAAGGAAAGGCCTCAGGGTCAGATGGATTCACAAGTGAATTTTAGCAAACATTCAAAGATCAGTTAATTCCAATACTACACAAACTACTTGGAGAATAAAAGAGGAAGCGGGAATCTTTCAGAATTCCTTTCATGACTCAAATAGAGTGCTGATACTTAAACCAGAAGAAGCTAAAACAAAAAAGAAAACTAGTCTCATCTCTTTAATGAACATTGATTCAGAAATTTTAAACAAAATACTAGGAAGAGATTAGATCAATATATCACAATGATTATATGTCATCATCAGGTGGGTTTTATACAAAGAATGCAGGGATGTTTCAATATTAGGAAAAAAGCATACCTGATTAAACTAATTTTCCTTGAGATAGGTTTACTCAGCTGGTAGATTAAGAGAATGCTATGAATATAGCTTGTGTGGAGATAAGTGAAACATTTGATAAAGTAAGACATCCATTTTTGTGTAAAAGACAGAGTGATATAGGCTAAAGAGGAAATTTTAACTATTAATGGCTGGACACAAAGAATAATCATGAATGGTTCTATCTAGAATTGGACATGTTCTCTAGTGGAATGTGTCAGGAGATTAACTTTCTTTTTCCATGATTAGATGTTCTTCTTTTTTTTTAACCCTTACCTTCCATATTGGAGTCGATACTGTGTATTAGCTCCAAGGCATAAGAGTGGTAAGGGTGGGCAATGGGGGTCAAGTGACTTGCCCAGGATCACACAGCTGAGAAGTGGCTGAGGCCAGATTTGAACCTAGGATCTCCCATCTCTAGGCCTTACTCTCATTCCACTGAGCTACCCTGCTGGCCCACCATGATTAGATGTTATTCTTATGAGTTTTTCTGATGATAAAAAGAAAGGGATAGCTAACAATGAATGATGAAGGTTTTAATAGGCTAGAATATTTTGATGGTTCTAATAAAGTAAATCTGAATAGACAAAGCAATTTTTTTATTCTTGGCTCAAACAACTGACTTTGCAAATATTTTAGTATTTGTGAAAGATATGGTTAGATGACTGTCTGGAAAAAATATTGGTATATTTAGAGGACTATGTATTCATGATGAGTCAGTGGTGTGATTTGACAGCTATAAAGGCTAATGATTTCTAAGGCAAAGCTTCAAAGTAAAAATTAAAAAAAAAAAAGATGATAGTATCTGAGTACTCTACCTTAATCAGACTCTATCTCAAACAATGTGAGATAACCACAGGTTACACTGGACCATGAAAACTGGAAAGTAGAAGAAAGCAAACTGAATGATTTAGGGTCTTGGTTTCATATTGAAACCAAGTGCTCTGCATATTTAGTCTGAAGAAGTAAAGGCACAAGTGCCACATAATAACAGTAACTTTTGAAAAGAGCTGGAAGTGGAAGAAGATAATATTTCTAGTACCTTTTTGGAGGTCATAATTAAAGGAAATGAAGAGAACTATGAATCTTTATCCATTCAAGCTGTTCATTATTCCATCTTTTTTTTTCTTCAAGTTCAGAAGGAATTCCATATTAAAATATTACCTAAGATATTCTCAAGTTTATGAAGTAGTAATAAAATTCACACTCTTATGAATTATATAGATATTGTAATTTGTGTTTATAAGCCACTAATGAGAATAATTCCACTAAGCATCCTTCCTATTTTAAGGGGATCAGGGAAAAGGCATAATTCCATAGTGTGTTAATCTATTGTTCTGGACTTGCCCTAGTTGCAGAGAAACCTTACCCAGATGCAAAGGGACAGAGTGACTTTATACTTTCCTAGTTCCTCTATCTATCATCTTGCTTGGTTTGTCTGCTGATATAGGAGGCAAATGCCATTTCATAAGCATTTCCCAACTGGTCCCCTGCCTGAACTACCTAATATACTGAGAGGCTAACACTGAGAGTTTGAACCTCTAGAGTGGGGTTAATAATACTACTAAACTCATTTTACAATGACTATCAGACTTCCATCAGTCATATCCTTCCTATTCCAGTGATCCTGGATCTCTGGCTATCATTATTCAACTAATTCCCTTTCCCAAACTTCATGCTCCCAAATTCCTATTCCCCTCAATCTACCCCACCATCATCACCAAATACTCAAATGGACTTTGAGCTTAGTAGTAATAAACTTGCTAGCAATACTCCATAAATTCTAATAGCCCATCAATTCAAGCATGAAGTATAAAATTAGTTTGGCATTCAAAGCCTTTCATAAATTGCCACATCTCACTTTTCTTGTCTTCATGTATTTTATACCCTTCTACAAACCCAATGATACTCTTCATTCCAATGACACTAGCCTTGTTGCTTATTGAACAAGACACTTCATCTCCTAAATCTGGGTATTTTCTCTGACCGTCTCCCCTGCCTGGAATGTACTCCCTCCTCATCTTTCCTTCCTGGTTCCCCTGACTTCCTGCAACCCCCATATAAAATCCCATCTTCTAAAGGAAGGCTTTCCCATTTCCCCCGTAATTCTGCGATCCTTCTTTCCACCTTTATTATCTCTAATTTATACCATGCATAAATTTTTTGTAAATAAGTATTTACACATTTTCTCCTCCACTAGACTGAGTTTCTTAAGAAAAAAGGATTGATTTTTTTTCTTTGTCTCTCAGGAGATTAATACCTTGCCCAGCCTATAGTGAATGTTCAGCAAATATCTGTTGATTGATTAATTTAAGCAAATTATTTGAGTTGCTAATGGTGGTATCAGTGGAGTAGATTAATAAATATTCCTGTTGTACTTAATGATATAGTCAGTTTCACTCACCTGGAACTTTCAAAGGGAAACTCAAGATTGTCTCCTTTAAAAAAAGTTACCATTTTCCAAATCCTGGGGAAAATAATCATTTTTGTCACTATCATCTCTTTCATTTTATCTAGTTAAATGCATAAAAGCAACTATGTTCTCAGACTGTGGTAATAGAAATGTCTCCACAATGAGGGAATTGTTAGTTCTACCTCATTTTTTCCTTGTCAGATAACTTCTAGACTATTGGGTGAGTTATGTGCCACATTCTTAGAAAACTTTGATGAACTGGAGCAAATCCAAAGGAGGGAAACAAAGACAGTAAGGAAATGCAAAATTAAGCTTAAAAACCATTGGTTTAAGGAACTGAGCAGATGTAGCTTAGAGAATGAAAAATTAGGGAGGATAATTATGGCTATCCGAAATTTTTTTAACATTTAATAATATTTATTTTTTAGAAAAGTTAACATGGTTACATGATTCATGCTCTTACTTTCCCCTTCACTCCCCAACCCCCCCCCATGGCCAATGTGTTGTCATTGATCAAGACCAATTTCCAAATTGTTGATAGTTGCATTGGTGTAGTAGTTTCGAGTCTGCATCCCCCATTATGTCCACCTCAACCCATGTGTTCAAGCAGTTGCTTTTCTTCTGTGTTTCCACTCCTGCAGTTCTTCCTCTGAATGTGGGTGGCGTTCTTTTCCATAAATCCCTCAGAATTGTCCTGGGTCGTTGCATTGCTGCTAGTACAGAAGTCTATTACATTCAATTTTACTACAGTGTATCCATCTCTGTGTACAATGTTCTTCTGGCTCTGCTCCTTTTGCTCTGCATCAATTCCTGGAGGTCTTTCCAGTTCACATGGAATTCCTCCAGTTTATTTTTACTTTGAGAGCAATAGTATTCCATCACCAGCATATACCACAATTTGTTCAGCCATTCCCCAATTGAAGGGCATACCCTCATTTTTCCAGTTTTTTTTTTTTTTTGCCACCACAAAGAGCAAGGCTATAAATATTTTCATACAAGTCTGTTTATCTATGATCTCTTTGGGGTACAAAACCAACAATGGTATGGCTGGATCAAAGGGCAGGCATTCTTTTATAGCCCTTTGAGCATAGTTCCAAATTGCCAGCCAGAATGGTTGATTCAGTTCACAACTCCACCAGCACTGCATTGATGCCCCAATTTTGCCACATCCCCTCCAACATTCATTACTCTCTCCTTCTTTCATTTAAGCCAATCTACCAGGTGTGAGGTGATACCTCAGAGTTGTTTTGATTTGCATTTCTCTAATTATTAGAGATTTAGAACACTTTCTCATGTGCTTATTGATAGCTTTGATTTCTTTATCTGAAAATTGCCTATTCATATCTCTTGCTCATTTACCAATTGGGAAATGGCTTGATTTTTTATACAATTGATTTAACTCCTTGCATATTCAAGTAATTAGACCCCTTTCAGAGTTTTTTGTTATAAAGATTTTTTCCCAATTTGTTGTTTCCATTCTGATTTTGGCTACATTGTTTTTGTTTGTACAAAAGCTTTTTAGTTTAATATAATCAAAATCATTTATTTTACATTTTGTAATTTTCTCTAACTCTTGCTTAGTTTTAAAATTTTTCCTTTCCCAGAGATCTAACAAGTCTACTATTCTGTGTTCACTTAACTTATTTATAGTTTCCCTCTTTATATTCAAGTCATTCACTCATTCTGAATTTATCTTGGTGTAGGGTGTGAAATGTTGATCTAAACCTAACCTCTCCCATATTGTTTTCCAAATTTCCCAGCAGTTTTTGTCAAATAGTGGATTTTTGTCCTAAAATTTGGGCTCTTTGGGTTTATCATACACTGTCTTGCTGATGTCACTTACCCCAAGTCTATTCCACTGATCCTCCCTTCTGTCTCTTAGCCAGTACCATATCGTTTTGATGACCTCTGCTTTATACTATAGTTTAGTATCTTGTACTGCTAGGCCCCCTTCCTTCACTTTTTTTTTTCATTATTTCCTTTGATATTCTTGATCTTTTGTTATTCCAAATGAACTTTGTTACAGTTTTTCCTAATTCAGTAAAAAAAATTTTTTGGTAGTTTGATAGATATGGTGCTAAATAGGTAAATTCATTTGGGTAGAATGGTCATTTTTATTATGTTAGTTCATCCTACCCATGAGCAATCAATGTTTTTCCAATTGTTTAAATCTAGTTTTAATTGTTTGGAAAGTGTTTTGTAGTTGTTTTCATATAATTCCTGTGTTTGTTTTGGTAGATAGATTCCTAAGTATTTTATATTATCTAGAGTGATTTTTTGAAGGTCTATCATGTGGGAAAAAAAGGACTAAGTTAATTCTAAATAGTTTTACAGTAGTGTTATCCCAAGTGGTATGCACAAAGTGGGCTATTAAGTGCAATAACATTCCATTTGGTGTATTAGAATGTGATTGTTATTTATCATCTAAAAATAAGAAAATTGTTTTCCTAGTATTTATATGATACAAAAGGTGTCCTAAGGATAGAGTAGAAGTTTCACAGAGGAAAGAAGTTCTCATTGGCACCCTCCCTTATGCACTCCACTTCAAGATATTGTGATGTATTAGTTTACATTGACCTAGTTAAGTGGATTTGTAGATTACATAATCCATTTTTAACTCAATAACCTCATAAAATGGACAAGGATATTAAAGAGATCCTTGCAAAGAAACCATGGATTGTAGAGAATATTAATAATGTGAACACAATTGAAAAGCAAGAAAATAGCAAAACTGTCTTTTTCCCTACTCCTAGCATGAGTTCTTCAGCATCCACACTCCAAAGTTAAAAACAATGATGATCTAATCAATTTAACAAGACCATACAAAAATACTGAAATGGTCAATAATGGTGTTTAAAATATGAATATAGATTGCATAATGGTCAACTATGAAAGATAGCTATTCTCAGAAACACAATGATTTAAGGCAATTCTGAACAACAAATGGCAAAGAATGTTATCCACCTACAGAAATAGAACTGGTAGATGTGGAAGGTAGATCAAAGCATACTATTTTTCACTTTAGTTCATTTGCATTTTTATTTGAAGTTTGGTGTTTTATATGAGTATTCTCTTACAAACTGACCAATATGGAGGTATGTTTTGCATAGTGATACATGTATAACCCTGATCAAATTGCTTACTCTCTCAAAGGAAGTGAGACAATTTGGATTTTATAATTTCAAAAAAATTATGTTGAAAATTATTATTACATGTAATGGAGAAAATAAAACATTTAAATAAAATCAAATAGGAATATAGATAAACATTTTTATAGTGGAACTTATCTTGAGTTCAGTTTGTCTTGCAATGTAAGTTGGTCAAAGTATGAAGCTACCGCAAATAACAAGACTTTCTTATAATTAGAATTCTTGCTTAAGCATTGCTACCTACAAAAACCTGTATCTGTATACTATGAAAATATGGAAACTGGTTTTTTTAACTAGTTCAAAGACCTGTTGTAAGATCAAGTGACTGAAATTAGAGATCTAATTTCAACTAATCTAATTTCAACATAACTACCCATAATTGGTGAGTGGAATTAAATTAATATCAGATTAAGTAAGTGTAGTCAATGATTTACTTATTTACTTAGAATTTACATATTTTTATGAAGAAGTTACAAGCTATAATAGTCTGAAAAATCGAGATAAGCACTTGAGTATCAGATCTTAGAATTACTATATCACAGAATGTTAAATTAATATTTTAAAATCATTCATATTCAAGTATATTGCTCTCATAAAATATTATATTAATATCAATTATAGTGAGAGCCAAGATATTTTATACCATTAATACAATGGCATGAATATTTTAATTTTTCATTTTATAATTTCTATTTTGCATAAATTTTATAAAGCATGATATGTTAGGTAACATACATATAATTTATAAATATATAAATAAATATACATGTATTTGGTTGCATGCTAATATTTTTTACTAACTACATGTTCAAAATTTCTATCACTATTGGAGAGGGCAAAATAAATGTCAATAGGTAGAAATTACAGAAAGTTGCATACTGATTCAACATAAGAAAGAAGTACCCAATAAATATCCCTTAACATTATATAGTGTAAAGATTGCTGGATATAGAATAAAGTGATTTAGATTCAAATTTCACCTTTGAAATTTTCTTTATTTTGAGTGATTCCGTTAATCTTTCTTTGCCTCAGTTTTCTCATTTTTAGAATTGGGAGTATACTAGACGACCTTTAACACAGCTTCTATCTTCATATACTATAAGCAAAATATAGATTATACATATCCTTAGAATCTTCCTCTCCAATAAGGCTGTAACTTTTTGCTACTATTGCTGCTATTCAAAAACATATTTTGGTTGGAATTTGCCATGGACCCACCTTGTGCTCTTTCATTAAGGGTTATAGAAAGATTTAAGTAGAGTACCAGAAGAGATGGAAAAGGAAAACATATATGGAGATAGGAAGGTGCCTTGCAGTTAAAAATTATATTGCAGCTATAATTAAGAGAAGTTTCTTTTTTCTTCTATTCCAAGAAATAAAAGCTTTAAGTGGCCTCCCAACTGAGGTTCTTGCCCAGAGAAAACACTGATGTAAGGCTTAAATGTTTCAAAGATTTGAAACTGAGATGCAATGTCTTTCAGACTTTCATGGTCTTGATTAAATCATTATTGAGTCTTCTACCACCCATTTATCCTACCTGGGATAGCCTTTGGCTAGCTTGACATAGCAACAAAGTGACTGTCAAGTAGGTGAATTTGGAAACTTGTTTTTCCTTTTCTGTTAATTTACTGAGCCCAGTTTTATAAGCAGAATTGTCTATCCAGGCACAAACAGAACTGAGTGTACATTCCCAGCAACCTTCACATCCTCGAAAATCCTTACACTTTTTATCCTCTTCCTCTGAATAGTCAGTTCCTAAGAGATAAGGTCAGTCACATTCACAGCTTCCTTCTCCTGTGGGTTTCTGTACACTCTCTGTAATTTTTTCTCCCCACTATTTCTCCATGTGCTTCTGTCTTCCTCCCCCTACACACACCAGCCTTATTTTTCAGCTTTTTTTATGTCTCTTTTTTTTCTCATTAGAATGTAACTTCTTAATGGCAGGGATTGTCTTTTTTCCTCCTTTTCTATCTTCTTATTACTTAACATAGTGCCTGGAACATAGTAAGGACTTCAACTCTTCTTGACTTAACTTGACCCACAAAGTATATTCTCTAGAGACTTAGGAGGAGGTTGCTTGGAATAAGAGGTTGAGGGGAGGTGAACATGCTGGATTCTTAAATCTTATATTATATTTTAAATAAATGTTCTTAACATAATATATGTATATAATGTATAATATATATAATATGTAATATATAAATAAAATGCTCTTTTGTCACATGCTTAATTATGGCTTGTGAAGGGAGGATCACAAGAAAAGAAATGACTATCTGTGAGGTTGAATAGATAGATAGCTGATCAAATTGGTTCTAAATAGGCTGAATGTGGCAGTGAAGTGATCTAAGAATAACGTGATTCTGGAGGACTCCAATCCTAGGTTGCATTATTCCTTTTTAAAAATATTACAGAGTCAACTCCTGTATATAAGAATGATTAAACTAGATAAGCTTTGATTTTTTTTCATTCATAGCATTCTATGATTCTTAGAGAATTTTGTCATATTTAGATATCACTTAGGTGTACTATCATAATCTCTTCATAATTGACATTTATACAGCACTAAAGGGTATATGATTATTGAAGGTCATAATTTACCTGTTTTTTCCCTTCTTTCTCAATTTTTTAATTAGAAACCAAGCATTCCATTATGAACCCAACTATAACAATATAAATACAAGGAACTTCCCCCACCTAATAATAATACTTTACTCTGAATGTTTATATGTATGAATGTCAGAAAAAGATATACTGTCCTGACAATTTGTATATTATGAGGAGTGGTGGGAGTAGTTGGAGCAAACAATAATTTTACATATGTATCTAGTTTCTCTTTTAGTGTCTTTGCAGTCTTTATTCCTGATAGTAATCAGGAAAAACCTGAATGCTTGAAAAGGAGGCTGGGTGGGACATTGAGATTGCACATTTATCAGTTGAAAGATGCAAAGACTTCGTTTTACATAATGAACTGGTACATTTAGCCATTTACAAGCATGTAAACCTTTCTTCCCCTCCACAATAGGATTCTCAGTCTTCCCTTCCTTTCTAACTAGTTCTGTTTATATGCCATATTACACTCTCTAATTTCCTTTTATCTTTTCTTTATTTTGCAGTGTCTCAGTACATGTCTCTTTAAGACAAGTTAATTTAGCCAATTACTCCAGTTTGCTTGAAGATAAAATCTTTAATTTATCCAGACCTCTCTTCATTCTTTCTAGGATTCTCTTTTCCATTAATTTCATGAAACATTGTAATTCTCTAGTTTAGGGAAAAAGTTAATTTCACCTAGAAACACGCTTACACATATACACTCAGATACAAATATATTGAGTATATTTTGTCACATTTTTACCACATTTTCAAGTCATCATTTTCCTGCTTTTTGGGCAGATAATATTAATTTAGTGCTTCCAGATTTACAAATTTCTCTTTGTATTATCATATTTCATCATTACAAAGAAATTTTGAGGCAGGGATTAGATGTATTATTCTCCCCATCTTGTAACTGAGTAAAATGAATCCGAGAAAGATTAAATGACTAGGTTCAAAGGATCAATGACTTGATCAATTTCTTGATCATAGACTTGGAAGAAATCTCAGAGACTTATTAGTCCAATGAGTTCATGTCACAAAGAAGAAACTGAGACCCAGAATAAGTAATTTGCTCGAAGTCAAATTGATAATGTGCCAAAGGCAGCATTTGAACTACACGGAGCTAACTCCAGAGTCTATGACTTTTGCACTATATCATGGTGTGAAGAAATAGTCAGGTCAGGATTAGGATCTAAACTTTCTGACACAAAATCCATAGATATTTTTATAATACCATAGGTTCATAATAACTATGAAATTTAGGATAATAACTAGGCCTTAACTTTATAGTCAAGACCATTCTAAACATTATGTATTTGTGTATATTTATATTTTAGGTATATATGTACATGAATGAAAAATATACATTTACACATATATATGGTGAATATATATACAAATAAATGGTGATTTTACATATATTGGTGAATATATATATATATGGGTGAATATATACACATATGTGGGTGAATATATATACATATACATACATATATGGGTATATTTATTTATATATATTCATATATGTATTCTTTTTTATGTGTAACAAGGAATGAGATGGTCCAGCTCTGTTCATTAAAGATTAACCTGAAATTACTTTTTAGATTTGATCCATATTATTGTAAATGTATCTAGAAGCATCAGCCTTCTTATCTTTCTTATTAAGTACAGTATGTCAAATATAACTAAATCTTTCTTGGATGATTTAGATTTTTTTAATGATTTAGGCTCATCATTTTGAACATAAATTTTCATTGTATCATGAAATTTTAACTTGAGGGAATAATACTGAACTAAACTAGAAAACGGTGACCTAATTCTGCCTCTTCCAAAAAGACTTGCATGATCTTAGAAAGATCACTAGTTGTCTTTTCATGTCTTATCCAAAATGGGTAAAAAAAGAAAACTTCATAGGATATTATATAGATCAATATATACAATTTTAATATATATTTAAGGTTTAGTGATTGGATCTAACATTGGTTTAAATATTGATTTGTAGGTTATAAAATAGCATTATTCTTTTTTGTATGTAAATGGAAGTTTTCCAAAATACAAGTCATTGAAAAATAATGGAAAGGACATTAGAATAACAGTCAAGAGAATAGGGTTCCTATCCTGGTTATCCCCACTTACTAGAGAAATGACTTCAAGAAAAAAAAAACTTAATTTCTATGGAACTCAATTTACTCATCTATAAAATGAGAGTAACTTCTAGTCATGAAAGACCATTACTCTCAAGAAAAGTGTCTGATCCTGAGGGATAGCCCCAATAGTCATTATTTCCTTTTGTTTACTATAATAATCTAAAAGTTCACTTTGTGAAAGTATACTAAATAAAATTGAAAGATGTCTAGATTTCCCCACAATGTAGTAATAAGGTCACCAGTTTTTCTTTGACTTTCAACTTGTAGAATAGGGATTGGGTAGTGGATAGACTTGATAATTTTTACCTCAGAAAACATGTAAAATGCAGACTCATAGAAGATCATGAATCAACATACAGAAAGCATTCAACCCATTAAACTTCCAAAAGAGGGTAAAGATTATTTGAAAGATTGCTGGTCTTCCCATTCACCTCAAAATTTACCATATGAGTCACTCATGGTAACAGACTTGGCATGGTTCAGATCTCTTGAATCCCTATGGCTTTAATCTTTCAGCTGAAAAGCAATCCTTTGTTAATAATCCTCTTCTCTTTTTAGGAGATTTCTGCCTAAATAATTAAACTCAAAAGCTCTTCTCTTGTAAACTCTCAAACTTTCACGAAAATCCTATTATGAAGAACTCTAGTCTCTGATACTTGTTAGGAAAAGGAATAAAAAAGGCAAAAGTTATCCAGAAACTCTTAGTCTATGATTTGTGCTTTAAGGCCACTTGGGAAAGTTTGTTCATTTAAAATTTTTTGGCCAATCACCATGTTTTGCTTTTTTAAAAAGAATCAGGAAGGATATAATACTCAGCTTCTCAATCTGCCTTCTTTGAAGTCTATAGATATAAAGAAGCGGGGAAAAATGCAAAAGAAAAGTCTATTCCATTTCATAGCTCCCTTTTTGAACTACATAGAAAAAAATGAAGCTCCTATTTTCCCTGGCCTCTCAGTTGTCAATCATATTTGGAATTGTCCACATTACTAGAGACCAATGAGAGGAATTCTCAATGTCAAATCAACAAGGTGTTACGAGAATAAATCTATATTCATGGAAAAAATACTATTCTGAGACATGTATGTGTCCTACACTCTCTTCAAGTTGATTTGGGGATTCATACATTTTATCTGGGGTCCCCAAAACACTCCATTTAGAGTATGGTTGGTCACAGAGTAGATAGATTGTTGGACCTAGAGAATGCTAAAATCAGATCTAAACTCAGGCACTTGCTAGCTGTATAATCCTGAACAATTCAAGTAATCTCTGCCTGTCTCAATTTCTTTATATGGAAAATGAGGGAATAATGGCACCTACCTTTACAGTTGATATGAGATTCAAATCAGATAATAGTAATATGGAAGCAGGATGTAAAAAAAGACAAACCTCAAAATTTCAACATAGTATTAATAAAAATGAGAAAGATAGGATAACATAAATTTCCATTCAAATAACACAATACATAATTGCATGCACATTAACCTATAAAAACATGAAAAATATATAAGTACACTAATAAAATCTCTTCATAATTGAACTAAAGAAAATAATGGGAGAGATTAATGGCAAATGGTTAGTTCACAATCATATGATAAAAATTCAAGAAAATGAAAGGAAAAAAAAGAGAAACAGCAATGTGGGAAATATGCAAAAATAAATAACCAATAAAAAGTTGATATTGAATACATATACTAATTTTCCTAAAAATATTGAATAGGACACAACCAAAAACTGGCATTTAAGTGGTCAAAGTATATGATCAGATCTGTTAAGATATAAGTAATAATTTCTAAGTGATTATTTAGAATGTTCCAAATTACTAATAGTGAGAGAAATAGCAATTAAAACAATTGTTTTTCATCTCTCTGCAAACTGGTAAAATTTTTTAAAAACATAACAAAGGCTATTAAAAGGCTTGTCAGAAGACAGGCTCACTAACACACTTTTGGTGAAGCTGGGAAGTGTTCCAGCCTTCCTGAATATGAAAATAGAATTATTCAAAAAATAAGTGACTAACCTGCCCCACACCCTATGATTCATTAATCTTAATACTGGGCATATTATTCAGTAAAACCAAAGAGAGAAACTAAAGTTCAATACACAAGACTTAAAATGTATTTTTGAGAAAAATTTCAGGAAAAGAAGCTTGATAACTCCTTGAATCAAGAAAATGAACTGTTTGGCGAAAGTACCATAAAGAAACCTCCACTGCATCATACAATCCAGAATGAACTTTGGATGTAATTGATTTAACTGAAGAGGGTTGAACACATTTATTCTGAACATAAACTCTTATGCCAAAGGGGACTACCCACTAATTGGCTTTTTTTTTTTAAACCCTTGTACTTCGGTGTATTGTCTCATAGGTGGAAGATTGGTAAGGGTGGGCAATGGGGGTCAAGTGACTTGCCCAGGGTCACACAGCTGGGAAGTGGCTGAGGCCGGGTTTGAACCTAGGACCTCCTGTCTCTAGGCCTGACTCTCACTCCACTGAACTACCCAGCTGCCCCCACTAATTGGCTTTTTGTCAATGTGCCAAGCAAACATTGGTTTTGCTCTCTCTCCCTCTTATCTCTAACTATTGTAGTTTCCTCTTAGAAAGTGCAATATGGTATGCACCTGTAGCTAGAAGATCTTTAGAGGTATAAGCTGGTTATGTTAAATGATTCATTGGGGAGATTAATCTCCCAAAGAATCACAGGGGGAATTATGAAGAATGAATCAAAATTTCTTAGTGTATCTATCAGCAATTTTTAAGTTAATAAATCAAAAAATTTAAGCATCCTTACTTAACAATAAGTAAGAATGTTCACAAGTCACTTGCTAAAAGTGGGTGACAACTCCAGAGGTAACTAACCACCCCCTGAGCAGTGCTAAGTAAATTGAAAGACTGCAATTGGTTCCCTTAAAGTGGAGGAAGGGACAGGAAGTGATGTGGAAAAAGGACTATTAAAAGTTCTGAACTTCCTGTCCAGGGAGCTTCTCCTGGTGACTTGGCTTTTGGAGGTGGCTTTGGACTTGACCTTCAGCTTGGACCTTGATTTTGGCTCTTGGATTCCTTCTTAGAGGACTGCTCCTGGATCTTCTCCTTTAGACTTAGTCTTGGGAGAGTGAGTAGTTGGCCTTCCTTTTCTGGCTTCTGTAGAGATTAGTTCTGGAGAGCCCTTCCTTTCCTAGAGGAGACTGTAGGTAGAACCCTTGCATAAGACACCACTGGGTCTTCTGGTTGAGGGTGAATGAGCCCTGCCAGGGCTGAGCTGGACACTGGAGCAATATTTAATGTAATAGGCTAAACATTTTCTCTATTCTCATTTTACATTTCTCTACTTTCACTCTTTCTAAGCCTCTTTGTAAATAAACGCTACTAAAAGTCATTTTGACTTGAGCTATAATATTTTGAATCAGTGATCACAATATGACCTTAGACTTCTCATATTTAGTCAAACCCTAAATTTAACTTCTTACAACATCAAAAAATTCATAACAGGTCTCTTAGTGATAGCAAAAAAAAAAGAAAGAAACAAAGAAAAAAAGAAAAAGAAACAAAGAGAGGAACCATTGACAGAGAAATATCTAGTGAAAAAACAAACTGACATGGATGAAATGAAATATTATATTTAGTAAGAAATGCTGAATATTATGAATTCAAAGAAACTGGGAAGTAATTGAATGAACTAATAGAGAGCAAAAGAATATGTATAACTTCAACAATTTTAATATAACTATTTAAATTTAACTCCAAAAAATTAAGGGAAAAGCAATATTAGGGGATGGATAGACAGTCAGGAATGAGAAAGAATTCAGTAGACATCCTTTGAGTCAAGTAGCCCTTTCTTCAAGTCTTGCTTCTGACACATAGCAGCTATTTTTGATCCTAGACAAGTTGCTTAATCGCTTTATGCTCCTAAAAAATTTTCTAAAGCTATAAGTTACAATGTATTTCCTTTTTTTTATAGATGGAATTTTCTCACTGTCCAACACATATAAAATCAAAATTTATGACAAAAAAGAAAAAAATCAGGGTAAACCACCCACCCCCAAAAAAACAGGAAATGGATCATATCTCCCTTCACAGTAAATGGATTGAGTAGGACAATTATGTATAGAGTTTTAGAAGTAGTTCCTGGAGAAGGCAGCTGAGTCCCTCAGTGGATTGAGAGTCAGGCCTAGAGACAGGAAGTTCTAGATTTAAATCTGACCTCAGACACTTCCTAGCTATGTGACCCTGGGTAAATCATTTAACCCCCATTGCCTACTCTTTCCCCCTCTACACAGTATTGATTCTAAGATGGAAGGTAAGAGTTTAAAAAAAAAAAAACAGTTCCTGGAACAAATATTTATCTTTCATTGTATCTCCTTCTTACAAGAATAGATCAAAGAATTATATGAAGACTTAGAATAACCAGTATTTTTTCTTCTTTAATATGCATTTCCATGATTTCAAAAAAGCCATCAATTAAATTATTTATGTAAATATATGTATATATATGTAATTTATGTGTTAAGAAAAACAATAGAATTAGAATGAATAGAATGTGATGGATTGTTTTTAGTAGGGTAATAGGAATAGGAGAAGAAGAATAAAGAGCACTGACTTAAGAGTGAAATTATAAGAAATAGGAAGTATTGAAAAAGGAAAGGAATTATTTCAAGAAAAAGACATTCTAGCTATAGAGGAATGGGTTGAAAAAGAAATAAAAGTTCAAGACTGAGCAACTAAGGCCACATGATTTTGGTTTAGGAGGATAAGAAAAGTAAAGGCATTGGTACTACTTATTTAAAATGAAATTTTACTCATATATTTAGGTTTTATGACCCTTAAATTTCCTCCTGTTGTTATTCTCCCAAAAAACTAAACCATATCACAACGTTGTTTTGAAAGGGAAAAAGAAGAGAGAATTGTCAGCAAAATAATTTTAAAATAAAATTTCAAAAAGTATGAAATATTTCATACTTATATCCCTCACATATTTACAGAGAAGTAGGAGTGAGGGAATAAGCAATCTCTTCTCATATTTCTTCTTTGGAATGATACTTGTTTTAAAATTTTTTCAACATTCATTTTAATTGTTTGATTTTTTCCCCCTTTCCATTTATACTGTTGTCTTTGTATATCTTGTTTTCTGTTTTCTGAATTCTTCATTTTATATCAGTGCATTTAGTTCTTTCGATGCTTCCTTGTATTCATCATATTTTTTGCTACTTATAGCAAAGGAATATTCCATTATATTAATATATTATATTTTTGTTAGTGTTCTCTTATTGACATTTTTATCACTCTATTTCATATTTTTGAAAAATTCTGAAATGCATGTCATATTTTTACAGTCTTTCATATTTATATTTTGTATATATTACTATTTGGAGTGGTATTTTTTGTGTACAACAAGCTGTAGATTTTAAAAAATCAATTCCTTAACTATTTTATAGGGTTGTTTTCTTTAGAGATAAGAGAATTACAGTTTGGGTTTTTCCTCCATTTTTTCTAATATCCCTCTCAATAATTTTCCCTTCATACCTGAGATATATGAATTTTGCATAAATTATATGAGTTTATGTACAAATTTTTAAGAAAATGACATATTTGTCATAAATCCATTTTGAATTTGTAAAATATTGTGTGAGGAGTTGATCTAAACATATTTCTCATTTGATTGCTTTTTAGTTTTCCCAAGGTTCTTTATAATGTGGGAGTATTTTGCTAGGTAATCTATGTTTCTAAGCTTATCAGGCACTGGGATATTTAGTCCAATTATTTCTGATTCTCCATTGTCTATGCTAATCTGTTAATATATTTATCTATTTTTAAATCAATATCAACTTTATAATATAGTTTATATATAGTTTGTATATACTTTATATATATACATCTAAAGTTTATATATACTTTATAATATAGTTTAAGGGATAGGAATTCTATTCCTTACTTCATTTCTATGTTGTTCACTTATTTCTCTTGATATTCTAGATCTCATTTTTCTCTAAATGAAATTTGTTATTATTTTATGAATTATCAAGTAATTCTTTAATAGTTTGATTGGTATAGCATTAAAATTATAATTGACTGCAAGAATATTATTACTTCTGTAAATTGTCATAGTCCAAGAATGATTATTTTAATAATTATAAAATACAAATGCTGGGGGCACCTGGGTAGCTCAGTGGAATGAGAGCCAGGCCTAGAGACAGGAGGTCCTAGGTTCAAATCTGGCCTCAGACACTTCTCAGCTGTGTGACCCTGGGCAAGTCACTTGACCCCCATTGCCTAGTCCTTACCACTCTTCTGCCTTGGAGCCAATACACAGTATTGACTCCAAGACGGAAGGTAAGGGTATAATAAAAAAATAAAATAATAATACAAATGCCTACTTTTATGTATACACACAGCTGTGATTTACAAATTATTAAGTGGCTTACAAATATTATTTTATTTGATAAGTTCCCAATTTCTTCAATATAACACACATAGGAAGATGTCACCATTATTTCCATTGTATAACTGAAAAAATGGTGAAGACAGATGTCAAATCATTTACTTTCCTAGAGTTACAAAGTAATTATCTGATATTGAATTTGAACTCAAATCTTCCTGTCTTTAGGCCTAGGACTCTAATTATTATACCACCTAGTTATCTCAGAAGAAACAATATGAAATCAATTGATCAAGACATAATGAAACTTACCATCATAAATATAAGATGAAGTAGGAGTAATTATCCATAGAAAGAGGGTGGCAGAATGAATTAAAAAGCAAAACTCAGGGGGCGGCTGGGTAGCTCAGTGAATTGAGAGTCAGGCCCAGAGACTGGAGGTCCTAGGTTCAAATCTGGCCTCAGACACTTCCCAGCTATGTGTCCCTGGGCAAGTCACTTGACCCCCATTGCCTACCCTTACCACTCTTCTGCCTTGGTGCCAATATACAGTATTGACTCCAAGAGAGAAAGTAAGGGTTTAAATTAAAAAAAAAAAAAAGCAAAACTTGGCAATGCAGTGAATATAAAAGTCATTTAACATGAAAAATGAATTTCCTATTTAAAATGAATGGTATGAGTATTTATGGTAACCTGGATGAATTAAAATAAAAAAAATGAAAAGCATTATATTATATAAGGCAATAGCAAAAAATAGAAATGATCAAAAGACACAATCTGGAACAAAATACTTACATGCACCATAAGTATTTAAACATAAAATCAATTAGAATATTATCTATAACAGTTAGAAAATGTTAATAAATGTTAATTGCATTATGAAAAATTATGATGGTAATGCATTAATTGTCATTGACTTCAATATGCTTCTATCAGACTGAAATTAAAATAAAGATTTAAAAAACTAATAAAGATCTGAACACAATTTGAAATAGTTGAAATATATCTTTCGCAATTGTTAAGTCTAGAACATTGTGCACACATATAAAAAATTCCATTAAGAAAATAAAATTTTAAAATAGTCTCTTCTGATCTGCATTAATATTCTATCAATTGTATCTGGAAATGGATAGCATTTTTCATCATGAGTTCTATGAAACTGTCTTGCATCATTGTATTGTTGATAATAGTAGCAACCAAATTCTTATAGAGAAAGTTAAGTTAATTGTAGGAGGAAAGAGACAGTAAGTCTATACTATGGGTGAATTTCAACTTTCCCCTTTCAGAGCAACATAAATCTCATCATAAAATAAAGAAGAGGGGCAGCTAGGTGGCTCAGTGGATTGAGAGTCAAGTCCGGAGACAGGAGGTCCTGAGTTCAAATCCAACTTCAGACATTTCCTACCTATGTGACATTGGGCAAGTCACTTAACTCCCATTGCCTAGCCTTTACCACTCTTCTGCCTTGGAACCAAGATAGAAAATATGGGTTTAAAAAGAAATAAAATAAAATAAATAAGAAATTAAGAAAATGAATAGAATTTTAAGGGAAAAAAAAGAAATTATAGACTTCTGGAGAAAATTGAATGGGAAAAGAAAAACCCCTAGCTATATGTTAAATCTTCAAGAAAATTCATCATATATTGGACATAAAACCCTCATAACCAGATTCAGAAAGGCAGAAATAATTAATGCATCCTTTCCAAACCATTATGGAATAAAATAAATTCAAAAATGGCTATAGAAGCATAAATTAAAATTAATTGGAAACTATATAATATAATCATTAAGAATTTTAAAGAGTGAATCATAGAAACAATCAACAATTTCTTTAAAGAAAAAGACAATATGAGAAAATATACTCAAATGTATAAGATACAGCTAAGTACTTAGGGGAAAATGTATATCTCTATGTTCATCAATAAAAGAGAAAAAGTAAATCAATGAACTGGGCATACAACTACAAGACTTATAAAATATACAAATTTTAAATCTTTAGTTAAACATGAAAATCAAAATCCTGAAAATCAAATGAAAGATTAATAAAATTGAAAGAAATATCTACTATATATATAGTAGTATATATAGTAGTATATATAATATATATTCATATACATATATGCATACATATATGAAATATATATCTGTTGTATAATTCTAGTAGTATTACATATATAGTAGTATATATAGTAATACATACTAATACTAATAGCTTGTCTTATGAAAAATTCAATAATCTAGGTAAACCATGAGTTAATTTGATTATTAAAAATGATATTACTAATATCAAAAGAGAAAAGAATGAATGCACCACTAATATATATAAAATTGAAATAATTAACCTTTTTACTTTACCAAACTGTACACCAATAATACTAACAATCTAAATGAAATATATAAATATTTACAATAATAGACATTCTTCAGATTAACAGGAAATAAAATAGTTAAATAAACCTACTTAAAAAAAAAAGAAATTGAACAAGTTATATTTTGATCTCCCTAAAAATCAATCCCCAGGATCAAATGAATTTACAAATGTACATTACCTAATACTTAAAGAACAACTAATCCCAGCACTATAGAAGTTATTTGAAGAAATCAGTAAAAAAAGAATCCTACATCATTCCTTTTGTGATACAAATATGGTTTTGATACGAAAACTAGGAAGTACAAAATAGAGAAAGAAAATGAGAAACAATTTCCCTTAATGAATAATGATGCTAACATTTTAGATAAAATATTGGCAAGGAGATTACAAACAATATGTTGCAAAGATCACACTTTATGACAAATATGAAAATCAACAAAATAATATGATTATTATAATAAATGTAGAAAAATCCGTTCCTATTAAAAACACTGAAAATGAAGGGGATTAATGCACCCTTTCTTAAAATTAAAAGTAGTATTTATCTAAATCTAAGAGAAAGTATTATTTGTAAAATGGATAAACTTGAAGACTTCCCAACAAAATCAGGGGTGAAGCAAGGATGTCCATTATCACCACTATTATCCAATATCATACTAGAAATGCTAGCTATGGCAATAAGACAATCATGCAGCTAAAGATTATTGAGAGTGCAGTTATACCATATTAAACAAGCTAAAGATGAGAACACTGGAGAACAACAGGTTGCAGGGGCTGAAGCAGCTCCTGTGACTAAACTTCCCATTACCGATAGGACAGTGGTACAACCTTACACAGGCATTATACATGTTAAAGGCTATAAACTATTCTGAGGGGGTGATTTGGAGATCTTGAAAAGAAGGTTCCCCCAGTTCTATATAAATCCCCATAAATCAGTAAAGGAATACAAACGGGCCATGAGACTTTATAACCCAACATTTGAGGATGTGGAATTGCTCCTTTATGAATTATACACCCCTAATGAGAAGGCAAAATTTATAGCTGAAACAAGAAGCAACCCCAATCTTGCCTCGTGGCCAGAACAACATCAAGACTTAGAGCTATTCTCACATGCAAACATGGCTTATCTTAAAAGGGGCAGGGAGGATTTAGCAGAAGCAATGAGGCTCCATTCAAGAAGATAAAATGCATGGGGGTCTTTTGAGAAGTTAAGAGGGAGAGGAAGAATACCCAAGCGTTTACCTGGACAGGCTATTAGAGGCAGGCGAAATAACTTAGGTTTCAGGGACATGACAACTGAGGATAGCATCCAGCATGTCAGGAGGCAATTTGTAAAGGGCAGTATGAACCCCATCCAGGCTTATTTCAAGTTGCATTTCCCACAAAGGGAGACCATGCCCAGTGAAGAGCTAAGAAAGACTGCTGCAAAAGTCCATGAGTCTAGGGATAGCGAGCCAAAGCAATCAGAGGCCTCTGAAAAGGATAGGGAGATTGCAGAGCTGAAGAGACAACTAAAAGAAGCTCAGAAATACAAGGAGATTGAGGAGATTAAGAATATGGCTCTGATGTCCAGCAATCAGAGGGGCCAGAGCAGGACTAGGCAATTTTCTAGCAATGCTAACAACTCTGTCAAACATTATTTCCTGTGCTCAAAACTTGGTGATATAGTTCGTGAATGTAGGTTCAAGTCTCAAATACATTTTGGGAATAGAGGCAATAACAACAATAACAACAGGAGAAACACTTATTACAATACTAGATATTACAACAGCAATAATAGTAGCAACAACAGGGATAACAACAGATACAGTGACAAACTAAAGGCCAGATGTTGTGACCATAACTGCTAAATTTAATAATTCCCCGTGTTTATCAAAAATGGAAGAATGCCTGTCCCAAGGAGCAAGACCTCGTACCAGCTTATGAACCAAGGAAGCAGCCTTAGTTGTTGCAAGGACAGATAAGAGCAGTGACAGTGATGTGGCAGAGGAATGTGGGAAAGACACAATGGGTGCAGAAGAGATTATCAATTATGGGTTGGTGGATGTAACACAAAGTTACAAAGAAATGACTAGGGAGGAGTTGCAAATGGAGGAGGATTTAATAGAAATAAAGGAGAGAATTTATGGGAAAGGAAATAGTGATGTGGGGAACACTGAAAGGGAACCAGGCACATCTGCACAAGTTCTTGATACAAGCTTGAAGAAAGTAGCATTCACTGATTCTCACTATGAGGGGAAAGAAGCATCATTCTGTATTAAGACTATGGATCATTTACATCAATCTGTAGTACAGCAAGGCCAAAAAACAAGGGCAATGATTTTAGACAGGCTTTCTAATGGGAATCTCTAAGAAACAGACAGTGTCAACAAGGGAGATGGGCTCCTGAAGACTTATTTGAAGGGAGGAGCTAAATTCTCAGACACAGGCATAACCTCTTCTCTATTACCAACTAGGGAAGCTGGAAGTGAAAGTGGAAAGTCTAGTTGCTACAATACTAAAGGAACTTTAAAGCTGGATCCTGGAGCTAGGGAATTTGTACCAATCAGATGTAGCACACTTTCAAGCCTGTGATACTCCAGAGAGAGCTGCCTTTGGAGTAGATTCTGAGTTAATGCATTTAAAGGAATTCAATTCCATAAATGTCAGTAGCCATGAGAGAAATGAAATGACACCAATAGGAACAGAGAAAGAATCTATAACACTGACTTTGTTTCCTATACAAAGTACATCTGCAGTTAAGTTTCCTGTTACTGATATAGAGTCTAGGGGACAGATAAAAGAAGAAGGCATAGATTCACAGGATTGGGATGTGGTCATGAGCCAAAAACACATTCCCAATTCTGGAGAATTTCCTTTAATGCAGAGAAATACCTCTCCTGAATCTAACTTTTCACAAGTCAAGCAAAGAATGTTCAGTGAAGAGAAGGATATTCTACCTTACTCATGGTCTGGGAAAACTGAGATACACTTTGACACTGATAGGCCCATGAACAGTCCAGGGATGCCAATTAAGGCACAGGCAGTCTAAAAAGCCAAATTTGAAGGAGACTTACCATCATTACACTCACAGAATCCTGAGCCAGGAAAGACAGAGTCCTAGAACAAGATCAATGGGATTTGGGGGACATTGAGATAGAATCACCTTTGGTACCTGTTGATCAGACAGTTAAAGACAGGGAACCCTTGGTTATGGTGATGATAGGAAATCAAATCTATCCTGCTCTTATTGACACCAGAGCAACCTGGTCTGTATTTACATCTGCACCAGAAAATTGTGCACTAATGGGGTCTGTGAGAGTAAAAGGAACCACTGAGCAAATGGAGTTGGTGCCCAACCTAAGATCTAAGATGGTGAAAATAGGCCCAATGACATTAGATCATTCCTTTTTGTTGATACCCGGATGCCCGTCCAACCTTTTGGGGAGGGATGTTATCTGTAAATTAGGTACCACTATCCAGTGTGATAAGTCAGGCCAAATATTCCTACACTTACCCAAACAGTCACTCAAGCACCATCCCTTGCTATTCCTAGGGCAAGTGGAGGGTGATGAGGAGGAACAACATATGGGGAGTGTCTTTGAAATACCGAAAGATATCGGAGAGGCAGTTTGGGCTAAGTATCCAACCAATGTGGGAATTTTGAAATTTGCCACACCTGTAAAGATCAAGGTGAAAGAGGGCACTCCACCTAGAATCCCTCAATATAGGTTGAGCAAAGAGGCCACGGAGAGTATCAGACCCATAATCCAAAGTCTCCTGGAACAAAGCATTTTGGTCTATACTATATCCAAGTACAACACACCTATTATGCCCATTAAAAAGCCAAAGAAAATCCAAATGGCAAAACACAATAGAGTTCTGTGCAGGATCTTAGAGCAGTAAACAACTTTGTTAAGAAGGTACCTAGCCTGCAATGGTACCTAGCCCAGCAAATATCATTGCTGAAATTCCAAGTAGTGCAGCTTGGTTCACGGTCATGGACCTGTGCTGTGCATATTTTACTGTACCCCTGCATGAATCTAGTCAGAAGATTTTTGTATTTTCCTGGGAAGGCAACCAAATCTGTTGGACCCAAATTCCACAAGGTTTTTCAGAAAGTGCAAATATCTTTTGCCAGATACTGCAAAGAGATCTTGAATCAATCATATTCACTGAGTAAACTAGTGCATTGTGTTGATGACCTTTTGCTAATGTCACCAAATGCTCGAGTGTGTCAAAGGGTCAGCAAATATCTATTACAAGAGCTATGCAAAAGGGGACACAAGATCTCCAGGGCCAAGCTACAGTGGGTTTTGCAAAAAGTAGAGTACCTTGGTTTTTTGTTGGAAAGGGGTATAAAATGGATTTCCCCAAAAAGAGTTGCACATATACAGAAGCTGTGCATGCCTAAGACCAAGAAGCAGCTCTGTGCAATATTAGGGATCACAGGTTACTGTAGGCAGTGGATACATGGTTATAGTCTGATCTCAAAACCTCTGACAGTCTTGACTAAGAACACTGTCTCAGAACCTTTAAAACTGACACGGGAGCACAAGAATGTGATAGAAAAACTGAAAACAGCTGTGTTATCAAGCCCTGCACTTGGAATCCCTGACCATGCAAAACCGTTTCACCTGTTTGTGCATGAGGACAAGGGAATAGCCAGTGCTGTATTAAGGCAGACTCTTGGGGATCAATTTAGACCAATAGTCTATTATAGCTCCCAGCTAGATGTAGTAGCTAGGGGGATGCCACCATGTATGAGAGCAATTGCAGCTGCTGCCCTAATGGTTAAGAAATCTTCAGATCTGGTTTTGGGATGCAGGATTATGCTGTACTCACCTCATCAAATAGGTACCATCTTGAAAAACAGCAACCCGCAAGTGTTTACATCCCAATGCTTATCCTAATATCAAATTGTGTTTCTGAGCAATAAGAACCTAACTTTCCATTGTTGTAAGGAGATCAATCCAGCCACACTGATGCCAGACTTACCATTAGAAGGGGAACCCATCCGTAGCTGTGCAGATACCTTGGAAATAGTTCAAAAAACTAGAGATGACCTGATCAATATCCCTTTGGTCTCTCCAGACCTGACATTGTTTACCAATGGTTCTGCATTTGTGTTAGATGGGGAATGGTATACAGGTGAAGCTGTAGTGACTCAAGATGAGACTTTATGGTATGCAGCTCTACCAAAGTCCATGAGTGCTCAACATACCGAAATCCTGAGTCTGACCGGAGCTCTAGAAATTGGCTGGGACAGGAGGATAAACGTGTTTACCAACAGCAGATATGCTTTTAATGTAGTCCACTGTACTGGTCAAATCTGGAGATATCAGGGATTTATAACTTCTGGTGGGAAGGAAATAGCTTATGGGAGCCTTATAAACCAACTTCTGGAAGCTGTCCAATTAGTTACTCAAAGAAGTGGCAGTGAAGCATTGCTGATCTCATCAAAAGGGTGTAGATGGAGTCTCATTAGGAAACAGAAGGGCAGACATTATAGCCAAATATGGTGCCAGATTTGGTCCCATCTGTGTGCTGAACTTCTCCTTGGTGGATGAAGCAGATCTAACACAGGCATACTCCTCAAGGGAAGTGAAGCACTGGGTAGAAAATCTAGGGGTCAAATTAGTGAGAGGTGTATGGTTTTCTAGTACAGACAAACCCATTCTTCCAAGATATCTATATAATACCCTATGCAATGCATTGCATACCAAAGGCCATTATGGGACCCAATCCCTCATGGATGGCATTCGAAGACACTGGACAGTTCCTGGCATATCCACTTGTGCAATTAGAACATGCCAAAAATGCAAGGTTTGCTTGCAGTACAATCAGGGCATGACCAGAATTAAAGGACTAGGGAGCAGACAATTGGCATATACCCCATTCGAGAGCTTGCAGATCGATTATATATCAATGCCCAATTGTCAAGGGTACAAATATGCCCTAGTCATCATTGACAGGTTGACTCGATGGCCAGAAGTATTCCCTGAAAAGAAAAATAACTCAGCATTTGTGGTAAAGACACTTCTAATTGAGATAGTCCTGAGATTTTCTGTACCAGCTAGAATTGATTCGGACCATGGGTCACACTTTTCTCAAAACATCTTGCATAAGATTTACAAGACTTTGGGGATAGAGAGAAGCTTACATCCTGTCTATCACCCAGAATCCTCCAGGCAAACTGAGGTCTACAATAAGAAAATTAAAAACCTGATCAGAAAAGTGTGTTCTGAAAGCCATCTGAAATGGGTACAAGCACTCTTCATTGTTCTCTTTTATTTAAGAAGTCAATCCTGTAGTGACACACACTTATCACCCTATGAACTCCTGTATGGTCATGCTCCATGGCATAGTTCATCCCAGAAGTCAGCTCTCTTGTCATACCTTGGAGCTGAATGTCAGCTACATAAATATATAAAAGCTTTAAAGAAAAGATTGGATGAATTGCACAAACTTGGCTTGTTAACCCAGAGAGTTCCTTTAGACTTTAGCTTACAACAGCTTAAACAGGGAGATATGGTCTACCTAAGGAACTTTGCAAGAAAATCTGTTCTAGACCCTAAATGGGTAGGGCCGTACCAAGTACTAGCCCAACATGTGTTAAAGTTGAGAACAGAGACCCCTGGTTCCATATCACACATGGGAAGCCTGTAAAAGAACATGCTATATATGAAGAAAACCATGAAAAACCAACTGAATTAGAGCAACATGAAATGAATGCATGGTCAGATCCACAGCAAACAGCATGTACAGTTGAAGGAAATTGAACTGCTTGAAATTCTAAAAACAAAACAAAACAAAAAAAAACTGCAAATTTTTTGCAACACAAAAACAACACAAAATTAACACAATTACATCACAACAACTACTGTTCCTGATTAAGAAGGTGACAAGCCCGCAAGACAATAGACAACAGGCAAATATGTATGTGGTACAGAGAAGAAACGAAAAACACAGAAGCTACAAGCTGCAGAAATTCACAGCAGAGGTGGCACGAAGGAATGGACAATCACAAAGGATTTGTAATCCTTATTAAGTACTGTGCAGGAAGAGGTCTGGAAGGAAGAAATATGTAAGGCTATAATATCATGTCATAAACACACATTACACAAATGAGACATCACATGGTAGAGTCCATGCCACACTACATATGGCTACACAAGGAGAATTTGTGGTTCTCCAGTGTGCTCAGAGGATCTGTGCAGTGAGGGCTAAGTATGTGCATGCATCAGCACCCATTAGTTCATTGGACACAACACAAAACTGATTGTCCACCTTTTGACATAGACCTCATGTAGATAAATGAGAGTCTCTAGTATGTATATATGTATTATATGTACATATTACATGTGAATAGTATAATGGTTTTAAATTCATATCACATGTTATACCTTAGCTACAAGTTAATAAATGGAATAATACATACTTTTAGTATGATCTCAATAATGCTCTGCAAAATACATCTTCAAACATGTAATTAGGACAGAAACATAACAGAACAATAAATTCTGGTAACAGGCTTGAAGTTTGTTAAACATTTTGTTCCAAAACATTGGCAAGGAGACATAAATAAAAACATTAGTCTAGAAGACAGTTTGTAACAAAGTTGAAGAAGTAAAGCCAATTAACATTGTGGTGACTTGGAAGAGCTTTGTCACTGCCACTTAACCATTTTAGTAACCTTGAGAATTGTTTTATACATACAATATATACTTACCCAGACACATAAGCATAAGAATAATAGAGTGGAAAAACCACTACTGGTTCAGGTGTCAGAGCACCTGAGTTCAAATACTGCTTGCTACAAGTGTTTGCCATCTATACGGTCTTGGACAATCCACTTAATTTATCTAGGCCAGCAATGGTGAAACTTTTAGAGATCATATGCCTAAACTGCACCTTCAAGCTGCCTATGAGACCCCTCACATTACCCCAGAGAGCAGAGAGAGGAAGTGCTCACACTGGTCTGCTGGACAGAGGGGTGGAGCATGCAAAAAGTGTCCTCAGGAGTTATGTAGAGATGGAAAAGAACAGCCTTCTCTGGCACACTGGGGCATGTGTGCCACATCTTCACCAACATGGATAGACCTTCTTTGCCTATGAAAAAAATAAGTGGATTAAACAGGTTGACTCTTGGTTCCCCTTCTAGTTCTGGAACTATGATCTTATGATCAGTCCTAAAATTTGTTTTAAAGAAAATTGTGCCTTGAGTGTATGTAATGAAATGAACAATATACTTGTGGAAAGCTCTAAGTATTTAGTCCAGATTAAGTGAAAAATCTACCATGAATACCTTATGCTTTGGATTTACAAATAATGGAAGAAACGTAGTCATATCTCACCAAGCTTAAAATGATCCAAGGACTATATAAATTCAGAGTTAGAAGGAACTTAGAAAATTATAAATTGCAATCTCTCCTGTATTATAGATGAGGAAACTAGTAATGTAGAGATGATTTCCTCAAAACCACATGGATAAATTTGCCTTTGCCAGATCACATTTCCAGAGGTAGTAAGTACCAGACGCAGGAATTGAACTCCGGTTTTTTACTCCAAATTCTTATCATCCTTTCCACTGGACTATGAAAACAGTGCCCAGAGGAGATAGTATATTTGTCATAGAGAAACAAATCTCATTAGATACAGAGACATAGCCAATTTTTCACAGAGAGACAAATCTCATTAGATTCAGAGACATAGCCAGAAGTGGAAATCTGTTTGGTTGCCTTAGATTTTGTATCAATGGATGATCAATGCAACCAGATACAGTCATGTGATTTACAGTCATGGTTCTTTAAATTGTTGAAGCAAACAACATGAATAATTATCATAAATGAACTCAATTCATCCTTACATATATTTTATAAGAGGAATATGAGCAGATGATTATTCTTCAGTCTCATGGGTCCTAGCTTTTAAACTCAGCTTTCAAGTATTTTCCTGCTTTTCTATAGATTGAGAAACAAATTTATATTTTCATGTCTTCAAATATATCCTAGGATATATTAAAAGAAGCAGCAGTAAAAAACCATTAATCCTTCATGAGAAAATATATAAAATAATCAAATATATTTTCCATAACCACTCCTTCCCCAAAATTGGTCATTAGTCCAAAAAAGAAGAAAATAATAATGTGCTAACAAGGTGAATTCTAGCTCCTTCTTCTTCTGGGTAAAGCTATAGATCAAACAGTTCTTAGTTGTGTGACTGTGTGTGTGAGCCACTGGACTTTACTTTGTTTCTTCATCAATTGGAGAATGATTATACAAATTGTAGCATATCATCATGACAGAACACTATTGTACTACAAGAAATTATAAAGAGGACAATTTCAGAGAAATCTGAGAAGACCTATTTGGATTGATACAAAGTAAGATAAGCATGAATAGAAGAATAAGTTATATAATAACAACACTATGAAAATTAATAATTTTGAAACTCATGAACACAATAGCCAACCAAAATTCCAAAAGATCCATGATGCAAAATTCTAATAACCAGATGACAGAGAACTCAATGAACAACAATATTATGGCTGTGTTTTTTTTTTTTTTTTTTTTTTTTACTTAAGCAATGTGGAAATTCAATTTACCATACAAGTTTGTAATAAAGGTTTTGTTTTTCTTGTTATCTTAATGAAGGCAAAAAAAAGTAAGACGGGGAAAAAAGTAGTTCATTGCATGAAAGTAAATATTTTTTTTCAAAAGAAATTGTCTAGAGGAAGTTAATCAGAATGGTTAAGCATGGCAGGTTCACGCCTTAGAAGATAATTACAGAAGTTAGAGATTTTAGCCTGGAGAATGGACGAATTAGTGAGGAGAGAGGATGATGTCTATATTTAGGTAGTTGAGGGTTGTCTTGTGGAAGGACTGGACTTTTTCAGCTTGGCTCCAGAGGACTATGGGATATGAGAGACCAATGGGTAGATGTTGCTAAGAGGCAAATTAAGAACCGATAATAGGAAAGATGTTTAATTAGTAAATTAATTAGTTAATTAGTTTTTAAAAAGCTATCCTCAATGTAAAATAAAATGTCTTGGAAATGTATTGATACTTTCCAGTCCACTAGAGTTGATGTAAGAGGTCTTTAAGGAGCAGATGGATATTTACATGTCACTTATGATGTAGCAGATATTATTGTTTCTGTTTTAAGTCAGAATAGATGGTCATTGAGGTCCTTTCTCATTCTGAAATTCTGAGACTTTTTGTTTGAGACTTACAAACTCAGTGTACCCCAGAGGACAGCTACATTATTTCTGGATGGTTCATTATTGTCTTATTTTTATATAGAGATATCCCTTGACGATTTATAAGCACCTATGTCTGTTGCGGAATGGTAATGGTTTATGATACCTTCCTGTTGGACTTTATAGGTAGTATCTAGGAATACTGATAGTTTATATGAATTTATTTTATATCCTGCAACTTTGCTAAAGTTGTTAATTATTTTTAAGTTTCTTGGTTCATTCTCTAGGATTCTTTAAGTCTACCATCATATCAGTCACAAATTGTGATACATCTGTTTGCTTATTGCCTATTTTCATTCCTTTAATTTCATTTTATTTTCTTACTGCTAACACTAGAATTTTCAGTGCAACATTGAATAATAATGCTGATGAGAGACATCCTTTGTTCATCCCAATCTTATTGGAGAGACTTCTAGCTTATTCCCGTTACAGATAATACTTAACGATAGTTTTAGCTAGATGCTATATTTATTATTTTAAGGAAAACTCTTTTCCAATGTTGTCTTGTGTTTTAGGAGGAATAAGTGTGATATTTTGTCAAAAGTTGTTTTTTTTGCATCTATTAGGATGATCATATGGTTTCGATTGGTTCTATTATTGATAAGGTAAATTATACTGATGATTTTCCTAAAATTGAAAATCTCCTGGCATGCCTATATAAAACTTATCTGGTCATATGGTATGATTCTTGTGATATGTTGTGGATCTCTTTGCTAGTATTTTATTTAAATTTTTTGCATCAACATTCATTAGAGAGATTGGTCTAGCTTTCTTGCTCTGTTTTTTCTCTTTTTGGTTTAGGTATATATACCATATTTGTGTCATAAAAAATTGGGTAGAGTTCATTTTTCATCTATTTTTCCAAACAGTTTATATAGTATTGGAATTAATTGTTCCTTAAAAGTTTGGTAGAATTCACTTGTGAATCTATCTGGCCCTGAATATCTTTTCTTATGGAATTCATTGATAACCTCTTTAATTTATTCTTCCAAGGAGGGGTTGTTGTTTAAATATTCGATTTCCTCTTCTGTTAATTGGACAATTTATATATAACATTTCTCTTAGTTTATAAGATTTAATGGCATGTAATTTGGCAAAATAACTTTAATTTCCTCTTCATTGGATGTGAATTCACCCATTTTATTTTTGTCCTTCATTTAAATCAAAATGACAAATGTTTTATTTATTTTATTGTTTTTTTTAAAAAGGTTTGTTTTATTAGTTTAATACTTTTTTTACTTTCAATTTTATTCATCTCATTTGATTTTAATAATCTTTTATGGTGTTTAATTGAAGATTTTAAATTTGTTCTTTGGCAGTAATTTAGGCTGGCAAAAAGCAGATAACTGTATTAGAGAATGAACTGTAATTCTCTCTCTGTATTCATTAAACTCTGTCCTTAAGTGGAGGGATATGCACAACTAGGCCAGGATGAGTTGGGGAGTGAAGTAATATACTATATTTTAGTATCCTTTTGTTGAGGTATAAATAAACTACTTCTTTGGAGTCATTCTGTAATAGCCCCAGAACTTCCTATAATAATATTTTTACTCATTTCCCTCCATTCTTCTGTATGCAAGTGGATGTAAGAGATTATAAAGAACAAAATCCACCAAAGCAGCATATAAAATAGCATCACTGTGTTCCCAGACATACTCTGTTTATGAGGACCTCTTTATTTATTAAAGCACAGACCCCAATCTCTAAATTAAAGAGATTCCAAGGGTACTGAATTCCATTCTTTCTCAGCCACTCCAATGCTTTCAGAATTTCCATAAACTCCAAAGACTAATGGAAATATTACAAATCAAATTAATTATAATTTTTTTTACTAATTTAAGGTCAGCTCCAAAATCATCATGCACATCTGCATGCACACACACACATTAAAGCACATAAAAACAAATCAGAGAAAATTTTAGGTTACAAAATGAAATTTAAAAATTGAGTTGTTACAAAGTATATGGCAATATGTATTCTAGTTATCTTTTGCCTACCTTTCCCATAGTTTTCTCTATCCTTTTTCTCTTCATTTTAATATCTTTATAGTTCTCTAGAAGCTGTTAGTATAGTTATAGCACAATGCTAGTGGTTCCAGGTTCTACTGCTGCCAGCCAAATATGAGAAAGGACACAAGTCATGCTTATTCTTTTTTAAATCCCTTTACCTCTGTGGTTTTTAGGCAGAAAAGTGGAAAGGTCTAGCCAAAGGGTATTAAGTGACTGGCTGTAGGTCACACAACTAGGAAGTGTCTGAAACGAGAGTTGAATGCAGGATCTCTGATCTCTATGCCTGGCTCTCAAATTACTGAGCCACCTGGTCCCTGCCTCTACTTACACTTTAAATCAAATATATGTGTATTATATATGCATCTATATACATATATGTATACATATGTATGCTCTAAGGATTTTAGGGGGAAAGGGAGTTTTCATAAAGGGTCAATAATAGGCAATTGGGAAATGGGGTAGTTTGGGAGGAGAGGAAGAATAATTCATACCATATGAAACTTGGTATACTTTTTGGCCTATTTCTAATATTCTTACAAATTTTAATGCATTAAAATTAGTTGCTTCTATTCATTATTGATGAAAAAAGTGTGTGTGTGTGTGTTTGTGTGTGTGTGATGGCCATATTGTAATAAAGAGAACTGTGAAGAGAAAGTACCTTCTTTTATCAAAGGTTACCATGTTGCTTGTGTTCTTTTGAATTTAAAGAAGAGTCCTATTCACCAATTTTAATTTGCAAAGAAAAGAGTCCTGAATCTAAAGCACTGTAGTTGATACTTCTATGGGAAATTAATTTTCAAAATTTGCCTCATTAAAGAATAGTCCTCATAAGAATCATATCCCCAAAGAAAATATCATCACTTTGGGGCTCATATTCACAGAATTATTTACATATTCCATTTACCTATCTCCAACTAGTTAATTAATTATTATACACTAATAAGCATAAACATAAATGAGTAGGAATGCCAAATGGACACTCATTAACTTAGTCTGAACTGATTATGCAATATCCTTTTACAATATAAATTTTATAGATGATCACATGTTTCTCTTTTGAATTTCATATTAATTATTAAACTTAGAATTACCCATTATGGATAATTATTAACATTTTCTATTTGTTATCACTATTATTCATTTTTTTCTTAACAAGGACTATATTCCAGAAAGGGGAAAAAAGCTCATTACATTCAAATAGCATTTATGTGCTTTGAGCTTCAACCACTTAAAAATATCATAGAAATAACTAATATGTTCAAGGACAATTTGAATACTGCTCTAGTGAAAATAATGGGAAGAATGTAATTCTCATTATTTCCTTCCTATATGCCTTTTATTTGCAGGCATTTAAAAATATAGAAGTTATAAAAATAAGCAAATTAAATATGGAAAATAGATTTTCCTCTAATTAAAATTGAACATTCATATCATGTTAGCATATGCATATTGGAGAAATTTTTGTCTGATTGTTAAATAATTATCAGTCTTATCCATTGTCACAATGAAAAGTGCTATTCACCAGGAGATAAAAAATTGATAGACTCAGATTGCAGGTGGAGCATTTTTTTTTACTTGGCAAATATGGGAATTCATTTTCACAGTCACTGAATAAATCATTTTAATTTTCATTGGTTCAGCATCCCCATCAAAGAAAAAGAAATTTTAAAATCATAAAAGAATTCCTTATGGAAAATGCTCTAGGGCCAGATGGATTCATAAGTGAATTCTTTCACACATTCAAAGCACAACCACCTCTAATATTACCAAAACTATTTGGAAAAATGAGAGAATAGGGAATCTTTTCAAATTCCTTTTTATGACTTGAATATGGTACTGATACCTAAACCAGGAATAAATAAAACAGAGAAAGAAAACTATAGAACAATCTCTCTAATGAACGTTGATGCAAACATTTTAAATTAAATACTAAAAAGGACATTACAGCCTTAAATCCAAGGGATCATACACCATAGTCATGTGAGTCTCACATTAGGAATGCAAGGTTGGTTAACATTGGGGAAAACCATCAGCATTACTAACCATATCAATAATAAAACCAAAAGAAATTATTTGGTTATCTCAATAGATGCAGAAAAAGCAATTATGAAAATACAACATCCATTCCTCATAAAAAAAAAACACTTTAGAAAACATTGGAATAAATAAAACTTTCCTTAAAGTGATAAATGACATCTATCTAAAACCATCATCAAGCATTATGTATGATGGTGATAAACAACAACTCTTCTTAATAAGATCAGGAATGAAGTAAGGACATGCATTATTACCATTATTATTTAGTGTTGTACAAAAAATGCTAGCTATAGCTGTAAGTGCAGAAAGATAAATTGAAGTAATTAGGATAGGCAATGAAGAAACAAAGTTATCACTTTGCAAGGCTATGACAGCATACAAAAATAACAAAAAAAACCCTAAAAGAAATTATTAACAATTTTAGCAGTCACAGTATACTAAATTAACCCACATAAACCATCAAATCCTTATTCAGTGTCATACCACTCAACCTACCCAAAAAATTATTTCATAGAATTAGAAAAAATAATAAAATTCTTCTGGGAGAACAAAAAGCTAATCATATCAGGAGAATCAATGGGGAAAAAAAGAAAAAAAGAGGCCTAGTCATACCAAAAACTACACTATAAAGTAGTAATTATCAAAATAATTTGAATTGGCTGAAAATTTTAGTGGTGGATCAAAGGAATAGACTAGATCAGTGATGGGTAAACCATTCCCCCCAGGCCAGATCCAGGCCATAGTTTGCCCATCACTGCCTTAAGAACTTCCCTAATCACTATACCCCCATATCCGGATGTAGTAATTAGGGAACTGCTTAAAGCAGTGATGGGCAAACTATGGTCTGGATCTGGCCTGCAGGGAATAGTTTGCCCATCACTGGACTAGATGATAAACACATGGAATTTAACCATCATAGAAACTCAGTTTTCAATAAACCCAAATATACATGATTTTGGGGAATAACTCACTATTTTTCAAAAATTGTTGGGAAAACTGGAAAGAGATATAGTAGAAACTAAGTATAGACCACCCCCTCACTTTATCTATACACAAGTATAAAGTCAAAATGGATACTTAATACAGAAATAAAGGGTGATGCCATGAAGATAAATTTACCTGTCAAACTTATGCAAAAGGAAAGAATGTATGGTCAAACAAGACATAGAGAACATTATAAAAAATGAAATTGATAATTTGATGACATTAAATTAAAAAAAAACTTTTTTTTTCACACAAATCCAATGCAACCAGGATAAGAAGGGTAACAACAAATGGGGGAAAAAAAAGACCATTATAACAACATCTCTGACGAAAGCTCCATTTCTCAAATATGTTGAGAAATGAGTCAAATTTATAAGAATATAAAGAATTTCCCAATTTAAAATTGGTCAGAAGAAATAAACAGGCACTTCTCAGTAGAAGAAATTAAAGCTATCCAGAGTCATATAAAAAATAAAAAATGCTTCAAATCTCTATTGATTCAGGAGATGCAAATTAAAATGACTATAAGATACTATCTCACAGTTAAGATTGGCTAACATGAACAAAAAAGAAAATGACAAATGTTGCAGGGAATGTGGAAAAACTGGGACACTAATATACTTTTGGTGGAACTATGAACTAATGCAATCATTATGGAGAGAAATTCAGAACCACACTCAAAGGACCAAAATAACTATGTATATTCTTTGACCCAGCAATACCAATACTACATTTGTATCTCAAAAAGATCAGAGATAAGGAAAAAGGACACATACATACAAAAATGTTCTAAACAGCTCTTATTTTCATGGCAAGTAACTGGAAACTGAGGGGTTGTCCATCATTTGGGAAATAGATAGCAAGTTGTGTATATTATTGCAATAGAATACTATTTTGCCAAAGGAAACAATGAACACAATGAGTTCAGAAAAACCTGGAAAAGTTTAGAGTATCTGATCTAAAGTGAAGTGAGCAGAATCAGGAGGACAATGTATAAAATAACACAAATATTATAAATGATCAGCATTTAAAAAGTAAACCATTATGAACAAAGCAAATTTCAAGATAACAACAAAAGATTCATAATGAATAATGCTACTACAGGCTAGGCTTGAGCCACTGAGCCTCTCAGATATTCCCTGTATTACTAGATATTTTTTTTCAAATATTGAATCCTTAAGCCATAGTTGTTACCTTTAACTTTATTAAATTTTAGATTCTTTGTTTTTGCATTTTGTGAACATTATTTGTTCCTCTATTTTTTATTCAGTACCAGGATGATGATAGTTTTATAGTATTACTTGAGCTATGTTGCTCTTGGGCTCCTTTCTTTCTAACTTATATTTTTCACTATTTCTCTTAGAATTCTTGGTCTTTCAGACATTTCTTTCTGGTCTTTCAGATTCCTTCATTCTCTCCTCCCTTCCTTCTCCTTTCTTCCTTTCCCTCTTTTGCTTGTTTCTTTCTTTCTCCATAGGTAACTTGATTAGAGGAACATCATATAGCTGAAATAAATTAGTGTTGTCATTATTACATTAGTAATATTATATTGCCTCTCTTTGAATTGTAGCTCAGAGTTTCACTTCTCACTCTCCTATATTCTGAATATTCAATTGGTTGCCATTTCTTGAGGTTTCTCTGTCAACAGTATCTCATCACCCACAGAGGGTAGAAATCAATGACATCTAGAGATATTGGATACTCTACATATCTGCTGCTGCCTAAAAGTCATTTCATTTCTTTCTGAGTTTATTTAAAAAAAATAACTAGGAGGTAGCTAAGTGACTCAGGGAATTGAGAGCCATGTCTAGAGATGTGAGGTCCTGGGTTCAAAAATATGGCCTGAGGAGTCAAGATTGTATCTTTGGAGTAGCAAAAGCTGACATGTTTCTGACTATGCTTCCATTCCATTCTTTAAAAAGGACTTCAAAAAGACTGGAATCGAAACACAACAACAAGACAGAGTCACAGGGTTGTCCTGCTGAACATGACTTGAAAGGTAGGCAGAGAAAGTAGATTTCCATGGTATAAAGGGGAGGGCAGAAACAAGACTAGGCTGGCTGAAACCCTCCTC
Source organism: Gracilinanus agilis (assembly GCF_016433145.1). Lineage (NCBI taxonomy): Eukaryota > Metazoa > Chordata > Mammalia > Didelphimorphia > Didelphidae > Gracilinanus > Gracilinanus agilis. The sequence goes on from NC_058134.1 coordinate 176,527,773, forward strand.
CCACCTACCATGCTGGGATCTGGGATTAGACTTGGGTTGACTTTGGGATCCCAGGTAGGGGGCTATAACACCAAAGGACTGCCTCCAACACACCACTTGAAGTCCCAGGCTCTAATAGCAACTGGAAGGGAGGAAAATGTGTGTGGTGGTGATGGTGGGGGAGAACATCTGACTTGTTACCCTGGCCTCATTAATGCTTACAGTGAAGATTTGGCCCCAGGGCAGGTTAGCTCAACTAGCCTAATCCAGCATATGAGGAGGGGAAGGAGAAGACTGAAGATTCAGCCTCAGGGTAGAGTAGTTCCATTAAACTAGGAGAAAGACTAGTTTACAATCCATGGGTAAGAGAAAAAAAGAGAGTGAGAAAATGAGCAAACAACAGGAAAAAAAATGAAGGTAATGATTCTACAGGGATCAAAGATTCTACAGGGATCAAAACCAAAGAACAGAACAGAGGATGGTGGCATCTAAGGAACTGCAATCCAAACCACCAAAAAAAAAAACAACAACTAGGAATTGGACACTGACTTTGGAAAAGCTCAAAAAGGAATTCACAAGTCAAATAAGACAGGTTAATGAATAAAGGGGAGGAAAACAACAAAAAAGCAAACTAGGTCATTTGGAAAAGAAGGCACATGAATCATAGGAAGACAACAGTGTCTTAAAAGCCATAAATAACTCATTACAAAAAGAAACAAAAAGTAAAATGAATAAAATAATGACTTGAAAAGAAGAATGGACCAAATGAAAAGGGAGGATCAAAAGCTCATGGAAGAAATTCATTCTTTAAAAATTAGAATTGTGCAAATAGAAGCTAATGACTTTGTGAAACATCAAGAAACAATAAAACAAAATCAACAGAAGAAAAAATGAAATCTCTCATTGAAAATACAAATTACCAGGAAATTATATTGAGGAGAGACAATTTAAGAATTATTGGATTGCCTGACAGTAATAACCAAAAGAAAAAAGCCTAAACATCATATTTTAAGAAAATATTCAAGAAAACTGCCCTGGTACTCTTGAACAAGACAATAAATAGAAATTGAAATAATCCACAGATCACTTCTTGCAATGAATCTCCAAATGGCAACTTCCAGGAATCTTATAGCCAAGTTCAAGAGCTCCTAGGTCAAGAAGAAAATACTACAAGCAGCCATAAAGAAACAATTCAAATATCATGGAGCCCTAGTCAAGATTACACAGGATCTGCCAGCCTCTACATTGAAGGACTGAAAGACATAAAATATGATATTCCTCAAGGCAAGGGAACTAGGATTACAATCAAGAAGGGAAGGAAGAAACTTGGGGGGGCAATCAAAAGCCCCTGTAGTAAGAGAATAAGAAGGGAGCCTGTAAGAAGGGGAGTGCTATAATAGAGGAGGAAGGTGTGAGATTGACTAAAAGCAAAACACTGGATGGGAGGGAAAGAGTGAAAGGAGAAAAGTCAGGATTGTGGAGTTACTCAAAGTGGAAGGGACTGCACAGATGGTAATCATAACTGTGAATACTAACCCATAAAACAGAAGCAGATAGCAGAATGATTTAAAAACCAGAATTATACTATATTCTGTTTATAAGAAATACACTTGAGGCAGGTAGACACACACAGGGTAAAGGTAAGAGGCTGGAGCAGAATCTATGGGGCTTCGGCTGAGACAAAGAAGGCAGGAATAGCAATCATAATCTCAGACAAAGCTAAAGTAAAAAAAAAATTATCAAAACAGAGAAGAAAGGTAATTACATCTTGATAAAATATAGTATAGATAATGAAGAAATATCAGTACTCAACTTATATGCACCAAATGGTATAGCCTGAAGATTTTTAAAGGAGAAACTAAAGGAGCTTAGGGAGAAATAGATAATAAAACAATACCAGTGGGAAATATCAACTCTCCCCTATTGGAACTAGATAAATTGAACCAAAAAATAAATAAGATAGAAGTAAGGGAAGTAAAGTAAATGTTAGAAAAATTAGAGTCAATAGAGTTAATAGATATCTAGAGAAAACTGAATAGGGATAAAAAGAAACTGAATAGGGATAAAAAGGAATATACTTTCTTTGTAGTGGCATATAGTACATATACAAAGAGTGACAATGTAGTAGGACATAAAAACATAGCAAACAAATGAAGAAAAGTACGAATAATAAATGCAACTTTTTAGATCACAATGTGATAAAAATAATAATTAATAAGGGTTCATGGAGAGGCGAATAAAAATAAATTGGAAACTATATAATCTAATTCTTCAAAACTGGTTGGCCAATGAACAAATCATGGAAATAATTACTGATTTCATTTAAGAGAATGAAAATGAGGAGACAATGTATCAAAATGTATGGAACACAGCCAAAGCAATATTTGGGAAATGTTTCATCCCTGCATGCCTATCTCAACAAAAGAGAGGAAAAGGAAATCAATGAAAATAAATTGGGAGTAGAAATTAAAAAATAGAAAAAGAACAAATTAAAAATTCTAAGATATAAACTAAATTGGAAATCCTAAAAATGAAAGGAGAATAATAAAATGAAAAGTAAAAGAATTATTGAACTAACAAATAGGACTAGGAAGTGGTTCTTTGAAAAAACAAACAAAATAGATAAAATATTGGTTAACTTAATTTAAAAAAAGAAAGAAGAGAATTAAATTAACAGTATCAAAGATGAAAAGTATGATCTCATGTCTAATGAAGAGGAACATAAGGCACTTATTAGGAGCTATTTTGCCAATTAAATGACAATAAATGTGACAGTCTAGGTGAAATAGATGAATATTTATGAAAATATAAATTGCCTATATTGACAAAAGAGGAAATAGAATACCTAAATAATCCCATCTCATAAAAAGAAATGGAAAGAACTCCCTAAGAAAAAATCCTCAGGGCAAGATGAATTCACAAAGGGATTCTATCAAACATTTGTTTGTACTTTCTGTCTTGGAATCAATAACCTATATTGATTCCAAGACAGAAAAGGGTTAGGGAATGGAAGTTAAATGATTTGTCCAGGGTCACACAGCTAAGAAATATCTGAGTCCAGATTTGAACCCATGATGTCCCATTTCAAGAATTGGTTATCAATTCTCTGAGCTACCCACATGCCTCCTGGACATCCTTTTCTGCATGAATCCCTTGGAGTCATTCTGTATCTTTGCATTGCTAATAATAGTTAAATCATCCACAGTTAGTCATTTTGTACAACATTCTCCTGATTCTGCTCACTTAATTTTATATCACTTTATATGTCTTCCCAGGTTTTTCGTGATCATATTGGTCATTGTTTCTCATGGGAAATGGTTTTTCCTTTACAATCATATACCACGATCTGTTCAGTCATTTCCCAGTTGATGGACATCCCTTCCATTTCTAGAGTTTATTTTCCACCTCAAATTAAACTACTCTAAGTATTTTGATGAACCTTTCCTTAATCTTTGATCTATTTGGGATACAGACCGCACAATGGTACAACATATTTTTCACTCTCAATTTTTGGAAAATCAAATTCAGTTCTAAAAAGTATAAATGGATATGAGATAATTAAAATAGCAGTTGTATGTTAGATAGGGAGGAAACATGACAGCTCTCATAAGAATAACTGACTTTTATGAAAGTCATGAAAGTTATGAAAGTTTATGAAACATTTAAGATCATTTCATTCAAATTTCATGATAACCTTGTAAGGTAGGTGCCATTCATATTATGATGGAGTTGGCATGGTATAGTGGTTAGAAAATGATGCAATTAGAGCCAGTAAAGTCTGGTTATGAATCCTGCATCAAATACTTACTGAGAGACACTGGGTAAGATAAATTTTTCATTTCAGACCTTCTAACCCAAGTTCCCCTCTACCCCTTTTTCTGATTGGTGAGTCCTTCACTTGACAAGCTCCAGTCTTCTTTCATTGCCCCCCTAAATTCCTTCAATACATCATCTTTGAAGCTATGTAGATCTTTATTTAGAACAGTGGTTCCCAAACTTTTTTGACCTACCACCCCCTTTCCAGAAAAAATACTACTTAGCCACCTGGAAATTATGTTTTTTTTTTTAAATTTTAATAGCAATTAATAGGAAAGATAAATGCACCTGTGGCCATCACTGCCCCCTGGATTGCTGCAGCACCCACCAGAGGGCGGTAGCGCTTACTTTGGGAATCACTGATTTAGAGGCAACTAGTTGGCTCATTGAATAAAGCACTGAGTCTAGAATCAGGAATACCTGAGTTCAAATCTGGCCTCAGAAATGTATTATGTGACTATGGGCAAGTCTTTTAACCTCTATTTGCCTTAATCAACTGGAGGAGAAAAAGTATACCACTCCAGTACCTTTATCAAGAAACCCCCATTATTAGTAATGACATAATATGAAATGACAGTGTCATGAAGTAATGGCTATGACTGAACAACAACAGTCTTCCCAATTTCAAGTGCAGAACTCTTAACTCTTATGCAATGCTAATGTTTCAGAAGTAAGTTCTAGGATTTTTTAAAAAAATCTTTTGTATGTTTTATCTTAAATCTCTTTCTGCTTTGATTTTTATTTTTTCACATCCTGAATAAAATTGAGTTGTTTAAGTAGCATATGGAACCATGAATTCTAACTGGATCAAATTAAGAAAAAATACTAGATTTTCCTCTATTATGCACTGATTCTTTTCATCTCAAAACTGTATTCCAAAGGAAAGTACAAGTGATTTTTAGAAGGTGAGTATAACAGTAAGATGACATTCTCTTCTTTGAGAAGATATATCTCTATCATGTAGAACACATTTTATCATTTGAATTCCTTTTTTAATTACATGGATTTACAATAGACAATTTGACTAATGAACTCTATTAGACATGGGCAAATATCAACCCTTAAGCCTCAATTTTCTCATCTGTAAAATGGAGAAAATGATGTGTACTATTTATTTCAAGGTATGTGAAGAAATCATTTTGGAAACTTTCAAATGCTAGTAGTTGTTATTTTTCTTGTTATATCATCCTACTTCATTATCCTACATAGTTTTCTGTAGCTTTCACTGAAATAAGAAATTATATCAGTATTAAATCACAGGCCTAAGATCTAAACTCATGCCCTTTTTCTCCCAATTATGTTTCTTTTCTACCATAAATCCTACCAAACTTTAAAAATATTTTGTTTGGTTATATTTTCCCCTTTCTTTATCACTTCTTTTTTTTTAACATTTATTAATAATCATTTTTAACATGGTTACATGATTCATGCTCCTACTTTCCCCTTCACCCCCCGCACTCCCCCCACCCATGGCCAACACACATTTCCACTGGTTTTGTCATGTGTCCTTGATCAAGACCTATTTCCAAATTGTTGGTGGTTGCATTGGTGTGGTAGTTTCAAGTCCACATCCCCAATCATGTCCACCCCGACCCATACGTTCAAGCAGTTGCTTTTCTTATATGTTTCCTCTCCTG